>NC_089230.1:11814333-12116852 GCF_963924675.1 Phocoena phocoena | reverse complement strand
GCAGAGGAAAGAAAGTAGGGTGCTGCAGTGTTTGAGCCTGGGTGCCTGAAAGACTAACAGTGCTGTGGGGGGAAATGGAGATGTCAAAAGGAGCATTTAAAATGTGTAAAGGAGAAATGTGATAATTGCCTTACTTTCTTCTTTCCTCCCTCTCTCCCTGCCTCTTATTCATCCATCCTGTTTTGGAGCTTCCTCAGTGCAGTAGCTCAACTAGCATATGTTTTTGTAGTTTCTTTCCTATCACATTAGTAGTTTGTAGTAAATGTTGGTATGATAGGTAAAGACACTAGTTTGTTTCTTAATGTTGCTATTTCAGATGAAATTATTTTACTTACTGTCATCGTGCATGTTTTTACCTTCTCCCACTGTAAACTGAACTTAAAGAGTGCGAATGTCTTATTTAGCAATAGCTTTTCTATTTTTCTTTTTCTATTCTAAACTGATAATTTTCAGATTTAACTTGGGTTTACATCTTGAGTAGGAAAGTATTAATTACTACTAGGTTATATATAGGGTTTACTGAACTGAACTATCTTCAGCATCTTACTACTGTTTCTGTTTTTTAAGAGGGAGGGTAAATGGGGGGACAGGGGTTGCTTTCAACTCTTGTTGGCACTATTCACCTTTAATTTCCTTAGTTTCAGACTGCTCCAAGGGACAGATTTCTTATTTTCTTAGCTGCTTTCAGGAATGTGTTATCAGATGGTAAATCTGAATGATAGTAAAAGCAGTTGTAAGTGCTTGTCCTTTTACAGAGATTGAGTTAATTGAAGAAGGGATGAAAAAGCTTAGTGAAAAAAAGTCTGCTTGTGATGAGTTTTTTTATCCGTTGGTCATGGTGTGATCATTTTATTTTGTTTAAACTTCCCTGACTTTCCAGAAGCAAGACAAACTTATTAAGGACTGTGTTATATATGGCACACACAAAAAGTCTTATTTTTTTTAAAAAATTGTTTTAAGTTAGTATATATTTTTTCTTGGTCTCTAGACTGTAGAATGGTAAATTTTATTGACCAAAAGTTTTAGATGAGTATTCTTATTACAAACCCAACACCTGTTTGTAGTAATTTTCTTTTTTTTTTTTTCCCCACCCTTTAGCTTCAGCAGTTAATACAGACTTTACAGATACAGCAGCAGAAGCCTCAGCCTTCCATCTTGCAAGCCCTGGATGCCGGCCTTGTGGTCCAGCTGCAGGCTCTTACAGCACAGCTCACAGCAGCGGCTGCAGCAGCCAGCACCCTTAATCCCCTAGAACAGGGAGTGTCTTTTAACAAGGTAAAAACTAAGATAAGAGATCTGTTCTGTATGAAGAACTGAATTTTCTATACTATCATGTATATTCCAATTCTGTAAATTACATTTTACCGTAGCACTATTTTATATTTTAACATCCATCATACTCTGTAAGATACAAATTTTAGAAAAAGTTCAAATTTCTGAAAGAAATTAAGTAATTTTATAATTCCACTGGCAACATTTAGAATATTTTCTTTTGACTAATAATAACTGGTCAGTAAAATTGTGTATTCACTTTTTTTTAAAATATATTTTATTTTTGGATGCATTGGGTCTTCGTTGCTGCGTGTGGGCTTTCTCTAGTTGCAGTGCATGGGCTTCTCACTGCGGTGGCTTCTCTTGTTGTGGAGCACAGGCTCTAGGCCCACGGGCTTCAGTAGTTGTGGCTCGCAGGCTCTAGAGCGGCAGGCTCAGTAGTTGTGGCGCACAGGCTTAGTTGCTCCGTGGCATGTGGGATCTTCCTGGACCAGGGCTCGAACCCGTGTCCCCTGCATTGGCAGGTGGAATCTCAACCACTGCGCCACCAGGGAAGCCCCCTGTATTCACTGTTGAGGCAGATAATTATTTTTTATACTTCCTAATTTATTTTATGGATGTTACAAATATATTAATTATGGTGTCCGTCCTATAATTTTAATCTGCTAGAATTAAAATTGTAAAGTATGTGAAAATTCAAAGGAAAGCTTCTTTACAGGTTGTTACTATGCTGTGATAAATCGAGGTCTAACTAAAGAATAGTGTTTTTTTGTTTTTTGTTTTTGCTGTACGCGGGCCTCTCACTGTTGTGGCCTCTCCCGTTGTGGAGTGCAGGCTCAGCGGCCATGGCTCACGGGCCCAGCCGCTCCGCAGCATGTGGGATCTTCCCAGACGGGGGCACAAACCTGTGTCCCCTGCATTGGCAGGCGGACTCTCAACTACTGCGCTACCAGGGAAGCCCCAAGAATAGTGTTTTTAAAGTTGAAAATCTTTTATGTTTAACTTGTGTGATATGCTTAATATTCTTGCTATTTATGGGAATATTATACTACTTTGGAAGTGTTATCTGTATTATTTTTATTTCTGCTACTGTTATTTTCATAGAAGTATAAATATTGATTTATTAGATTATTACTTAGACTCTTTTAGCCTGCAGCTTCCAAAAAGTCTTTAAATTGACCGTTTAGAAGACAGTGGAGCGTTCTGAGAGAACTGCGCTAGTAACAGATCTGTTGATTATAGTTCTAGATTTTTTTTTAATCAAGCTCTGTTACTATTGACAAGCCACTTAATTATTTTAATCCTAATCCTCTCTTTTATAAAGTTAAGAGTATTGGTATTTATCCTGCGTGTCATGATTGTTTTGCTTCATAAGGCAATGTCTGTCAAAACTGCCCTGAAGAAAAGTAAAGATCCACTCAAATAAAATGTTTTATTGGAGTATAACAATAAAATGATATGAAACATTTACATTTTAAATGATAGAGATAAATTAATGGGATGTCAGTGACCTTCAGAATAGCATTTGCAACTTTTATTAGTGCAAAGCACTTTTAAATTTGTCTCTTTCTCTTTTTTTTTTCCCCCACTTAGAAGTTGATGGATAGGTTTGATTTTGGGGAAGATTCTGAGCATAGTGAAGAACCCAAAAAGGAAATTCCAGCTTCTCAACTGTAAGTCATGATGTTTTTCTTTATAAACCATAAATTTTTTCTGTTATCTTTATAAACATTGTATGGGACGTTGCCATTGAGCTACTAAGCGTACTTTGAGTGAGTTGAGTTATTATTGCAGGCTCTTGAGCTCTCACATTACAGAAAGATGGTAGAATTGCTGCTTGTTGCTTCCCTGTGTTATTTTGACTCTTCCTAAGAACTTTGTAAATAATTGGGATATATCAAGATTCTTTACTGGAAAATTGATGTGTTGATAAATCTAGTTGTGTTATTTTCTGTTGTCTATATTAGGCTTTAAGTTATTTAACTCCGTTGTAAGAATATTTATAGGAAAGACGTTTGCTTCTAGTGCCAGTGGGCACTACTAGGAAGAACACTAAATTCTGGGAGTAGATCAGACTAATCAGAAGTAAGGAATAGGGTTGTAGGGATTTTGTTTGTTAAAGGAATGGATTGTATGTTTTTCTTTAAATCAGTGATACAGTTCTGCAGAGCCTTAGGTTCGGTGAGGGTTCACGAGAGGACCAGAGGGAAGGAGGATGTTGGAGAGCAGGGGTGGAAGGTGGGAGGATTAGAAAGGGATGATGAGTGGGGAAAGCCTCTAGAAATCTTATTTCAGTGGTTATTTAGTTTTCTATATCGTGATAATATATTAAAAATATACTTATATGTAAAATTGCAATTATATGCTTATGACAGAGATTCTACTTGAAAAAATTAAAAACTAATGTTTTAGATTATGAATTCTAAAGTTGTAAGCAGCATCTGAGATCATGTAGGTTAGTGTCCTGAGCAATGTAGTAATCTCCTTTAACCATCTGTACAGGTTATTTATCCATTGTTTTAATGCCTTCTATGACAAGAAGGTAATTTTTAATACTGTATGATCTTCTGTTACTGAATCTTATTTGATTTGCTTTCTATACACTGATCCATTTTGCTTTCTGAAGCAAGGAAACAAATTTGCTCCATTTTCTTTTGAGACATAGCCATTCCAGTATTTGAAGATAGGTATCATTCTTCCCCTTAGGTTTATTTGCTCCAGATGAAGTACACTTTTTTCCAACTGTTTCAAGACTTCTCACCATCCTGATTGCCCCTTTTGGGATGCCCTCTTTTTTGTTCATGTCTTGCCTTGTGGCACCCAGAATTCCAGGTGTATTCCAGGTGTGAATTTCCCAGAGTATAGTTAAATTATTAATTCCTCTTATCTAAACACTGTTTCTGTTAACATACCTAATAATGTGAATGCTTTTCTAAAGAAAGCAGATTAGTTTTATGAAGTGTATAATCAGTTATGATGGTAGATTTCACATATAGTGATTGATGGAACATTTTTCCCACTGTCTCATAGTTTAGAAGGAGTTAGAGTGACAATGCTTAAGTACTTTTAACTCTTTTTATAAGTGTTTTATTGAGATTTTCTTAAAATGCTGTAATGTAAAAAGTACTAATTTATATGTATTTTAATACTGTGAGGCAGTAATATCAGATCTTCATCAGAGTATCTCTAACATGTGATCCATCTATTGAAACACTATTGAAGAGTATATTTCTATTTTAATGTATTAATGTTCTGAGGTATTCTATTTTCTGTGTTAATATTTCAAAAGTAAACATAGAGTATAATAGTAGAGTATGTTCCTAATTTAATTGCATTTTGGGGTGTTCTTTTCGAATATTCGTTTATTATCATATTATCTTTATTGGATTTTAATATACATTTCCACTTGTTTTTCCTTTTAGTTCTCATGTTTCAGAATCTGTGAACAATTCCATCTTTCATCAGATAGCAGAACAGCTACAGCAGCAAAATCTTGAACATCTCAGACAGCAACTCCTGGAACAGCAACAGCCTCAAAAGGTTTATATCCCCATCTTGTGGTCTTTAGAGTTACTGCTTTGTACAGTCTCATTTGGTGATTTTTTTTCTTCAGCTGTTTATTACTAGGGAGATCAGTCTTTTCAGGACCTTTACAGTTTTTGTTTGTTTTTTTGTTTCATTTTGTTTTTCGGTAATCACAATGTTTACTGGCAACTTATGTATCCATTGAGAACATTAATTTCAGTATACTGGAATTAGAGAACAGAAGACAGAGATGGTGTTTCAGTATTACAGCTGAAAACTTTCCTTTCCTCTCAATTCCCTGTCAAGCCAAGATAGTGATGATTTTGCTGTTGGTGGTGGTGATGATGACAAAATAGATTGCTGTCTTTAATTAGACTGTTATTAGTATGTGGCAAGAGCTTTATTAGTCATGATTACAGTTAATGCTTATGCGATAGGTATTTTGAATCTCATTTACATTGTAGGAAATTGAAGCTTAGTGAAATCGAAACATCTACTGTTAAAGTACACAGTATCATATATCATCAGTCTTAAGACCCACCATTATTTTACGTATAGCTAAGAATTTTTAGATACTTGTATATATAACATCCCTTGGAGTTTTAAGAATCTTCTAAATTTCAGGGTGATAAAATGTAAAGAAAAATCATACCTTAGAATTGATAAAATATGTCAAATTGTTGTGAAGCTAGGGTTAAATCCATTACAAAGCCTCTTTTTGCTCCACATGAGAAATACTTATGGATGTTAAACTGTTTGGATATGAGTTTCTGGGAATTACCCCCACTCACACTTGTTCCTAATCAAACCTTTTTGACCCTGATGAATTTAATACAATACCACAAATATTTTTAAAGTATGAGCATTGTTAGGTAATACATACAGAGATGAACAGAGAAGTGTCTGGCCTCAAGTAAGCTCTTCTCCAATGGAGTGCATATATCTATATGAACACAAGGCAGAATCCTGGTTTCTGAAATAGAGATATATATGAAGGACTATGGAAATATGGAAGAGGGAGGATTACTTTAGAAGGCATAGTCCCCGAACTTGTCCTTTTAATGCAAAGAGTAAATGTAAAATGGATTTTTAAAAAAAATAATAAATTTATTTATTTATTTTTGGCGGTGTTGGGTCTTCGCCGCTGCACGTGGGCTCCCTCTAGCCGCAGTGAGCAGGAGCCACTCTTGTTGCGGAGCCTGGGCTCCAGGGGTGCGGGCCTCAACAGTTGTGACACGCGGGCCCAGCGGCTCCGCAGCATGTGGGATCCTCCGGGACCGGGGATCGAAACCGTGTTCAATCTCTGCCGTGGCAGGCGGACTCTCAACCACTGCGCCACCAGGGAAGTCCTTGTAAAATGGATTTTGATGATATTTGTATGTTGGAACTTGTACCTGGAATTATGAGAATGGAATTCCATACCTTGTTTTGTAGAAATAATTCTGATAGAAGTAGTTGGGTAGGTGCATTATTTTATGTCAAGAAAATAAAATATATCTGCCTAAGAATTCAGAAACTTGAAGACAAAGCACAATAAAGAACATTTGGGGACTCCCCTGGCAGTCCAGTGGTTAAGTCTCCACACTCCCAATGCAGGGGACCGGGTTCGATCCCTGGTCAGGGAACTAAGATCCCACATGCCACACAGTGTGGCCAAAACAACAACAACAACAACAAAAAACAACCTGAATGTTATTTAAAGAAGAACATAAGTAGTGACTCAAGGAAGAGAAACAGGTTGTCAGAGCTTTTACAGAGGCAAGGGGTAGTAGTAATGGAAGAGTTTATCTAAACAGATTTGTTCAGCTATAGATGTGACACTTTTGAATCGCCTTAGTTCCAATTTCATTTCAGAAGTTTTAGCAGAAGCAGTAAAATGAAGGTTTAGCAGAGACAGTAAAGGTGTAGTACTCTTGACCTGGATCTTGAGCTTGAGCTTGTAATTAACACCAAGTTACTGAAGTGAAAGTTACTAAAAACTTGAGAGTGATTTTGTTTTAAGAATCTCACCAACCAAAAACAGAAAAAAGAACTCTGGTCTTAGTTGATTACTCTATACCATCTCCAAAATTTTAGAAGATACAGTAATAAGATCTCTTTGAAAGGAGTAGATGTTCTTAAAAGCTTCCTTATTCAAAAATAAGCAGTGAAGAAAAGGGAGTAGTGAAGAAAAAAAAGCAACTTTTCTAATGCATAAGGTGAATAGTGTTTAAAGCCTATCACAAATTTAAAATTGAAAAGTAAATATCAACAGAGTAACAAATTTAATAAGTTGTGTAATTGGCTCTATCAAACCAGTTGCCTTTAGTGTATTTAAGATGGGGTGAAACATGCAGAAGAATTAAGCATTTTTGTTTACCAGTAAGCTCCCTGTGGCTGCCTAAAATTTATTAGAGCGCCTCAGAGAAAAGAATAGGTTTGCTAGTGCCACTCTGTTCCTTGCAGCCTTGACCATACTTGGGTGTGGGTTGAGGTCTTTTATCTAATGATGGAAAACCAGTGGAAAATGGGAGCACTTTCTGAGAATGGTTGAATTGTGAAGGGACTAACAATCATGTCATAAGAGGAATGATTTCTATGGTCTTGAGTAAGTTGGAGTTATGATTTTGATAATTGTTTTATCAGGATATCCAAAAGATGTCAGAGTCATAGAATGAAATGCTGATGATGAAAATGATAAGACTAATAAAAGGGCTTTAAAAAGAATGTTAGGAATAAAAAGATTATAGAAGATTCAGCTACTTAATAAAGAGCTGTCAGTGGGATATCAGAAATATGTAACTTACTTTGCTTCAGTAGTTTTTTATAGAGGAGAATATAATGGAAAGAGGAGAATTGAACATGATAACTAAGATGGGTGATACATTAAGAGACTTGAGTTGCATTTCAGGGTACTGAGGTTGATGTTGTAAGGTTATTAGACTCATAAATTAGGAAAATACTGTAGGTGTAGCATAGCATGTGTGGATTTCAGTAAGGTTTTTGACAAAGTCTTTCCTGCCACTTATACAGAAAAAAATAGAGGAAAGTAGATTTATAAGGGATCAAAATGTGATACTTAGTGAATGTTAATCCAACTTTGAAAAAAGTCTCTGCTAACTGCTGTTATCCTTGTCTTCTACTTTTTTCGATATTATCTTTATTTATTTATTTGGCTGTGTCGGGTCTCAGTTGTGGCACGTGGGATCTTCGTTGCGACATGCAGGATCTTTCGTTGTGGCACATGGGCTCAGTAGTTGCGGTGTGGGCTTAGTTGCCCCGCAGCATGTGGGATCTTAGTTCCCTGACCAGGGATTGAACCCGGGCCCCCTGCATTGGAAGGCGGATTCTTAACCACTGGACCCCCAGGGAAGTCCCTCAGTATTATCACTGATGCTTTGCCTGAAGACATTGCTGAAGAAACTAAAGATGAATATACCAGAATGTATTCTAAGGACGTATATCAGTATATCAGGGTAAAAAGTCATTTGCCACCTGGGTCCTATGGAGTCTTTTTGGTTTTTTAAAAATATTTTTTAGTCACCTTACAAATAATTTAAAAGCGAAGCTAAAGGGATAGGGGAAAATAAACATAATTAGGAATTTTAATATAGTTGAAATATAGCAAACCTTTTTATGTCAACTAAGTTCAAATGTCACATGTTCTTTTAACAAAACAGACAGTCCAGCTTCTTGTTCCAAAATACTATAAGATGAACTCCTTCCTGTTGAATGACTAATTGAATGAAAATACCCTTAGAGATTTTTGTCCTTAGAGATACGTTTTTCGCTCATCAGTTCTTGAGTTTGAGAAATACATTTGGGATGCAGTCATTTGAAAACTCACCATCTGATATTTCACTTAAACATTAAGTTTCACCGTTACCATTAGAGTCTAGAATGCTGCTGTCTTATTTTTGCATTCATCATCTGCTTTGTCTAAGTGTTGTGAAATACTGGGAATTCCTGGTGGTCCAGTGGTTTGGACTCTGCGCTTACACTGGCAAGGGCGCGGGTTCAATCCCTGGTCAGGGAGCTAAGATCCTGCAGGCTTTGTGCCCAAAAAAAAATTTTGTGAAATACGTTTCTTTGTCAGTTTTCTTCTCTTTGCCATTATGGACAGAAAATGAAACATCTAAATATCCATTGTCCAAGGAAAGCTAAAAGCAGACTACAGATATGTCTCCAGTCTTATTTATACCTTCTTGAAATATAATGCAGTGGTTTTGGTGATGCAGTAAAACTGAATGATGATGGTTTCACTGTTGAATCACCCTTCTCAACAATCCCATTTTTTTTGTTATTATTTTAGTCTTTTTGGCTACAGTTGGGAGTAATTGATGAGTAATAATGGAATAATTCTTAGGATGATGAAATGGCAAAATGTTTCAGTATATAGGAAAATAAGACCTCTAAGATCCCGTAACATATCTTAGATATAGCTAAGGGTCCAGTGGACCTAATTAATGCTAACTGCAAGATCATAAGATAAAATTTGGTAGAATATTAAAAGTAGATTTTCTCTTTGTTCTTCATAAGATTGTTAAGAAAGAATAAAAGTCATGAATCACAACCTTTTCAAATAGGTAAAACTGCTCAAAAAAGAACCTCAAGAACTAGCATTGGTTGCAGTGGATTCTGCTGGTTATACCAAGGGTTGACCATTAATAGGAAATCAAAGATGAAAAACAAGTGGGTGGATGGTAGGTAGGATGCTCAAGGTGAATGGTGAGGTAAGAAGTAAATAATGTGAAGGATGTATGAGTACTGAATTAGGAGCAAACAATACAGCTCAGGATAAAGTTGAAAATTATCTTGCTGTGTAGTTAAGAATTTTAGTTTTATTGTACCATTTTAAAGGCATAAGCCAGGACTGTGCTTTAAAAACATTTTGATTTGTTCTCAAACATATACTTATTTACCAACTCTTTGGTCAATTTTGTGGAATAAAGACTAATAGAACTTTAATTCTGATTTTAGCTTCAATTTATTTCTAAACCTTGAAAATGTTACTTGTCTTTGGGGAGCCTGTTCCTTCATAAATTAAGACACTTGGAACAGTTCTTTAATGCTCTTTTTGGCTCTTAATTTTTATGCTGCTTTCTTTTCTTTCAGTTTAAATGTCATTAGAGTAAGAGTAAGTTGTAAAAATAATTTTATTGAGATATAATTGACATATAGCATTGTGTAAGTTTAAGGTGTACAACATATTGATTGGATATGATTATATATTGGGATATGATTACCTCTGTAGTGTTAGCTAACACCTCTATCATGTCAAATAATTATCATTTCTTTTTTGGGGTGGGAACAATTAAGATTTAGTTTCTTAGCAACTTTGAAATTTATAATACAATATTGTTTTTTATAATCACTGTGGTTGTATTCCTTTTACACGTAGGGAGACAAATTCAGAGTTGGAGTAACTTGGTTCACAATCACAGAGTTTGTAGCAAGGGAACAGTAGTTTTGAGTTGCTCTTTTCTGTTAATTATTATAATAGTTCCCAACTTGTGTACCAACTCTTCTTACTAATCCTCAACACCTGTGAGATCATGTTTTAGGAATGCTTAACTAGGGAGTCATTTCTTCATAATAATCAGTTTCTCAATTTTAGTTAACACCATAGTGTATGTAATTGCTAGTCAAGTTCATACTGATTAGTACCATGTAAGCAGTATCCCTATAGCAAGTTGCTGTAATTCTAGTCCTAGGGGGGCAAAAAGGTTTAAATTTTAGTTTTTCCTATAATTAGGCTGCATTGCCTAACTTTCATTAGTCTTTCTGAAATATTTTACATATTTGAGTACTTCCTAATACTCTTTTGTCAATTCCTAGAGGTGGAGGTTGAAAAAGACCCAAGTTGAGAACTGATTTTGCAAGATCAATGATTTTGATATTGGGGTTTGAGCTTTGTTTTGCTTCTACACGTGCAGTTGGGTGACATAGTTCTTTATATATCATTCATGATATAGTCCCTTTATTCTTGGTAGTTTATATTTTCCACAATATAAAATTTGTTTGGAGACCTACTTTATCTTACCATTCTTTCTAGTGTTATAATATCTCCCTTTTATGGAGGTATTCTGTGCTTTTAAGTAAACTTGGATTTATACAAAAGTGCCATTTTAGATTGATCATAAAAGATGTAATGGGATTTCTTTAGGCATTGGGCTCCTTTTTAAAATTGTAATTGTGATATTTCATTTGTAGCAATATTCATTATTTCCCAATGTTTGTGTGTTTATGTACATTCTCAATAGGCAACTCCTCAGGATAGTCAAGAAGGAACATTTGGGTCAGAGCATTCCGTGTCACCATCACAAGGGAGCAGTCAACAGCATTTCCTTGAACCTGAAGCAAATTTGGATGATTCCATAGATATTCAGCAGCAGGTAAAAAAGTAAATGTTTTTCTGGGGCATAAATTTATAAAATTAATTACAGAAAAAAATCTTAAAATATAGTAATAATTTTTATTGTATGTAAATAATGTAAACCTGAATGGTTTTTTCCTGCTCATGAAGCTCCACATTCTTACCATTTTACTCTTAGTCATTAATGCTACTATGGTGAATATTTTGTAAGGCAGAATTACCAATACACACTGAATCTCAACCAGGCATTTTGTCTGCTGTTCTTTTGACTTTCAAGGATATGGATATAGATGAAGGGCAAGATGGAGTAGAAGAGGAGATCTTTGAACAGGAAGCAAAGAAAGTGGCTGTTCGCTCAAGATCAAGAACGCATTCACGATCTCGTTCAAGGTTCTACAATACTATTTAAGAATAGCTGTGTGCGAACATTTAAATTGTTGGCTTTACTTTTTTGCATCCTTTATTTCTTTGCATCAGAATTAAAGAAAATGTTTTCTGAGAGTGACATTCTGTCAGGAAGAAGTAATTCAGAACTTCAAAAAACAGAAAATATGTGTTCTGCTTTTAATTGGGTGTGGCTGTGGCCATTTATTTGAATAACTTGCATGAGTCACGGCAGTATCATGAGACTTGGATTTGGGGTTATATCTGGTTTTAGTTAATGACATCATGATAGTCAGCTTAGGGTATTATTGCCTCTGAACAACACTTAAATCAAGCTGTAGAGGAACAGTATTAGAAACTCCATTGTATTTCTCACATTCCATTTCATCTCATAATGCCAAAGATGATTATAAAAATAAAACTACAAAAATTATTTTTATAAACATTAAGCATATCAGACTGTTACAAAACATATCCTAGAAGTGGTTTTCTTTGTGGGCTGTTCAGCATGGCTGAGGCTCATTGATGTGCATGCTTATTCAGAGTTGAGTTGGAGGTGCCTTATTCTTAACCTGGTAAATTTTCTTGTCGCATGTATATATTGTTTTTGCTATAAACTGTCTTAAAACTTAAAGTCATTCATCTTTAACATTTTAATGCCCTATTTTCTACACACAAATACCCAGAAAATCTGAACAGCGAATGCTGGAAGAGAGGCAGTATCCTTGATGACTTTTTCAGTCATTTCTTACGTGTTTCAAGAACTTACTTGTATTTGCCTCTTGCAGATGAGAGCCTGTCAGTTCATCTTTCTCTAAGCTGACCTCTCTACAGTGAATTACAGTGTTAGTGCTGAAACTTCTTTGTCTTAGCAACACCTCCCTACTAAGTATTTTGAAGAGAGTTCAATGGCATATGACTGACAGGAAAAAAGAAACAGTATTTCAGTATCACATTATATTGTAAAGTCAAGCACAGGAGATTTTAGAAATTGAAAACTTGTAAACAGAATTGTATAGTGGCCTAATGTTCTGTTGAAAACATTCTTTGTTTCTTAATTTTAAGAATGTAACATCTTTGTCACCTAAAGAATCTTTTTGTTTTCTTCCATCTTTCATCCCTGTTCCTGACTCTTGTTTGAAAAAAAGAGTTGGAAGACCCTAAGAGAAAGTGAGGCCTTGCTAGAATCTCTTTCTCTTACTCTTCCTTGTGGTTGTGATTCAGTAAGAATCATTGCAAACAAACATCTGTGACTAGTGTGGACCTAAGCAGTACAGAGATTTGAGAAAATACATGTTTGATACTTGATTATGCTTGAATGTTTTTTAAAAGGTAGCTAAGTACCAGACAGTCTCACCCCCGCCCCACCTACAAGTGAGAAATTCGATAGAAGAATAACTGTCATTAGAAGTAAAATAAGATTTTTTTTGTAGATCACCAAGAAAACGAAGATCTAGGTCACGATCTGGTTCTCGAAAGCGTAAACACAGAAAGCGATCACGCTCTCGCTCTAGAGAAAGAAAAAGGAAATCATCACGTTCATACTCAAGTGAAAGAAGAGCTAGAGAAAGGGAGAAAGAACGACAGAAGAAGGGATTGCCTCCAATTAGATCTAAAACATTAAGTGGTAAGTGACATACAAGCTTTGGTTTCAATAACATTGAGAAAATAGTATCTGTTACAACGTCTCCCAACCTTATTTTCAGACTAAGAGGTTAAATAACTGGTTTGGTATATGAGTAATTATATTTTTGGGTTTTGTAATGTGATAGAGGAGAAAAGGAAAAGGAATAGCAGTTTCTACTCAAGTACTAAAGTCATTGAGAGGTTTTTTTTTTTAATGCTAGTTAGAAAATATGACTTGATTAATGATTTATAAAGTGTCCTAGGCCTCGTGTCTGTTTCATGGACACCGTGACTTCTATGCACAGTGTCCTAACCAATTATGAACACTGGGTCTGTAGGAGTAATTATTATAGGAAGCATGCAAATTTTAAAGCTAATTATAAACTTACTGGATTAGTACGGAAGGAGAGATTTCTCTCGTAAAAACTTTCCCTCCTTTATACGTTAATCTATAATGTATGATAAGAACACATTTGGTAGTAGTGGGAGTTTGTTTCGGGAGAGTGCTGCAGGAGAGTTGACTTGGTAGGCATGTGAGGTCTAGGAAAATAAGTTGTAATTAGTGCCAAATTCTGCCTCAACGATTCTTAGCGGGTTATGACTTTTAAGGTGAATCAACAGACTGCAGATGGATAAAGTACATAAAACGAAGTAAGTTGTCATTCTTTGCCAAGAGCGAAACACTGATCAGGTTATCTAATTTCTGAATGTATCCAAATAAACTCCTTCTGCCATGGAGGTAGATGAATAACTGGTATAATTTATAATGCTGAAGCATCCTAGAAATCGAGGCTTAGGATTAAAGGCAACAGCCATCTTACTAAATTCTAGCCATTTGAACAAGCCTTGGCTATCTTTCCAGAATCTTACCTGATTATGAGAGCCATTGTTAATTTAGTAATGTTGACATTCCTAACTCTTGAAAGTTTCTATTTATCCCTTAGGGTGAGGGACAAAATTCAAACATTTTCGTGCTGTCTGATAAATAATGTCAAAAGTCTGATCGTAAAATCTCAACTATGCCTCCTCCCATGATTACTATTAGGACATTTAGAATAACGATTTTTATGATGGGCTTTTACGTGGAGTCTCTCGTTTAGTTCCTTACCCTAACTTGTCATGTTTCGTTGCCACCGTTTACATAGTTATTGACCGTGGAATTTATTTTCTGTTGCTGTTTTATTTTCATGGGTAAAACACACAATTAAAAAATTTAGAAAGGACATAAGAAAATACAGTGAGAAGTATATCTTGTCTTTTACCTCAGAACTGTACTGAGAAGTAATAACAATTTGATGTGGTCCCAACACCTTTTAAACACATGTGGTAGTGTTTCTCTGCCCATTGGTTCTTAGAACATGAGTTTTCATGAATAGTCTAGGGGCTGTGAAACATCAACAAACAGTAACATTCTAAGAATCAAGTGTCCCCTTCTCATGGGATGGAGGAGACTCATTACTTTCTGGTGGGGGGCGGGAAATGGAGTTGTCCATGGGAAAAATTTGTAGAGAGACAATATCAAAAGAGTAGGGGAAACATGGAACAGGTTTTGGGGAGATTAAGGCAGCTATAATATGTAGAACAGAGTAATGAAGAGATGGGAACTGTTCAGTGAAAGAGGTCCAGAAATTTGTTAAGGGTTGGTGGTAGGTTGAATAGTGGTCACCCAGAGATGTCCATGTCCAAATCACTGGAGCTTGTAAATATGTTACCTTACATTTGTATATCTGATTAATGAGGATCTTGAGATGGGGAGATTAACTTGGATTATCCAGAAGGGCCCAGTGTAATCCAAGGGTCTTAATAAGAGGGAAACAAGAGGAGAGGGTCAGAGAGAAAAGGTGATGTGAACGTGGAAAGGAGAAAGAGATTGGTAAATGCTACACTGTTGGCTTTGAAGATGGAGGGTTGGGATCATGAGCTGAGGAATGCAGATAGCTTGTAGAAGCTAGCAAAGGCAAAGAAACAAATTCTCTCCTAGGGCCTCCAGAAGGAATGCAGCCTTGTTGACTCATTTTAGACCGCCAGAGCTGTAAGAGAATACCTTTTTTTGTTTTAAGGTACTAAGTTTGTGGTGTTTTGTTACAGCAGCAAAAGAAAACTAATATGTTGCCCTTTGAGACTTTGGTTGACTATTAAGTTATTTATGCACAGGGTAAGACTGCATGAGGCAAAGAGCAAAGAGCAGGGAAAGAGCAATTTCCAGGCATCTGTTAGCTGAACAGGTTCCTAAAGCTCACACAGGCCTGGAAGACGTTCAAGTTCTGACCAGCCAGAGTAGAGAGATGGAGACCTGATTGAAACCCACATTCAGTAGAATGTAATGTGAAACCCACATTGCAATGGTCACATCTTAGCTCTAGAGTAAAACCTGCTCTAGGCTGTGTTGTAGATGAAAGATAACCCAAAAGCTGGAGACTTTTTTTTTAATGATATTGACATAAATCCAAATATATTAAAACTCTGCAAATATATCAGCTGTAAATATTTTTAAAGTCAGTGTTTTCAGGAAAAGGACATGTTCATGGAGACATGAACAGTGCAGCCCCAAGTAGGCAAGATGTCTCATGTGTAGCATTTATTTCTTAAAGGGAAGTGGCTTCCAGCCCTTAAGTATCCCTAAGTCTTTCATGATAATGAGTTCTAAATTAGCCTTTTCCTTTTTGTATATATATTTTTTGTATATAATTATTCTTTCCTTAAGGATAAGATTTAACTGTTGATTTAGGAGAAACATCCATTTAATCATTCCAGCACAGAAAGATACTTAAAAGGTACACAGATGTGATTGCAATGAGGAGTGGTTTTGAAACTTTGTTGCACGTTAGAATCACCTACAGAATTTTAAAGCTCCCAGTTCCTGATCTGTCATACCCCATACCTTCCATCATCTTTTAGAGTGGGTTCTAGATATCCACAGGTGATTGATGTGTGCTGCCATGCTTGAGAGCAGGTGATAATGCAAGAAGTTGACTTGGCATAGATGTGAATGGGTACCTGGTATTTTAGTTGATTTTAAACATAACATAAAAATGTCCGTTAACAAGTATTTAAAATATACTATCTGAAATTTTAATTTATTATTGTTACTAGTGTTTTTTCCTCAGCTACTTGAAAGAAGTAACTGTCTATGTGATTTGGGTTATTTGTCTCTTATATCTTGACAGTATGTAGTACTACTCTGTGGGTTGGTCAGGTAGACAAGAAGGCAACACAGCAAGATTTAACCAACCTGTTTGAAGAGTTTGGACAGATTGAATCCATTAATGTAAGTATCAGTTCTTAAATAATTTAAAGTTAAAAAAAAATAGGGAGTTTTCAGAGTCACTTTGGTTCCTAATTAGCCCAGCAGTATCTGCCTTTAATCAAAATTTGAAAGGATTGTTTGACTCTAATCATTTTTATGTTTACTTTGCTGTTGTTTATCTCTTTGCTTAATTAGTTTTCCTTTTTTAAATGGAAGTCTAACAAAATATTCTTAGGAGTTTTATAGCAATGTAATAGCACTTGATTCCCAAAAACATCGAATGTTTGAGTTAGCAGGAACTGTATGTGTGATGTTGTTTAATTTCTTTTTTAATGGAAGTGAAGAAACTGAGTTAGAATGGTAATCACCTGCACATGCGCACATAGGTAATGGTGGAGACACAACTGGACTTGAGGTCCCAGTCTTCTGCCAGCCTCTTCCCACCCCTTCCCCTTCTCTTCCTCTCAGAGCAAACCTGAGGCAAGAAAACCTGTGTGGCCACAGCATAGCTCTCTCACTCCTCAGCTTGATTCTTTCAGTGTACCCAGTCTCCACCTTCGAGTATTTTCTTCCTCCTGCAGGGCTGTTGTTTTCCATGAGGCTAAAGATAATGGAATAGTCATTTGAGGAGTCTTACTCCTTAACTCTCTGATTTTATTCACTGTTACTATACTTTTATGTCTGTTGGACCTTTTTATCTTTATTTACCAGGAAATTGGCTGGTTTTCCTTTCTAGTTGTAGATTCCTTATATTCTCAACATTCCTTATATGGCCAAACTTGACTTTTTGGTATTAATAGCAGCACTCTTTATTTAAATTGAATTTGACCATTTTGTATTTTACTTTCAACTATGTATGATCTCATTGGAGCCTCACAAGAAGCTGGTTAAGTAATTCAAATATTGTTATTTTACCAGTGAGGAATCTAAATGATTTGTCTAAGTTACACAGATAATAAATAGCTGATTGATTGGTTAATTAATAGGTAATTGGCTGAGTGTTTCAACTTAGGTATTTCAGATTCCTCTTTTTACACCATGAAAGTGTTGTAGGCTTCTCTTTTCGTCTTTTTAAATTTCACCTGTCAGAACATAAGTAATCTCTGAGTCTGTGATCATATAACCTCTGAAATTTTTTCTGATTTTCCTCTGCCTTTAAATTAGTGGTTCTCAGCTCTAGCTGCATATCAGAAATGGGTTGACATTTGAAAAAATAGGGATGCCCATATAGTGATGCCCATTATCAGTACCTTTAGATTCTTATCAAAGTGCCACAATTACGCAGGTGATTTTGATGCAAAGCCAGGAATCACTGCTCTGAACAGACCCCGAATCCAAGTAGCATTTTGTATTTTCACGTTGCTTATGACGTTTGTAGTCTTTCTTACACCACAGTCATTTGGACATTAGTTTGCCTTGTCTCCCTCTTCTTCTGTATTACCTTTTAAGAGTGTAGTACTTAAAAGTAATAGGCACTAAGTTATTTTGTGAACTGAAGTGTACTGAATGGCTAGTGATAAAATCCAGGATTTGAAAAATTAATGGAAGATTTATAAACCTTTCACTTTGTTTTGGGGGAGTTTGAAGACTAAGAAAAGTCCATTAGATTTAGCATTTAGTAGGTCATTAGCTCGAAGAAAATATTTTCGGTGGGTTGGTAAGGGGTTGGATCTACATTGCAAGAGATGAATTATATAAGGGGTTGGATAGACTTCTCTTTCGAGAAATTTGGTATTAAAGTGACAGCTGTTAGCAAGGCTGAGGGAAGTGTTACTTTGACAGCGAGAGCTTATTAGGTATTAAGTACTAACAAAGTGATAGAATACCTTTTGAGTTCTTCATAAAGAAACTGAAATGCTCTGTGTATTTTTCTGAGTTAATACATTAAAGATAATTTTATGATCTGGTAGTTTATAGAGTAGTTAAATGCTTTGTAAATAAACCTCTTGAGATCCTTACACTGAGGCTATCTTCTTATTCATATTAAAATCTTTGTCCAGAAGTACTTGGACAAAGTTAAGTTTTATAAAATTGAAAAGCTTTAGTTTTATTATTTGTTGTAGATTTTAGACTTTATATTAAGGATAAGATATTTCCCCAAAACAAAAATCCTTCTCACATTACTCAACATAACATTTGGCAAAATTTAAATACTACTGTAAATAAATTGTATGCCTTCAAATATGTTGGCCATACAGTATTGTTTTCCTTTTATCTGGTGGTATTATATACACGTCTATACATTGTTTTAATAGCTCTTCATTGTGTGTTAAAACTTTAGTTGACACGTGATATTCAAGGTTTCACATATATCATGGCTTAGAATGAGACCCAACTAGCTTCTGAATTTTTTTTTTTTTTCAACGGATTGTGCTTGAATTTTACCAGTAAACAGATAGCTGGAGGAAGAAAAGGGGAAACAATTCAGTATTAATAATCAATATTCTGTTCCATTAAAACTATAAAATGCCAGTAATGACTTGCCCTCCTCATTACACCCTTTCTAAAGAAAATAATTTTTTTAATAGATGATTCCTCCCAGGGGCTGTGCTTATGTCTGCATGGTTCATCGACAAGATGCATTTCGGGCTCTTCAGAAACTTAGTTCCGGGTCATATAAAATTGGGTCCAAGGTCATTAAGGTGAGATTGGGGGTCACGTGCTCTTATTTTATTGGATTGTTAGAATGTTTCCTGTACTTAATTCATCTTCTTCTTTAATGTTATAGGCAAACCTTGACAGAAATTTATTATTTTAGTATTGTTAAATTATAGAATTTGGCTATAGGTAAAACAATAACCAAAACTTTATTCAAGCAGTTCTTCAAAATCACACGTGCACAGTATTCTTAGTCAACCCGGGCACCATTTTATGAGCAGAACTTTTTCATTTTTAACAAGTTTGTCTTTCATTCACTCCTTCCCAATGCTTCCTAATCCTACCCCTTAATTATATTATTAATGTCTCCTTTTTAACATCTTGTCTTATACAACTCAGGCCCTTGTGAAGGGTTTATTTATGTATATTTGTTTCCTCTTAGTCTTTGAGTATTTATTGTGTATTTTTCCATTTTTACTTCTTATAACTAATTTACATTTTATTTCTGCTATTTGGAGTTAATTTATTCCATAGTTTCAGCAACTGAATTAAAATTTTTAAAATTACTTTCAAGGGAGCTAATATGCCCGTGCTTTCTCATTTTATGGCAGAGAGTTTATGTAAGCTAAAGTGTCACTGGTCTCTTGGAGTACCAAGATTTTGTTTAGCTATTCTAATTATCGCTAATGTAGGTTGACATTTTTATGGTGAAAAGTAGATTTGGTTTATTTCTGGAAATGTGTTGTTTTAAGGTCATAGTAAAACGTGGAAATAAATCCCATATTATAAACACCACTGCTATCTAATGCAGGTTTTATTTTACAAACAAAATCAGAAAATACATGGAAAAAATTTCATTGGCTACTGTTATTCCAGCAGTGATGCTTTGCCTGTCCAGCTGATTTTTAAAACTAATTTTATTCATATTTGCATTGTTAGCATATGATTTTGTATGTTTTACCTTGTTTTTACAGTAAACATGAGCTTTTTTCTTTCCTCTCCTCATTCCTGATAGATTGCTTGGGCTTTAAACAAAGGTGTAAAAACAGAATACAAACAATTCTGGGATGTGGATCTTGGAGTAACATATATACCATGGGAAAAAGTTAAAGTGGATGACTTGGAAGGTTTTGCAGAAGGAGGCATGATTGATCAGGAAACTGTAAATACTGGTAAGAGCCCTGTGGGTAGTTTTATTGTTTAAAAATGTGCTTAAAGGGTTGTAATTGATAAGAGTTTTACATGTTGGGGTGAACTGTGTTTATTTCCTGGATTCTTCCCCATCCTGCAAAAGAGGGGAAAAAGTGAAACATTACCCTGTTCAATGTGTATACTTAATGGGATCTATTTCATAAATGTCAGAGTATATAGATAGTGTCCTAAAACTCTAAATGTAGCATTTTTATATATGTCTTTTTAAAAGTTTCAGTCTTTGAGAGCGTTGTATATATGGAGGCTTGTAAAGACTAATTTTTTCAGTTACTTGAGTTTAAATGAGAACTGGGGATTTAGGAAATTTCTTTAAAAAACTTCCTAGACTATTTTGATTAGTATCTATGTTGAGGATGCCAGGAATAGAATCTCAGAGAGCTGTAGTTCAGATTCATGCTGCTTTAGAAAGTTTATAACCAAGTGATAATCTGGCCCGTTCTTTTGAAAAATTTGTCTTTTTGTTTTAAAATTTCAGTTATAAATTCACAGAATAATGGATGCTTGGGAAAGAATTGCAATATGTTATACTTATTTATTTCTTGATATCTTAGCTCTTCTACTCTTCTACCAAAATTAGCTAATTTTCAGAATAGTATTTTTGTTCTCAGGCCAATGTACATATTTTCAAACACTTTTTCAGTTGTTTTCTTCTTGTCATTCTCTCTCGCTGTCTTTCTCTCTCTTTTTTGGATGGATGTTCCTCCAGAACATTTATTCATTCAAAAAATATTTCAGTTCCTACTGTGTGCCAGGCATAACTTTAGGAGCTGGGATTATAGCAGTGAGACAGACAGACAAAAATCCTTCCTCTCTTGGAGTGCACATTGTAGTACAGGGGTTGACAACAGCCCATGGGCCAAATCTTACTGGCAGCCTGTTCAGTAAATAAAGTTTTATTGAAACACAGCCATGCTCAGTTGTGTTTACCTATTGTATATGACTTTTTAAAATTCAGCAACAGTTGAGTCATTGTAACAGAGAACACAACCTAAAATACTTACAAATAGGAAGAGTTTGCCAACCCATGTTCTAGTGGGAAAAAAATGGATAATAAATAAGATAGATAAACTAGGTAGTATCTCAGTGTTGGTTAAGTTCTAAGAAGAAAAAACAAGGAAAGGGGATAGGCAGTATGGGTGTAGAGCTATTGGAGTTTTAAGTGGTTGAAGAGGGTCTAATGGAGAAGGTGGTATTCAGAGGCGTGAGACATGCAGCTATCTGGGAAAGAGTGTTTCATACAGAGAGAACAGCAAGCGCCAAGTCTGTTAGAAAGTCTTGAGACCAGTATGGCTTGAGCATAGTGAGGAGTGAGTAGTAGGAGATGAAGGCAGAGAGGTGCCGAGGGGCGAAGTCACGTGGTCTTACTAGTCATTCTCATGACTTTGAGCTTTAAGGGAGGCGAACCTCTGGAGGAACCATTGGAGCCTCTTTGTTCTATTTTTGCATTTTTTTGTATTTTCAGAAAGATCTTTCTGTACTGGGTTAATACTTGTTGTTTTCCCCTTAGCCTTATGACAAAATACAGAATAAGGTTGGTTTGTCTTAAATCAGACAGCCTTTGAGATACGTATCTGTTATATCCCTTTTAAGTGTTTTCTCTAGACTGAATATTTTAGTGTCTTTGATTTGTGCCTCATGTCATGCTGCTTTGAACTTCTGGTACCCTAATCAGATTTATCTCAGCAGAACCAAATAGGTTGGCACTGACAGCTGTGGACACATCTTAAAGATGTGCCACGGTAGATGAAGGACTATTCAGATGTGAAACAAATGTGTACATATAAAATGAAAAATTGCACCTATCCAGAGGAAATCAATTTCAAATATTTTGTTTAGAGTGGGAAAGTGTGAAAAGCTCAGAACCCGTTAAAGAGACGGTCCAGACAACTCAGAGCCCACCTCCAGTTGAAAAGGAGACAGTGGTCACAACCCAGGCAGAGGTTTTCCCTCCACCTGTTGCTATGTTACAGGTTAGTGCTGGGTGTTTTTTTATTGTTTAATGTGTTGTTTTACAGTTTTGTTTTTACTCACATCTTTACTTCATAAAACTTGGAAGAAATTGTCCAAAATATATTAATATTAAATATAAGCATTTTTGAAATTTTCCTTTTAGAAAAAGTGTAATTCATATTTAAATGTTTATTTATTGAACAAATATTTATTGATTGCCTGCTCTGTGACATTCACTGTTCTAGGCACCTGGAATAGGGATACATCAGTGGGAAAAAAACAACAAACACAAATCCCTTCCCTTACGGAGAGTTTGTTCTCAATAGGGGAGACAGAAAATATAAAATTAATAAGTTTATAAGATACTGTGGAGGGGAGAAGGTAGTACAAGGGTCATCAAGAGTGCCTAGGTAGGTGTTTAAAATTTTAAATAAAATGGTGAGGTAGACTTAATTGAGAACAAGACATTTGAGCCACAACTTAAAGTTGCTGAGGCAATTAGTCATGTGGCTATCTGAAGAAAGCGTTAGAGGCAGAGGGAACAGCCAGTGCAAAGGCCTGCAGCCAGGAGCATGTTTCGTGTGTTCCTGCAATAACAAGTGGACAAGAATAAAGTGAGTGAGAGGCAACTTAGTGTAAGTGAGACCTCTAGGGGGACTTTGGTTTTCACTCTGAGATGGGGAGCCATTAGAGGACTTTGAAGAAAAGAGTGACTCAGTCTGGCTTAGAGTTTTAAAGGATTACACTGGCAACTATTTTGAGAATAGAATATTGGGCATTGATAAAAGCAAAGAGACCAGTTAAAAGTTGCAGCAATCCAGGTGAGAGATGATGGTGGCTCAGACTGGACTGATGGCAGTGAAGGCAACGAGAAGTCGTCAGATCCTAGGTGTATTGTCATGGTGTGGCCAGTGCGCGTGGTTAGATTTGAGTTGTGAGGAAGGGCAGAGGCAAGGTTTTTGGTCTGAGAAATTGGAAAGATGGAGTTACCATTATCTGAGAATGAAAAAGACTTTGGAAGTGTGGTTTGGGAAGGACAGTTGGGAGTTCAGTTTTATGCGTGTGAAGTTTGAAGTGTCTTTCTAGACAGCAAAGTTGAGATGTTGAATAGACCATTGATACAGTGTGAACTTTAGGAGAAGGGTACAGCCATGCCATAATACAGATAAATATTTGGGAATTGTTGTACCTAGGATGAGTAAAAGAATTTATGATTAAGAGTAGAAAACAAATTAATGAGAAATTCAAGCCATTTTAAAGCTGTTAGTGACATGCTTCCTAATGGTGATTAGATCGCATAATATAGCTAGGTATTATAAACTTAGTAGGAGATGGCAGCATAAAATTGAGCACGGTATTCACTGTTGAAGTAGGTGCCCACATCTTTACATCACTCAAATGTAAGGTAGATTTCACAATCTCTACATATACTGTTTGTTGAAAAATACTGTCTTGCTTTTACCTCAAGTAAGTTCACTTATAAGAATACAAAAAGGAAGGAAAAAAAACCAAAACAACTTAATATAATGATATTTGTTACTTTCCTATAAAAGAAACAGAAATAATTTATCTTTGGTTGTCCTAAGATATAATCGTTGCAGATGGATAAAATGATACATGGACTTTTTATTTTCTATCCACAAAAGATTCCAGTAGCTCCAGCAGTGCCTACAGTTAGTTTAGTCCCACCAGCATTTCCTGTGTCAATGCCAGTTCCTCCTCCTGGATTCAGTCCAATTCCTCCACCGCCTTTTCTCCGCGCAAGTTTTAACCCTTCACAACCACCTCCTGGTAAGAAATTTTCATCTTATCGTTTCAACTCTATTTAGAATATCATTTAAAATGTTCTTTTTCCAGGTTTAAACGCTGTAGAGCAGTGATTCTCAAACCATAGCTTACATGCGAATCACTTGGAGGGCGTGTTAAAGCACAGATTGCTGGCCCAGCCTCCTTTTGAGTCAGTGGAACTGAGGTGGGGCAGGACAGTTGCATTGCGAACAAGTTCCCAGCTGATGCGTATTGTTGCTGGACCACACTTTAAGAAGCACTGACAGAAAAGAAATGGAATCCTTTAAAATCATTGAAATGCCTTAAGATGATTTAAAATTTATGTTGAAGTTTTTATATAAAAGTTCTCTGTAGTTATCACCCATTCATCAGAAAGTATGCATTAAATTATATAGATTAGTCTTCCTAAAAATCATTAGATTTCCATTTTGACATTAGAAATTATAGTGTATCTTAAAATGGTAATTGAATTCATAATACTTTTTTTGACCTAATAAATTATAGATAAACAGAAGTTCCTTGAATCATTGTTTCTAGGTAAAAACTATAGGTTACTTAACACATATCAATTAAATATAAATAATTGCTTACATAGGTTAGAGATAGAGTTTTTCGTATTAGATCGTGGAAGGTTTAGACAAATAAAGGAGAGAGATAATACAAGGGATCAAACGATATATGTTGTTTTTCAGAACTATTTTTTTTTGAACTTCATGAATTATTTGTGTACTATAGAAAAGAAGTACTGAATTGACTTCTGTAATTTAAGTTCTTAATCATTGAATAGAGTTCCTAAAAACTGTCAACAAGGCCAAAAAGTAAATTCATTGTCTGAAAATGGTTGTAATTTGTCATGTAATGTAAATTTTTAAAATTACAGTTTAATACATAATTTGAAATTGATGCAGATTTTAATAAGAACTTTATCTTTTAATATTTTAAATATTGGAAAACTACTCATCAAATATCTTCAATCACAAATCTGTATTTGTGATTGAAAATTAAAATTTTTTCTCAGAAGGTATTTTTAAATGATTTTTTCAAAAACCATACCACATGGATTTTATAGTCTTTATCTAGCATTCATTTGTTGAAAACCACATATCTTTTTTTCCCGTTATTCTTAGCCACTATTTTCTATTGGAATTTAATGGTAGCTCTATATTTTAAAAATGCAGGGAAGCAGGTTTATAGTTTGATCATATGATATTTAAAATCATAAAACAGCCAATATTAAATTTATTTTATTTATTTCTTACTTATTTTTTATTAAGATTTGTTTCAGTGCTCAAAATATAGTAACGTCCAAGGTTAATAAAAGTATTCTGATACAGTGGGTAAACAGCATATACATCAGAGAAGTACAATAGCACATTTTACAGATGACATTATTGCATACAGTGGTATCAGCCGCTTGAAACACAATGTTTAACTTCCCGTACAGTCACCATGCTAACATATAAACAGGTTGCCTGGCTTGACTTAATCATTGATTTTACAGCATCATAGAGCATGCCAAGTAAATAAGTAGTATATGCTCATGATAGGGCTCTCTGTGCTTTACTTAGCTTACGGAGGATCAAATAAGGTAGTGTATATAAAAGTAATTTTTTAAATGGAAAATATATTCATAAATAAGAGGTAGTAATGACTTTTAAGAATGTAGGATTTCATTTATAGCTGTTGGAATCTTTGATTTAAAAGAAAGTAACACTTTTTGTTATTTTATTTTTGGTCTTTTTTTTTTCCATGTAGGTTTCATGCCACCTCCAGTTCCACCACCTGTTGTACCACCACCTACTATTCCACCAGTAGTACCAACATGTGAGTTTTCTACTTTAAGAATTTTCTTTCTTTATGATAGTGATAATGTGTTGGTTCTCATTTTTGTGAATTATTGTTAATTTTTTTTTCATGGAAGTTTTCAGACAAATGCATTTTTTGTGTTAAATGATTTCTAACAAATTAACAGTATCATATGACAGTTCATATTTGCTCTGTTGTATCAAATTTGTGTTTTTTGTTTTATGTATAAAATGTCTTAATCTAGAGCAGCCCCACCCACAGCCCCCTTTTTAAAAATGCTTCAATGTCTTTGACTTCTTGAAAAGCAGTTCACTTCTGTATGCAAGATCCCAAATAATGGGTTTGGTTTTTTTAGCTTCTTTGTGGTATCTTCCTTGAATCTCCTGCAAATAGAAAGTTTTTAGCACCATAGGCTTGTTTAGAATATGCTTCAACTTTTTTGGTAAGAATACTTAACAAGTGGGGTGCTATGGACTTGATATTATATCACATCAGGAGCCTGTGCAGTGCCTTCTTGTCCCACTTTTTTTTTTTTTTTTTTTGCGGTACGCGGGCCTCTCACTGTTGTGGCCTCTCCCATTGCGGAGCACAGGTTCCAGACGCGCAGGCCCAGCGGCCATGGCTCATGGGCCCAGCCGCTCCGCGGCATGTGGGATCTTCCTGGACCAGGGCACGAACCGGTGTCCCCTGCATCGGCAGGTGGACTCTTAACCACTGCGCCACCAGGGAAGCCCGTCCCACTTTTAATGATGCCATAATGGATCAGAGCATTCAGATAGTGGGACCTGGTCATTTAAAAAAGTTGCCCTTCAGATTTTCATCAGATGGTTTCATCTTTTGATTATTATTGCTGAATCTACTTTTCATTAGTTGCAAAGTGGTGACCTTCCGAATTTTGTAATTCCTTCCACATTTCTTAGCAGGAATTTTTTCTGTAAAGAAAAACTCTCTTATCAACTAGTAGTATTTAGTTACCTTGAAGTACAGTTGTACAGGAGATGCTAAATTCTTTCCTGTAAGTGTAATTTTTCAGAGTAATGAGTTCTATGGATATTACCTGTGATATCCAGTGACTGAAGGTGGGGGAGGATTTCTCTTATTTCTCCTTCTCCACTCCCTTCCCTCTACTTTTTTCTCCTTCACTTTTAGTAGTGTTTATGGATTAATGGATTTTACTTCCAAGTGGTTGCATTCACCTTTCTTGCATTCACCAAAGTTCAGTTTGTTCATTTTTGGGCAGTAAGAGCCTTTCATGTTACTTCTCTATTCTTTTGAGATGACTGCATCAGTTTTTGAGAGCTTTTTGGCCTAATACTAGACCAAAGGACTTCATTGTAAAGAGAGTGTATATGATACAGTTTTACGTTTTGGTGTTATAACCCACTTTTCTTACATTTTTAAACTCTTTTCTCTCCTTCAGTGTTTAGACAACATTAGGATCCTTTTTGTGTTACTGTTGGTTAATTAGGAAGAGTTGTTTATTCTTTCTGAAAATTAGAAAAGTGTTCATAAGCCGTTTCTGAATTCACCATTCACAGAGACTCACCTTACTTAGAGCCTCCCTCCCAGTTGTTTCTCCTTACACTGTTCATTTTGGAAAACCGGGGGTCAATTAAAGGAGAAGGAGAAACACCACTGTGTGCCAGCTGCTTCCCTAATTGTTCACACTGTCTTACCTAATTCTCATAATTCCCATACATGATCCCGGTTGATTTTTATCCCAATTTTACAGCTCTTTTCTGTGCTAACAGTTTGTCTAGGTAGTCCAGAGTTAAATGTGAGGATAAAAGTTTCTAAAATCCCAAAGTACATGATTTAGTAGTGTTGTGAAATAAATTTGACTAGAAATTCTGTGTGTGATTTTTATACTCCTCTAGCTTAGTTTTTTAACATATAGGTGACATATACAGAAGAGTTTTTCTACCCGTTCTTTATGCCTTTTTTATATCTTTATAAAAAAGAAATGGTTTTACCTTTTTATGTGTAGTTCTCACCTGATGAGTTTCCTGCCTCATTTGACAAAAGGTAGTGAATGTAAAGACCCTCGTACTTACAGATTCAGCGGGATTGGGCAGATTTTCACTCTCATATTTGTTGGTTTTCGCCAATCATTTCTCTATATTTAGATACTCCCATAACTGGCACCCTTGAAAAATTATGATTTTTTTTAATTGCTGGGATTTTGTTCTTAAGTATGGATCCTTATTTTACTAAACATTTCTCTTGAAAATATTTCTAAAAATTGTTGTTTTTCCCTATTTTTAAAAAATGAAGCTTTCTAAATATAATTTAGCTTCTTCAGGATGACTCATTTGTCATTTTGAGCATCAGTTATTATATAATGTGCTAGGTGATACAGAGATGCCATTAAGTGAAACACTCAAGCTGCCAGAAGATAGTTTTCATTATAAATGAAATAAAGGGACCAGAAGAGAATTCACATATGTCATGTTAACTGAGCCGTCTTACCAAATAATTGGGGAAAGAGGATAGGAAGTCATTTAAAACTTTGGCAAGACCAGTGTTGGTCATACTTAATATTTTTACCTAGCACATGAATTGATTAGCTAATTAAATCTGAAATATATATTCTCCTTCTTTAAACAGCTTTAGTGCAGCCGCCATTATCTATGACTCCAGAAACTGTGAAAGATGTTGGATTTGGTAGCCTTGTTTTGCCAGGTGGTTCTGTTGCCAGCAGTCTTGCTACTTCCACTCTGCCAGCTGGAAGTGTTTTTAATCCTCCAACTAAACAAGCAGAGCCTGAAGAAAAAGTACCTCATCTTATAGACCACCAGATTTCTTCTGGTGAAAACACCAGATCAGGTAAAAAGAAAAAAGAAATCCCCAGAGATACATAGCTAAATCATGATCACTACTTCTCTATATTGGTGTTTAATTCTTAGGTGCCATGAATGTGTAAAACATTTATCTCCTAAAATTCCTGTTAAAAACAAATTTGGCATTCTCTTTAGGATAGTATAGATTTTGACACCTTTCCATTAAGACTCCTTCTCCTCCTGTTTTTGGCCTATTGGAACTGTTTTAATGTGTTATCAAAATAAGATTGCACAAAATATGTATACTTACAGAAAGATTAAAACAAACAAGTATTAGTTATAAGTAACTACTACCAGATATCCAGCTAGGTCTAGAAGATAAATATAGTTTTGAAAGCAGCGAGTCCCTTTTTTTTTCTTTCTTCCTGCAACCGTAAAGCAGTTTATTTACTTGCATGATGCCACACACAGGCTTTAAGTAGCAGAGCCAGGAATTAAACTCTCAGTTTTAGATTTTTTAAACCTGCAAGCTTAGTGTTCTTTTGGCTACACTATACATCTTTTTTTTTTTTTTTCTTTGACATCTTGGAGTATAATTGCTTTACAATGGTGTGTTAGTTTCTGCTTTATAACAAAGTGAATCAGCTATACGTATACATATATCCCCATATCTCCTCCCTCTTGCGTCTCCCTCCCACCTTCCCTATCCCACCCCTCTAGGTGGTCACAAAGCACCGAGCTGATCTCCCTGGGCTATGTGGCTGCTTCCCACTAGCTACCTGTTCTGCATTCGGTAGTGTATGTCCATGCCACTCTCTCACTTCGTCCCCGCTAACCCTTCCCCTTCCCGGTGTCCTCAAGTCCATTCTCTACGTCTGTGTCTTTATTCCTGTCCTGCCCCTAGGATCTTCAGAACCAAAGTCCTTTTTTTATGGCACCACTGTTAGTATATTAAGAATTGTTTGTACTTCAGAAAGACTTTTGTTAAAGGTGGAGAATCAGTATAAAACCTGATATTTTTATTTAACTTAAAAAGATTTCATGTAAAGATTTTAGGTAGCAGCCCCACTTATGTTTTAATATTAAATTTCACTACGTATGGTATTAATTTTAGCTTTAATTTTTTAATATCTAGTGTACCTGTGGATTCTTGGGGGGATACAAGTAGCTGATTAACTGCTGGAAATTATAGCATTAATAATTATAAACATAGTTTCCTTTTCACACCAGAATGATTGTTTGTGTTATTTTTCTTCTTTCCATTTTAGTGATTCCAAATGATGTTTCAGGTGGCTCTGCGATTTTAGGAGGACAGCCGCCAAATGTGACGAACAATTCTGGAATTCTGGGAGTCCAAAGACCAAATGTATCAAGTAATAATGAAATTCTTGGAGTCCGGCCATCTAATGTTTCCAATAGTTCTGGGATTATTGGAGCCCAGCCACCAAATATTCTAAATAACTCTGGAATTTTGGGAATACAGCCACCAAGTGTGTCAAGTAGTTCTGGACTTCTGGGCATGCTACCCCCAAATATACCTAACAATTCCGGACTTATGGGAGTACAGCCACCCAGTGTTCCAAATACTTCTGGACTTTTGGGAACACAGCCACCAGCTGGGCCTCAAAATTTACCCCCTTTAAATCTTTCTAATCAAAGGATGCCTGCAATGCCAATGTTAGACATTCGTCCAGGACTAATACCACAGACACCTGGACCAAGATTCCCTTTAATGCAGCCTGGAATTCCACCTCAGCGGGGACTCCCTCCCCCAGCGGTGCTTGATTCAGCTCTTCATCCACCACCCCGTGGTCCTTTTGCTCCAGGAGATATTTTTAGTCCACCTGAAAGACCTTTTCTAGTTCCTGGAAGACAAAGTGTAGACAATGTTGCTAATCCAGAAAAAAGGATACCACTTGGGAATGATAACATTCAACAGGAAGGAGATAGAGATTACCGGTTTCCTCCCATAGAAACCAGGGAAACCATTAGTAGACCTCCCCCGGTGGATGTTAGGGATGTGGTTGGACGGCCTGTAGATCCAAGAGAAGGTCCTGGAAGGCCTCCATTAGACGGTAGAGATCATTTTGGACGACCTCCTGTAGATATTAGAGAGAATCTTGTGAGGCCAGGCATAGATCATCTTGGTCGAAGAGACCACTTTGGCTTTACTCCAGAGAAGCCCTGGGGGCATAGAGATTTTGACGAGAGAGAGCATCGGGTTCTGCCTGTCTATGGTGGTCCAAAAGGCTTACATGAAGAAAGAGGTAGATTTCGGTCTGGAAACTATCGGTTTGATCCTAGAAGTGGTCCTTGGAACAGAGGATTTGGACAAGAAGTTCACAGAGATTTTGATGACCGCAGAAGACCCTGGGAGAGGCAAAGGGATAGGGATGACAGAGATTTTGATTTCTGCAGAGAAATTAATGGAAGTCGTTTTGGACGAGATAGAATTCAAAACACCTGGGTCCCCCCTCCTCATGCTCGGGTTTTTGATTTTTTTGAAGGGGCCACTTCTCAACGGAAAGGTGATAATGTGCCTCAGGTTAATGGTGAAAATACCGAGAGACATGCTCAGCCACCACCTCTACCAGCGCAGAGTGATCCTGAACTTTATGAAAAACTGTCATCTTCAAGTGAAATAAGCAAGGAGAAGAGTGACACAGTTGCTGATATAGAGAGTGAACCAGTGGTAGAAAGCACAGAAACTGAGGGGACATAATCATCACTCAGTAGGTAAAAGATACATTTTGTAAAGTTGTCATCTCTCTGTAATAGATTAATGGCTGACTGGACCATAGTTCACTTTTGTCTGCCAGAATTAAGTTAATCTGATGTTCATGTTCACCTTTCTCTTAAAATAATTGTACAACTGACTTGTATAGACATTGTTCTTAATATGAACATGGTAGGTAAACATTTTTTTATTTTTCTGATAAAATATAAATGTTGCCCCCAGATTCTTTTAACTTCAAGGAAATGAATAACAGCTTGTCAGAGACTTCCTATGGAAGAAAGAATTTTTTAGATACTACCATTAGGTTGGATATGGTAATAGATATATTTCAAAATAGCAAACGGTGGTATATCTTATCCATATCTTTAGGCTGCTGCAGAATTTTAAGGTAATAGACAAAGCTGTGATATTTTATGCAAAGACTGGCTCTAGATATTTGAGGAGCACAATACAGAGATTTTAAAAAGTGATTTTGTAAAATCTACACTATGGTCTCTGTTTCTCCAAAGTAAGTGTTTGTGATTTGTTCCTCATACTGCAGTGAGTAAAAAAAGAAAAAAGAAAAAAAGAAAACAACATAAATATTAAAGTACGTTTCAATGTTGGGTGAATTTTGTTTTTAGATGCCAATAAAACTTATTTGTTTGATAACAGTGTTCTAGGAATTGTATTTTTTTAACCTACAGATTCTTAAAACCATGGATCATTGGCAGCATGTGCTTAGTTGTTGCAGAATTTTTCTATTAACTCGTAATAACAACAAAGAACCATGTGGTTGAAAAAAGCATGTACTTTGATATAAAAATCATGCAGTCTCATTAGTATGTGTGTAATATCTGTGTATATTTATTGCATAAGTCATACGTAGAGTTTTCTTTCTCTGTACGTCTATTTTCATGCACATACAGAGAAAAATAGAAAGTTGGTAGTTTAGATAGTAAAATATTCTTTAAAACTGGATAGAAAATGAGAGAAATTTGGCTAATTGACATTGCTCATAGTTACAGCTCTTAGCCTTTATGATGGTAAAATAAGAAATATTGTAAAGAAATACATTGGCAGTTTGGCCGTTCTCTTTTAATACAGTTAAGCATGAAGCCAGATTTAGCATCAAGCTGAATTCCACGTAAATGCTTGCATTGCTTTGTTTCACACTATTTGCTATTCTGCATAGATAGTGCTTATACTGAAGTACTTACTGGTCACTTGCCTGAAGTGAATTTCTCAGTTGCACAAAATGTAGAGTAGTGTTGGTGGATTTTAAAACATTAACTTGTATACCAGAAACAATGTGTCCGTCATGTGTTTTGTAGGCTCTGCATAATGCTGTTCAGATTAGCCTCCAAGGTAAACTGAGTAGCAGAAAAGTTGGGGATACGTTTCCTGTTTTATTTATTATTATTATGTTTTTGCTTTTGCTTTTTCATTTATTTGCTGTTTGTTTCTCCTTTGGGTTTTACATATATACACATATATATAAAACCATTGGTGTTTTTCCGTTTCTAATGATGGCTTTCATTTGGTCCCATGAACAGTTGCTTTGTCTCCTATTCCAGTAATTCCTCATTTGTTCTATTTACCTAAAATTCTTAAGTTACATTTGTCAAGCCCCCCACCCCACCCCGCACCAGAAGAAATGATGGAGTACACCAGCCATTGAACGTTGGGTGGTTTTTGCTTCCCTCTGATGCTCTATAGATCTTTAAGGATTCTCACCAAAAATAAAGTCTTTTCTTCTTGTAGGTTCTGAAATAGAAATAGTATGTTATTTATTTTGTTTTTTTGGAAAAGTGGATGAGAGGGGGAGTTTGGTGTTTATTTCTAGGGTAATTGAATTCAGTCCAATAATTTCGAGTTGGTTTCAGATCATTTCCTTGGGGTAATGGGAAAAACTGTGACATTGGTACAAAGTTTTAATATTCTGGAAAGATTTAGCCTTGTCCTTAAGGAAATTACATTAACTGGGATTTCTCTCAAACTACTTTAGTTACATTTATCATTATCAAACTTAAGTGACATTCACTTGGATTAAGTAGCAAGAAAAAAGAAAGTGAGACTTTTCAGTGACTTTTGATCCCAAGTTTTTTATCACCCTTGGGCCTTCAGGTGCAAACTTGAAAATAAAATGTGTACAAGTATTGCACTGGTTTGATGATTCTGATGGTGGAAGTTACCTAATCAGTTGTCAGTACTGCCTCCTAGAAACCCATCTTGGAAATGGGTGACACGCTTAATTAAAACAGCTGAAAAATAATTATGTGTAGTTAGGCTCACTGTATCCTTGTATTGTTGTGTAATGTTTGAGTGAAAGGATATTATTCATCCTCATACTGAATTTCCAAAATTGATATTTACGTTCACTATTTTTTTTTAAACGGTGGAGAGAAAAGTTAATTGTCTTACTTTGCTAAGTTTGACATAAGACCTATCACATTTTTGACGCTTTTGATCACAGTACTGCTGTCACTAGAATGCTAGCAGTTAGAAATATGCAAGGAGTACCTCAATACTTTAATAAAACAGTTGAAGTGCTGCAGGCAATAATTACATTAGACAGGAGGTCACCTAGTGTTTTGATTTGTGATATTTTAGAGAGAGAATGATAGGACTTAGTGTGGTATTAGTAGATTGCAGCGTTAATAGACACTAATTTCTAAATTTTTTGTGTGTTTAAACATTTCATTAAACATTGGCTTCTGTTCTTAGCATGAATGCATATACTGTACCGTGATCATTTTATATTGTAGATAGAAACTTATTTTAAAGCAAGGTAGTCTTTATCTACAGCACATCATAGGTGGAGTGTTCCTTTATTTTAATTTTATTTCAATGTGTAGGCTGTGCAGAATACTTAGAAAGCATTGGAAGATGGAATAGTATAAAATTATTTGTTTAAAACTCTGGAAATGACTTCATATAATATTTAATTAATACAATTTGTTTATTATTTAAACTATTACATTCTTACCAGAGCAGTTGCTTTTGTTCTGGTAATTTAGTTGCTTCACCAAATTTATTGGCCATTCTTCACAAATTTGGGGTTGTTTTGGGAATGGGACAGTTTCGTTACATTTAAAAAGAAAGTTACCTATTTTAATTTGAAAAAGTATTTTTTTATAAACACTAGTTCATCAGATCTAAGGTATCATTGATTGTAAGAAGCACCATTCAGAAATTTTTAAATGCTTCCAATATGACATGCCAGCGATTTATAAGACACATTTGTAATTCAGAAATGTCAGAATGTAAAATGTGTCTTAGGATCAAAGAAATATGGTATTTCTTTGATATATATATATATATATACACACTCCATATATATATATATTCCCTTACTCAGTAAAGTGATTTAGAAAAATTCTGATTTTTTTTGTCATTGTATATATTTTAGATGGGCACAACATTTAATGAAAAAAAATTTAACATTTGATTAAAAATAATTTTGTTGTACCTTATGTGCCTTCATCGTTATTATTGGGTGCTATATTAATAAAATGTTTTAAGGGCTTTTAACTCTTTCAAAGAAAAAAAGCATTAACATTTTACTCTTTAAATATTTTACATAATGAAGAAGAGGAGAGCAAGTGTATATTCATTTTTAAGATAGGCAAAATAAAATTATGTGAGAAATCATAAATATTAGTGTGGCAGAGAATTATAAATGTTTGCTTACTTGATGATGCTGTGGTTTTATAGGAACCATCTTTTAAATTAACTTAAGCTGTAGGCTCTAAAAATTTTATTTTCTACTTCTGAAAAAAAAGGTCAGGTTGCTACACTTTTTAATGGGAGATTAAAAACAAGATACCTTGATCCAGCAGAACTTTCTAGAACTAGAATTTAAAATTAATGGCACAAATTGTTTTCTTTGGGGGCATACTTTAAATGAGGGCATGTGTATTGAAAGCTATGTGAAATACACTTTCTCTGTGGTTCTCAGCCAGGAAATGTGTGACAGAAGAATCACCTGTGGAGCTTTTTGAAAATATGGGGTGGGGATGGTCACCACAGACTTACTAATACAGAATCTCCTGGGGAGATATTCATGTTCATACACCAACACACACACACATACCTTCCACATATCACCACTTTAGATATGTTAAAATATGCAAATATTTAATGTACCATACACTTGAGATTTTTTTACATTTTTTTTTAAAATAGTGATACAAAATTATTTTTAGTGTTTCAATAAAGTATACAGTTAATTGTGGTAATTGGTGTTGGAGGGTGAATAAAAAGTAGAGAAGTCCATCACAGATGTTTTAAATTCAAGTGTTAATCTAAAAATGAATTATTATAGCAAGAAAGGGACAGAAGGATGACGCATATGAGATGGTTTTGTTGGAAGTATTTTTGACCCAGGTGAAACTTTGTTATTGGATACCTCAAAGAAAAATTTACTAGATGTATCATGTAATTAAATGCTTTGATTATAAAAAGGGTCCCTTTGGGACCAAAACTGCAAGCATTAAGCTTATCAGGGATTAGGAGTAATGTTACTAGTAGGACTACTTAGAAGTGGGTTGCACATCAAAGACTAATGCAAGTCAGTGGTTTATTTTGGCATGAGCTTTGCTCAGGCATTTTTCTTCCCCTCTACTTAGATCTTTTTTTTTCCCCCAGGGGGCTGTTCACCTCATATGTACTTAGAATTACCCTGCCTTGTTCTAGTCAAGATATGGAACAAATATTCTAAGTAATCTGTAAAATATGTGTAGTATATCAAGGGGTAGAATGGTGCTAATGGGCTAACTTTATATTGTATGAGAAATGTGAGATGCTTTGGATAGTAGGGTGACCTGTAGCGAAGGAAGCTGAGGGCATGCTTATGTAGAGCCCAGTAGGTGGTAGAGAGTGCGCCTGGAACTTGTGACCTTGAGCCCTGAGTTTAGTGAGAATTAAATGAGTTAGTTTAATGAGCGTATTAAGCTCGCACAGCAGCGGCAGAATGTAGCACTTGGTTGACCTGTGTTGTCTGTCCTCCCACCTCCCACCACTATCACTCAGCCCGTGGGCGGCTGTCACTGTTTTATCTTATTTTTCTGCCTTTCTCAGAATTCTCATCACAGCACCTCCCAGCCTCCTTTTTGACCTATCATTCCAGGCAGAGGCTATCCGTTGGATTTGTCTGTTGAAAGCAATTTGCTACTCCTTTGCTTAGTGATTTCTAAGGTCGTTTCCAGCATTTAAGTACCTTGAGCCAATGAAATAAGTTTTCTCTTCTGTAAAAGACCAGCTGAGGAAGCAGGAGGAACAGAGGGAAAGGCTAACAATATTGGAACACTTTTTAAGAGAGCATAGGTTTTATTGCCTTTGGGTTTTCAAAACTAACATTTCTAAATATATGTCTTTGGACAAGTTACTGCACCTTGAAGCATCATTTCTTAAAAGCTGGCCTGCAGGGCTGCTTTTTTTTTTTTTTTAATTGATGATAATATTAGCTAATATTTAATAGGCATATACTGTGTGACAAGAACTGGGATGGTTTTATTACCTGCATAATATAATTCTCATTGACAGTCCTGTGAGGTAGTTGTTGCTTTAGTATCTCTTACTAAGAGAAACCTGAGTCACGGATTTAATATCCTAAGATCTCACCACCTGTAAATATTTGAGCAAAGATTGAAACCCAGGCCTGTCAGATTAAAAAATTAACATGTACCACTTAATAAAGTGCCAGGCATATGTGGCAGAGGTTCACCAACTATTAGTTCCTCTTCTCTTTAGAAAAGGCAAATAAATTTGTGCGGAAAAACATAACATGCGTACCAGGCTTATCCTTATAGGGTAAGGCTGCAGTGCAACACTGAACTTATGTTTTCACTGGTACAGGTGTACTTGGGGCTGTCTTCTTTTCCAGTGTCTGAACATTCACTTCAGCTTCATTTTCTTAGATTCTACTTTCAGAATATGTTTTTTTTCTTAAAGTGATACCATAGCATAATATTGTTAACTTTCTAAATAACTTGCTACTTTGGAGGCAGGTTTGTGTTGCATTGATATTAAATAAGATTTCTTTTTGAAAACACCTTTTCCCACGAATTAAATAAAATTTCAAAACTTTTTTATTCTTTAAAATGTTTTAATACTTGTAAAGCAGAGCCAGTGATAGCTTCCAAATTTATACTTTTGTGGCTTTGGCAGCTCCTTTCTAAAATGTGGCAGTTATACACTGTATATTTAGCCATAATTTAGTACTCAGTTTTCTTGTGTATAAAACTCATATATTAGGAATATTCTGTGGCTTGAAATAAATGAAATATGTAAAGTTATCTTTACACATAGTAAGCATTCAATGTTAGTCGTTATTCACCACTTGAATTCAAGCAGTCTGGAGGTTAGCTGCTGTCTTTGGTAGTAGTGAATAATTTACAGTTATTTTACTTTATTAGAATATATAACCTGATTCTAGGCTTTCTTCAAGTCACTAAACTTAGGTGCATATGAGGTTTAATCCACAGCATGTCATGGTGCTGGCCTTGGATCACCTTTTCCAAAGTCTTTGGACAGATGATTCTAAACATTGTGGCTGTATTACTGCCTAATCCACACATCAGGGGAACATGCCTATCATATTTGTGAGTTATACTTCTATTTCTACTAATCTTGCCAAAGTTAATTATTATTTGCTTATGTTATTATTACATGAAATAAAAAGTTCTTGCATTTGAACAGTCGCTTTTTAATGACATGAGTCTTGTGTTTATTACTGAACTTGGGTCAGTTTACACATTAGTAAGAATATTAGTAAAATCAGAAGATTTGTATTAAATAAATAACCTTTGAAAGTATAAAAGATAACTTGTTTAAGAATTGACCTTCTCTGGTTATTGAAACTAGCCTTTTTAGATAGGGTAGCTTTTACCTTCTTAGAAGGTTCTGAAAAACAGCACACCACATAGCACTGTGGTCATGCCCAGGGTAAAGATTTAGAGATTTCTAAGCAACGCTATCAGGGCTTCATTTAGGACAGTGTTTTTTATAAAATTTATTTAGTGATATTTGAATTAGTCCTCTTTTTATCATATTACTTTCTGAATTGTTAGCCAAATAGTGTCTGACCATATGTTAAAATACATTCTCATTACAGGGAGAGGGGTTTGAGAGTGGACAGAGAAAAATTTTAACCTCTGTGTCATTGACATTCTATATAATTTATCTTCAGAAATAACACTGTTTGGTAGGATTCATTTTCCCTTCTTTACAAATAAGCAAACTCAAATCCATGGTCACACAGCCTTTGATTTGCATAGGTGTTTGAACCCTGAGTTTGCTGACTTCAAAGCTATGCCTTAGTTTAAAAAAATGCTCTTTTGGACAGGTAGATTCTAATTATAATATATGGTCTGTATAATTAATTTCATAGAGCTGCTGTAACAACATACCAAAAAGTGGGTGGCTTAGAACAACAGAAACTTAATTTCTCATAGTTCTAGAGGCTAGAAGTCTGAAATCAAGGTGTTGGCAGGGCCATTCTCCCTCTGAAGGCTCTAGAGGAGAATCCTTTCTTGCCTCTTCCCAACTTCTGGAAGTTCTCAGCAATCCTTGTTCTTGGCTTGTAGATATGTCACTTCAGTCTCTGCCTGTGTCATCACATGGCTGTTTTCCGTCTTGTGTCTTCACATCATCTTCCTTCTGTGCTTGTCTGTATCTAAATTTTCTTCTTGAAAGCACACCAGTTTTATTGGATTAGGGGCCCACCTTACTCCAGCATGACCTCATCTTGACTAATTATATTTATAATGACCCTGTTTCCAAGTAAGGTCACATTCTGTGGTACTGGAAGTTGGGACTTAAACATATGTTTTTGGAGGACACATTTCATAACAACCTATGACTGGATTCTGTAACTATTTAAGATCTAAGTAAATACACTTGGAACAGTTTAAAACACACATACAGGGGGGAAAGAGAGTCACATTTTAGAGTGATGAAACACATCTTTATAGAATTCCATTTGTAAATTACTTTGGGTGTTATAAACAAATTTACAACCTTCATACAAGTATTGCAAATTGTTAAATACGATAGCCACTGCCTAGCTTTTAAGATGAATTTGTAACGCCCATACTTTTATGTTTTTTAGTAATACTTCAACTAACAAATCGGCAAAGAAAATCCAAAAGTATTGGCATTATGTAGCAAAGAATCTATTTACTGAAAATTATTCTTGCACTTAAAAAAATTCATGCTGACTTTTAAAAGTGAAGGTTTTTTGGACTTCATTGAATACAGCTACACTGAAAATATGCAATGTGTCTTTCCATTTCATTTATATTGTTTCTTTTTTATAGTATATTAGCATTTGTTTTGTCTGCTCATTAAAATTTCCTGTTAAGCAAATGATATAACTATCATTTTGCTGTTTTAGTGGTTTGTTAGAAATAGGTTTTTCATTTACCAAATAAATTAACAATTTGTTCACTATTTTTATTTATCTAGTAGCATAACCTTAATATATATCTCTATTTTTTCATACAATTGTCCAGCAAAATCTTTGAGTGAAAAATGGCTTTGTAGCTGACTGAATCCAAGTTGTATAAAAATATAGGTCTTTACTAAATAGGTGTTTTAACAAGGTCCCCTATAACTTCTGTAGAAATTTGAATGGAGAATTCTCCTGATTTTCATTCGAAGAGCACCAGAGCACTTAGAACACTGCCTGACATGTAGTATACCTGGGTGTTCACTATTGTTATAATTGTCCAAAGTGGCTAATAGAGACTTTGGGGGCATGCAAATCACTGTTGTATATTAATTGCAAATAAGGGATAATTTATGCAGATTTGAATATTAACAACCTCACATCAGGGGGTAGGGAGAGGGGATGGGATGGAGTTATATGTTCTTAGAACTTCAAAGCTCTGAAGTCTTTTTTTCTACCTCTACAGCTTACTTAGTTATTCGAGCTGTATTTGTGTTTCTGGTCCTCAGTACCAGTCTTTAAATGGGAGTTTGAATTGTTAGGCTAGTGGCAAGCCTGCTGGTGTACCTGGCTTGCTGGTAATGAAGAGATGGCTGTGATCTCATTTCAGGAAGAACAATTAGACGGCTTCCTTCCTTTTGTTAATTGTCCAAATATGTCCAGATAGTAACAATTTAATGGTGAAAACATAGTATTCCTCATTTTCTTATTCAGCAAAGTAGGAACTCAAGTTTTAAGAGTAGAGATTTTTCCATGGGACTTGAAAAAGGCTGATTCGATTAAAATGAAAAAAAAAAAAGATTTATACTTTTCTCATAAATACACTCATACTAAAAAGAAAGTTGTTGGGACTTCCCTGGCGGTCCAGTAGTTAGGACTCCACGCTTTCACTGTTGAGGGTGAGGGCTCGATCCCTGGTCGGGGAGCTAGGATCCCACAAGCCGCGCCATGCAGCCATGTGGGGGAGAAAAGAAAAGTTGTTAATCACTGAAATAAACAAATTACTTTTTAAAAATTGTGTCTGACTCAATCCATTGTATGGGAAAAATTGTCTTAAATCATGTAGAAAAATGCTTAAAAAAATTTTTATTAGACCTCCCTATATGACACTGAGAATTTGAAAAGCATATTTAGAGTTATTTTATCCCAAATTAAGTCTGTCAAATAAAATTTGAGGTCTCAAAAGATATTATCTACTTGGGAGAGAGAAGTGAAGTTATTTAATTACTGTCCATTCTGGACTATCTAGTCATTCATAGCAACCAGTTTAGGAAGACAGTAGGGATCTTGGTTCCATTGGAAATCATGAAATGCCACAATAACTGTAGTCACCTGTGCTTCCAAATGTAAAGCAGTAATTTAATTTCTCATCAGAGCTTTAAAAAAAAATAATAGCTAGACTTTAGGGGATAATGTAAAATTTAATTGTTACCTTGATATAGAAAGCTAAATTTGGGATTTGGCAGTCCCTTCGACTGTGTTACAGCTGTACTTTTTCTTTGCCACATGCTGTAGATGCAGTACTTTAAATAGGGAGGTGTAAGTACAAACTGTACCTGTCTCCAGATCCACAGTTCAAAGCCTTTGTTTTAATTTGAGCTCTGTGTTGAAAGTTTTCTTCCTAACATGACTTCTATGCTCTGAGCAGATAAACTCAGTAGTGTACATTTTAATTAATGGCAGACAAAGAGTGACTTCTTAAATTAGTATCCATTTTCAAAGGGTCAAAAAAGGATTTCCCTTACACCAGCAGCATTTTCATTTAACTGTTAGTAAAAGTAGGGAATGTGGGAATGTTCATGGATGAAGGAAAAATTCGAATGGAGGATTCACCTGAGAAACTATGAGAATAAAGGCACTGACTAGCCTTTGGGTCTTATGAGCCCCCAGCTATGTGATTATTCTAACTATCCAAGGGTTGTAGATGAGGGTATGGCCTTGATTCTTTTCTAAAGCACTAAACATCAGATGGAAATGATTTTCAGAGCATATAGGAGTAGTATAACCAGGTCTTGAAATCAGGATGACATCTAAGTCCAGAGAGTTGAGTAAGGCTGACATTTTGTGATTTGTCATTGAGTCCTTTCAAGGTGTGATTTTCTCAGTTTCTCCAGAGGAATACTTTGCTACTTTTTCCCTTTGTTCTTAGCAGTTTAGACAGCTCTCTGTCCATTGTCATTAACTCCAGTGGTTGATGGTCTGGTGGAAAAAGAAAGTCGCTCTTGACTACTTAATGCCTTTTGTTGTGTTTTGTTGTCAGATATCTACTTTGGCATCTTAAAGCATCTCTTCTGCCTGGAAGTGGTTGAGCCAGGTTGATTTTTTTTTTTTTTCTTCCAGGTTGATTTTTAATGGTATATATTTTTTCTGTCAGTGAGTAGTCTTTGCTTTTGTTTCTTGACTTTACATTTTAAATTTAACATTTCAAAATGGTTTCTGATAATCTAATACAATTTATACACATACATGTATATATGTACATGCATATGTGTATATATCAGGCACCTTCTCAACCTTTAGCACGCTTTGTAGATTTTCTTTTGATCTTTTTATGATTGTACTTGAATATTCTCTCAGGAATCAGACAACTTAAAAGCAATATCTTTCTCTGCTTTGAGTCTCACACATGCTTAGCAAACTTGTAGTTCCTAGGAATTAGATCTTTAAAGGCTGATACAGTCTCATCAGGGCCAACTCAGTCTTTATTAGAAAAATGACTCGTTTAAATGCCCCAATAACTGGAAATTAATTTGTACTCGGTACTAAATGTATTCTCAGAGAATGAGAGTGAGCAAAGCAATAATATTTCTGATAGCTGGCTAACAAAAAAAGTAGCTTTAAATGATTTTTGAGTTATGATTCATCTTCTGATTTATTATAGCCTAATAGTACTCTCTAAAATTACTGTCCAGGGCTCTCAATAGCATCAGTCGTATGGTTCACTTGGTGGATTTTCTTCAGCTTCTTTCTTTGCACCAGCTGGTTTCAAAGACACCAAAAGGTAATTGAGACTGAATAAGAAAGACTTCAGAGAGAAGACAGAGATGTGAGATGAGTGAGAGGGATACAGCAGTGGGCAGGCATGTGCCCCTTTTTGGCCTTTTGACTTGTATCGTATTCAGTATTCTACCAAAAAGAAAACTTTCTTCTTTTCTTTTTTGTAAATTTTTTGAAGGCTGTTTTATGGGCGTCCTCTTGGATGTTCTAATTTATGAACCACCATTCTAAACTCCTTTTTATCAAACTGATTAATTCAAAGTGAAGTACAGGGCTTCCCTAGTGGCGCAGTGGTTGAGAGTCCGCCTGCCGATGCAGGGAACACGGGTTCGTGCCCCGGTCCGGGAAGATCCCACATGCCGCGGAGCGGCGGGGCCTGTGAGCCTGCGCATCCGGAGCCTGTGCTCCTCAATGGGAGAGGCCACAACAGTGAGAGGCCCGCGTACTGCAAGAAAAACAAAAACAAAGTGAAGTACATGATTTCATTGAGCCATTCTGCCTAGAATGGATTGATAAAAATAAAAACAGTACTTTTGGCTCATCATGTATTTAGAGTACGTATTTGAAACCCAAACAGTAGACCTCTTGGGATGATGATAAACAAGCAAAAAACCCAGACATTTATATGGTTTTGGAATTTAACCCAGGAAAGAACACTTCATGGGTGGTCCTGCACAAGAGAGTCTGATGTACACCCTTGGGCCCTCTTTAGTATTACAACCTATCGTAGTAAATGAGAACTAGTAACGTTCTCAATGCCTTTGCGCCAACATGATTGTTCCTACACCCTTCTGCTCTCTAAGCATTTTATGATCTGGAATTTCACTTCTGTTAACAGGACTGCTGAGGCCCTAGCACCGTTCTTGCTTCTGGCTTTCTGATATTCTTCTGAGCTTATAGCTTTCATCTTTAATTAAAAATCTTTGAAGCCCCAGGAGAGTGACTCACATATTTTAGGGTACCGTTCCTCCTATAACTTGCATAGTAGAAAGAACCCTGAGTCTGGGGGAAGTTAGCTTTGTGATACCCATCAGTAACGGAATTTGTTGCCTTGTTCTAGCACTCTAGTATTTACCTAGAGCAAGGTTCAAAAATATGGAAGGTGTACCAGCATTTTCCTTCTTCCCTCAAAAGATGTATATACTTTACAGGTCCAGCTATGACAGGTACCATTAATCTATCCAGGGACTCTTGCTAAGCCACGAATTTTCCACATTTCTCTAGGTGGCCAGTGCTAGTCACAGTTATTAGCATTAGAACTGAAACCTCTTCATTCTGGCCCTGAAGCATTTTACCATTTAAAATTGTATGCCTTTCTTAAACAGTTATCCCAGCATCATCTCAGTTTGCAGTGTATAGTTTTTTAGTTCTTAAGGTGACATTACATGATGTTACTTTCCATTGATGAACACCATTCACAGTTAATATTGTTTTGTCTGTACCTCACTTGAGATGCAGTCACATCTTGCATAATTTAGTTAATTAAGTGTTCTGTTCCTGAATTCTTTTAAGTATTGTAAAACAAAAATAGTAATATAGTTAAGATTATTTATTGACTCTTAATTTTATAGATGTCACAATGCCCCAATTGTGTTTTGGCCTTATTTTCAACTTTTTAGGGAAAAGAATCCTTAATGAAGATGTTAAATGGAATAATTACATCCTTTGCCATTTGTTTTAGGTTGACTTTAACCTTGTCAATAAAATTGTTATAAGTAATTATTAGAAACATGCTAAGGCATGACCTTTGAACCCAGTTAATTTTTGTTTCCAATATTAAACTTTTTTTTTAAATATTAAGGGGACAGTTTTTTAAAATTACATTGGAGGAGGAAAATTGAAAAGAACTCAGAAAAAGAGAATAAAATTAGGACTAGCATACTTGCATTATTTCCCACAGAAAATAAAGCCAGTGAGAGGCCAACACAGATTGTTTAAGAAAAGGGCGAGCATTGTTTAGCACCTAAATATACCCAGATTTCTTTTTGAAATGGGAAAGTTAACCTTTATGTCAAGGTTTCATGTTTATGTAATCCAAATATGTTAGAATAAAATATTTTAAGGGGCTTCCCTGGTGGCGCAGTGGTTGAGGGTCCGCCTGCCGTTGCGGGGGACATGGGTTCGTGCCCCGGTCTGGGAGGATCCCGCATGCCGCGGAGCGGCTGGGCCTGTGAGCCATGGCCGCTGGGCCTGCCCGTCTGGAGCCTGTGCTCCGCAATGGGGGAGGCCACGGCAGTGAGAGGCCCGCGTACCGCAAAAAAAAAAAAAAAAAAAAAAAAAAAAATTTTAAGATTATGAGTCATCATGGAAATCAGTGCTTATGGCCTTTTTGACTTTTTAGTATTGAGCACCCTCAGAGATTGGATCCAATTTATATTAAGAAAAATAAGTCTCAGAAGTTTGTCCACTTTGGAACTTGACTGAACTCAGTACTTTGTTAATTGAAGTGTCTAGTGAAATTTTATTTGCTTAATGTTGGTTTTGAAAGAATTTGATTTTAGTAGTAACTTGCAACAGTAAATAGACAACAAGAGTTGTTTTTTTTAATCAGTAGCTGAAAATGTGGGCCAGGTATTGAAATCCTTAGATTTTTTTAAGCATAATTGAATTATTTATGTCTAGGTTGTTCTTTAACTACACTTAACATTCCCTTTCTCAATTCTTATACCTTTTAACGTGTTTCCAAATCATGTGCACTTTTCATTTCCTTTGGGAGGAATAAAGATATAACCTGACAGCTTTAGAAATAACCCTGATTGCTGTACGAATATGTTTGCCTTCAGTAAATTCTTCCTCACTTGGTAAGAGAGAAAAATGGCCTACGCACCATTTTGTGGTCAGTTTTGGGTGAAGTGCATGGGCTTTTCCTGTTAATATAACGCCCGTGATCAGAGCTCATCTTACAGAGGCCTCAAGTGTGCAGATCATGTTGCAAGTTAGAAGTGCAGTTGAAAGATGTTCACATTTGGTCTTTATAATATGGAATTTCAGCTCAATTTTTTGTCCTTTGATCAGTACATGTAGCAGATCAGAAAATGAACCCAACTTGAATTTTCTTTCTTTGAAAGAGAAGTGGTAACATATCCGAAGTGCTTATTATTCAGTATTGAGACCAACTTCAGATGGTTGTGGAGCCCAGAGGAGTTCTGTTTAGACGGTGAGACTAATAACCATAGTGAGATGATAACCACCACCGTGGCTTCTCTCTAGCTGAAAAAAGTCATACTTCTGAATATATGCTTATGCTGAGGTTCATTTTAGCAGATGAGAATCTTTGCCTATTATATCTGGAATTATTGTTTGAGCATATTTTAATGTGCTAGATATTTGTGTTGAGCTGAAGTCTCTTGAGGGAGATTTGCAGTTCTCTTAGCTGTGCATGAAAGTTCTACAATAAGTTTATGGATCCAGGAAAAGGAAAAGAGAAAAATTTCTGGGACAAAGTTCCATATCTTTTAAATACATATTTTGGGGAGATTTTTAAGTGAGATAAATTTCTTTGCAGATTACTTTCCTTGGAAATAATGTTGACAAACACTGGAGGTATTATCATACATCTGGCCCGTTTTCACTTGTATAAGGGCAACTGCCTAATGTGTACTGTGAAACGTATACTTTCAACATTTTCAGAAAATTAGGTTGTTGAAACATAAACCAGATTTTTAAGTCATAAAGACTGTTTTTAGAAGATAAGTTTAAGTGAGGTAGCTAGTTACAACATCTTCTGACCAGTCACTTTGTAAGTATGCAGTAATTAAGATTTGGGGACCTAGATATAAACATTAAATTTTTCTCTACACTGAGCACAAATATTAATGTGGAGTATACCCAGCATATGGAAGTTAACATGACAGTTTTTCAAAGGTGATGCATCATTTAAAATATTAGATTGTTTTACTTTTGTGTCTTAAAATAAAAATCAAAGTATTGGTTGTAATGGATAGGAGTGCGAAAATAAAACAGAAGACTTCCTAATGAAGACTTTACAAAATTTTGATAAGATTGTATATTCTGAAAAAAAGATCAATTCACTTTTTACCCCTAAATCTCTATTCTGGTAAACAAAGATGGTTCTTCTAAGAGTCAAAACACTTTTCAGAATGATTCACTTCCTTAAATTTTTAAGAATATTTTGAGAAAGATCTTTCAGTGCATTATTCAGGCTCATGTCCTTTTGTATACTGTTTTCTGGAGAGCCCATAGAGCGAAGTGTACTTGCTTTTTAGGCCTAGGAGAATAGAAAATATTTCTAATACCCAGGTGATTTTGTTTCCCTGCTTATGTGCCTCTCCCATTCCCCACAAAATCATTGCAAATTTTTTCTCACCCACAGCAATACATACTTTTCCCCCCTTTGAGCAGAGGACCCTCCTCCTTTCTCAGGGTACAACTGGTAGTTGGGAACCACTTTATTTCAGTCTCCCTCTAAGCTTTGTCAAGATGATCTAGTCCGTGCCTCTAGGCCAGTAGTTCTGAATCCGGAAGGTTTTGCTCTCTCCTTCCCCCAGGGGACATTTGGCGATGTCTGGAGACATTTTTGGTTGTCACAGCGGGGCTGCGGTTGGTATTACTACTGGTATTCAGTGAGTACGAGGGGCAGGGGTGCTGCTGAAAGTCCCGCAGTGCATAGGGCAGCACCCCAACCCCCTCTGGCGACAAAGAATTCTCCCTCCAAATTCGGAAGTGCTGGGACTAGAAACCTTACTCTCTAGTCTTAGGAAGAAGTGTCACTCCTTAGGTCCAAAGCGAATTTCTTGGTATTCTCTTCATCCTGTTTTACTTAGGACACCACTTGGTCAAGTATCATCTCTTTCCTGTGTTTTCAAACTTTCTCTCTTCATTGACCCCAAGTTTCCCTGTTTAATGTGCTCAGGTGTCTCACATTTATTAAAAAAATGAAAACTTGCCCTTGACTTTTTGTCCTTTTCCAGTTACTGGTCTCTTTATTTGCTTTATAGCAAGATCTTTGGAAAGAGTTTTCATTTGTCTCAATTTCTTCTTCCTTTTATTCTCAGTGCACTGTCGTCTGCTTTTGACCTCACCAGTCCACTAAAGTTGCTTTTCCTAAAGTCACCAGTGGCATGTTGGACTCCATGATCTAATAACTGTTTACCTTTCCCCAGTTACCTATCTGTTCTCTACCACAAACACCATGTGTTCCGGCGTTTTGATGTAATCTGCAGTTCCTCCAGTGCTTTACTGCCTGTCTTGCTGTTTCTCCTGCCTGAGATGGGATCCTCCTCTGCTTCACTCTGTGGACTCCTCTTTATCTCTAGGACTCAGTGCGAGAGCCACACCTTTAGCCTTTTCTGCTCCCCCTAGGAAAGTGGCCGTTCTCTTCCATGAGGGCTGAGATCAGACCTTATTTATGCTCCTAGTGAAATGCCTGCCTCATAATATACCTTCAGTAAAAACTTGTGGAAAGAATAAGTGAACATTAAAAAGAAATTAGAAGAGTCAAAAAAAGTCACAGATTTGGAGAAATTAGTTCTTAGCTACACAAAGCCTTAGACCAGCAATTTCAGCATCACACCTGGCAGCTTGATAGAAACTCAGAATCCCAGGCTCCATCCCAGACGTGCTGAGTCAGTATCTGCATTTTAAAAAGATCCTCAGGTGATTTGTAGGAATGATAAAACTTGAGAAATAGGATTCTACTTCATTTCTTCCCCAACAAATGTGGGTTTTCGTATGTTCAAATGGAATATATATGTATATGTTTATACACACATATATCCACACACACATATATATACACACACATATACACACATATATATATACACACACACACATATACACACACACACATTTTTGATGTTTTTAAGGATAGCTACTTTTATAAATAGGCTTAATGGTAAGAAAAAAAGTAAAATGGAAATTTAAGGCAAGGGTAAATTTGATGATGTGTTACATATTCTTTAAAATTATATTTCTCATAAGACAACAGCAGAGGCCCTGTGTGATACTCGTTTCTGAAAAGAAAGAGATATTTTTTAACTAGAAGGGCTTGGTGTATTTAAGACTTTTATTTGATACCATCTCTGATAATGTTTCTAAACAAGAGCCTTGAGTACATTTCTCATGTGACTATTCCTATTTTGTCTATAAGTTGAATTTCATTAATTCTTGGGATGGGGGTGGGGCTATGGATTTGGATCGAGGGCAGGACTTCCTAGATTTCTTTTGGCCGTTTCTGATTGGGGAGGGGGAGGTCCCAAAGGTTATCTTGGCCTCACTTTACCCCGTAGATACTAGCAGCGTGCCCATAAAGAGTGAATATAATTTAATAAAGTATGAAAGGCTAAAAACAAGTCATTGATAAATGAGATGAAAAGATTGGGAACTCTCAAGGCTTTATTATTTAAAGTTACTTTAAGCAGTATGACTCAGCTCTGCTTTAAGATGAACATGTAAGGGTGAATGGTATTATATGACACAACTTTTGTGTAAGGTAGGATTTCAGTTGTAGTACTAAATTTTTTATAACATAATTTCCAGAAGCATGGGAAATCTGATTTTTTGATTGAGTCTGAAAAAACAAGACAGCTCAAAGTTACATGTTTTGATCAGACATTTAAACTTCCAAGTTCCTTGAAACTATTTACAAACCTTTATTTTTAATGCTAAGATTTAAATTTGATTCTAAAACTCAAATAAAAATGCTTGAGGTGTAAGAGTTGGAAAAAGCATGTTACCACATGGGTTTATCATTGGAATAGAGAAACAAATTCATAGTAAATTCAGCAAATACCTGTTGAAGAGTATATATATTTCAAGTGCTTTGATACATAAAAGTAAGTGGTAGCAGGTGGCTGAGAATGATGGTAAGGAGTTGACAGAACACAGTCCCTGCCTTCAAGGAGTTTACCTTTTAAGTGGGAAACAGCCAGTAAACTACGTTTCAGTATGATGTGTGAATTGCAGTAACAGAAGTATATACAGGATGCAGCTGAACCATAGAGGAAGGGCACTTGTTGCTAGATATCAGTTAGAAGATGCATTTTTATTTCAGCAACTTAACTCCCTAAGTCTCAGTATCCTTATCCATAAAATGAAGAAAATAAATATATCTATCTGGAAGACTTGCTTTGAGGATTAAGTGAAAATACATGTATGGTGCTTAGTACAATATCTAAAATGGACTGATTGCTTAATAAATGTTAGCTATTATGACTAAGTGGCAGTTCCTGTGTAACCATAGAGAATCTTTCCTTCTGGCTTTGTGGGTTCTGCTTCCCTTCTTCTTCCTTTCTTTTTATGTTCAGAGCCCTCGTGCATGGATTTGAAGGAGGCTCTCTAAAATCTTGGAAGTCAAATTTAGATTTCTTTGGAAGTTTATTTTCCCTCATTGTCATTCTCCTCCTTCAGTATGAATAACCCCAGTCTCTCTCACTTTTTAAAGTTTCCAGAACATGAGTGGTGTGGCTCTTTTACGGCATGTTGCCTCTCATTCAACATCTGCAGTGTTCAGTAAGGAACTGCTTAGTCACATTTGGCTATTTAAATTGTTAAAAATTCAAAAGTCTGTTCGTCAGTCACACCACCCACACTTAAAAATGCTCGGTAGCCACGTGTGCTTGTGGCTCCCCAGTTGGACAGCGCAGATGCAGAACACTTCCTAAAAGCGCTGTTCTGTAGCGCTATTCTAGGATAGCGATTGCTGGTCTTACAGGACCCAGAAAGTGGGCTGTTTACCTGAGCAATTTTATGATTCAAAATCCTTTCTCCCCCACTATGTTAAAGCAAAAAAACCTATCACCTTTGGTTATTGGTTATTTGATTAGATTAAATATGTTCAACACTGCTTTAATCCCTTTCTTCAATCTTTTATAACTTGTATTTGTTTTTTCTGAGCAACTCAGCATGTATCTTCCATATACAGACAGTGTTCATTTAGGGTTTTCATACTGCAGCTGCCATTTACATCTACATTATTACTGTGGCAGACACACCAACAAATAATGCTGACAGATAATTTTGAATAAAGCAGCAAAAAAACAAAAAAGGCTAAAAAGTTTCTCTGCTGACTGCTCCTGGCAAATTTATAGTGAGTAGAAGTGTTCAGTTGTACAAACATTCCATACTGGTTTGCCAAGAACCCACCTATAATTCATCCCATAAAAGTCAACATGTGTGCCTATCAGGATTTTTCCAGAGTGACCTTTTTAAAAAAATTCTATAGTCCCCAAAACTGATGTTCCTTATTTTCTGAATTGTTGCAATAAAAACAGATTGGATTAACAGATATGTAAGTAAATGCTGAGTTTATTTTTATAATATGAAATATATTATTAATATTGTTGCCCTGTTCCTTTTACTGTATACTTTATTACATGAAGCAGTATTCTCTACAATATATAGAGATGTCTATTATAGTAAGTGTAATTGTAGGAATTATTTTGAAAGAGTATGAATCAGGTAAAGAGTTGAAGAGAAAGTAACTAAACCCTTAACGTTTTTGAGAACAACTTGAATTTAGAGTTTGAAAGCATCACAGAGATCATTGTATTAAACAGACAAAATTTAGAGAGATTATGACTTTTACTCATGGTAACCGACGTAGGTGGCAGTTTTTAAAAAAATATGTGCGGTTGACCCTTGAACAACAAGGGGGTTCCATAGAGTCAAAAATTTGCGTGTAACTTATAGTCGGCCCTCCGTATCCAAAGTCCCACATCCGTGGATTCAGCGAACCTCGGATCACTTAGTACTGTAGTGTCTACTATTGCAAAAAAAATTCGAGTATAAGTAGACCCGTGCAGTGCAAGGGTCAACTCTTGTTTATTCTATATAATAAGTTTGTATGTAATTTATATAGTGTTTATACTTTCTGTATCTCCGTGGAAGTGCAGTGAGCTAATTTGAGTTCAGAGAGACTCAAAGAGGGCAAGTTACTTCATCTCTCAATCTTAGGATTTTTATGTAGAGCCAATTATCGTGTCTAGCTCACGTGTTTACTTTGAGGTCTTAAAAAGTAATGCATGGTACCAATACAGGCTACAACGCTGTTGAACCTGGAAAATATTATGCTTGAGTAAAAGAAGCCAGACACAAAAGACCACATATTATATGATTTATTTATATGAAGTGACCAGAATAGGCAAATCAGTGGAAACAAAGTGGATTAATGGTTGCCAGTGACTGAGAGGGAAGGGGGAATGGAGGGTGCTAACAGGTACACAGTTTCTTTTGGGGATGATGAAAATGTTCTCAAATTAGATAGTAGTGATGGTTGCACAGCTTTGTGAATACGCTTGACTACTGAACTGTACACTTGAAGAGGGTGAATTTTATGGTATGTGAATTATACCTCAGTAAGAAGACAAAAACCTGTGATGCATATAAAGCACTTATTAGCAGGTACCTGAAACATAATAAACTCTCAATAAAGATGATCTGCTACTGTTATTAGAAACCATTTGTGAATTTGAAGAAAATGCAGGAAATCTGTGAAGTATAATATTTAGTGTCTTATTTTACTACCTGAAATATAGGTGACTTAGCCATTAATAGCATTTTTTTTTTTTTTTTTTTTTGCGGTACGCGGCCCTCTCACTGTTGTGGCCTCTCCCGTTGCGGAGCACAGGCTCCGGACGCGCAGGCTCAGCGGCCATGGCTCACGGGCCCATCCACTCCACGGCATGTGGGATCTTTCCGGACCGGGTCACGAACCCGCGTCCCCTGCATCGGCAGGCGGACTCTCAACCACTGCGCCACCAGGGAAGCCCTATTTTAATTTTTTTGTCAGCAGTACGTATAATGTGCAAAAGGTATTTGGTAACATTAGTTTCCAAATTCAGATGTTAACTATAGCAGTTTTCTTTTGCAGGAAAGAATCCCATGTTTTAGTCAATATTACAGTATCATTTAAACAATGTTCTTAATATAAAAATAAATACCATTAAAGTGGTAAAATTTTATATTGTGTATATTTTACCCCATTTGAAAGATGATAAATAAATAGCAAGTCTAATGAGAGTTGTTCATCCATAGGTAGTCTCTACTTTCTGTGTTTATAGACCTATTCTTTTTTTTTTTTTTTTTTTTTTTTTTGCTGTACGCGGGCCTCTCACTGCTGTGGCCTCTCCCGTTGCGGAGCACAGGCTCTGGACGCACAGGCTCAGCGGCCATGGCTCACGGGCCCAGCCGCTCCGCGGCATGTGGGATCTTCCCTGACCGGGGCACGAACCCGCGTCGCCTGCATTGGCATGTGGACTCCCAACCACTGCGTCACCAGGGAAGCCCTAGACCTATTCTTTTTTTATTAATTCAGAAAAAGATAATCATAGAGATAGAAATCTTTAATGATGACAGGTGATATGTATCCTCAGTTTGGAACTTTTAAAATCAAAATTATTAGCAGCTAACATCTCATGGTCATATATACTAGGTACTGAATAGGGCATACAGGAAATAGACTCCATACCTTAAATTTATCTCAAGATGTTACTATGATCAAATAAAAAATTCAGTGATTTTGGTCTTGGGTGGGGGAGGAGGGAAAGTGATGCTTCAGCTTCTCATCTTAGTTGTAATACCAATGTCAGTAACTTATAAAAGTAGAGAACTCTGAATTTCAGAGTCTATAATAAAGAGGTTTTAGGGCTTCATGTAATGCTATAATGCTGGTAGCAAGGGGGAAAAAAAATCAGTTTTTGTTTTAAGGACTCACATGAGAGAGAATTGAAGACAAAGACAGTTTAAGTGAAGCCCTGGTGCCTAGGAATAGTGCTTGATGTATAATGATTACCCAGACGTTTGTCTGATAAATTAATTTGCAGGTATTCGATATAATTTGATAAATAAATACAGAAATTGTGGCAGCTGTTATCAAGCTGATTCTATATGACGTGTTTTGAGTGGGAGTTGATGGGGTTGACATGGAGATAGCGAGAAATTCTTTCAATGTTACTGCCTTCAAGGGTCTTGGAAGGTTAATAGGGGAGGGAAGGGTGTGGAATACTACAGAACAGTTGTGATAAAACACGAGGCTGAATATACTCAAGTGCTTCCGTATTTGGTGAAGGTGTGAAATGCTGCAGCTAATCAGAAAAGGAATGCAGTGGGGACTGCAGTTAACGGTAGTTGACCCTTTAGAGGCGTTGATAAGATGTAAAACCCATCTGACCAGAGCTGGCAAGATCACTGTAGGAATAAGGTGACATGTGGTTTGGTTGGTTAAGTGAGACTGGGTTACACAGAATCTTAAGCATCGGGAGCTGAGAGGTTCATATCTCATCATTTAAGTTGTGAGGAACCACTTAGAATAGGTTCTCAAACTGAAAAATGGTTTGGTGTTTTAGGAGAGGTTAATTTCGTAGTTTTATGTATCATAGGTGAATGGTTGTGGAGAGACCATTGGGGTAGGGTACACTTTTATGTGACATATAAGTCCGGTCCTAGGCAGAATTTTAAGTAGGCTGTTAACCTTTCTTTTTTTCACTTTTTCCTTTCATGGCAATTAGATGTTATTCATTAAGTCAGTGATTTTTTTTTAAAAACTCACTTTAATAAGTGAATTTTGTAAACAGAACTTTCCTTGTCAAATTTTCACTGGAGGTTAGTGATAAAATGGTAGAGAATTCATACTTTTGGACAGGGCACACTGCCCAGTAGAATCACAGTATAGAAGGGACCACCTATAAGGATATCTCACTTTTTAAGATCAGTGTTTCTCAAAGTGTGGACCAAGGGTAACCTGAATTAGAATACTCAAAGGGTTTGTTTAAAATGCAGACTGAGCCCCTCCCAAGACCTAGTGGAGCCAAAAGCTTTGGGAGTAAGTGGGGGAAACCTGCCTCTTCAACCAGCAATCCAAGTATACTAAAGGTATAACTAAATTTTGAGAACCACTAATTAAGGAACTGTAATTTTCTATGAAATTATTCTAGCAGGTAGTCTTAGATTTCATTTCCTTCATATTAGTTTCTTTCTTCGTGGAACTTTTCTCAGTAGACCAAGTTATATGTAGCATCTTATTCTCGGGTGGAAGCTAAAAGAACATTAAATAATCTACTGGTGTTTGGGGCCTAGTTTTGCAGTTTTTCCTAGAGTGCAGGCAATTCCTCGTTGCATATAGTAAAGCAAACAGTTCCCCCTTGGAAGGGTTGACTACTAGCAGCATAAGTAGCCCATCCAGTGTTTGGTGTGGTTTGGTTTGTCAAATCTCATTAAATCAAATTCCTTTTCTATAATAATGTCAGTGTTACCAGTGTTTGGAGTTGAATGATTCCTGTTCTACCTGTTGGACTGTTTACTTCAAATCCCCTATAATTATTAGGCTCTGACTTAGAGTATTATATTAATCATTGAACATGTATTTTTAAATTTTAGTAACTTGCCAGTGTTAAAAAACAACAACAACGTTAAAACAGGAGTTCCAAAACACTGTCTCAGAAGTTAGAGAAGTAACTGAAGTTTGCCTGTTGGGGGATGTGGACAGAGGGAGTTTGCTGGGTAAAAATTCAAACAATTGACCTTATAGCTGCCTTTTTGTTGCACCTGACTCCTTTACCTTTATGGACCTTTGTTCCGGATAAACATGAGTAAATTTAAACTGTTACCATTTTGTTACTTACTTGACTGAGAAGCAAATTAAATACTTAAGAAATACTACTAAGATAAATGGATTTCTTTATATTCATTTTTAGGTGAGTTTAGGTATGGAACCAGAAATGTTTGTTCCCCATGACTGTACCGTATAGCATGCTACTTTTTATTTTTATTTATTTTTTTTGCGGTACGCGGGCCTCTCACTGTTGTGGCCTCTCCCGTTGCGGAGCACAGGCTCCGGACACGCAGGCTCAGTGGCCATGGCTCACGGGCCCAGCCGCTCACATGGCATGATGTGCACGAACCCGCGTCCCCTGCATCGGCAGGCGGACTCTCAACCACTCACTGTACCACCATGGAAGCCCAGCATGCTACTTTTTAATCTCTTTGTTTCCTGGTAACATTGAAACTAAAATATTTCTTTCTAATGTGTCCAGGCTGATAGTCATCCTTCTACTACTAGGACCTCTTTATTTGTAGTGTGAGAAGAGCAACAGCAAGAAGGAAGCAATGTATTGATCTCTATTCTAATTAGCCTGTAAAGCGGAAGAGCAGTATTTAAGAAGATACATATAAACAGCAATAATGCACTTCGCATTTTGGGTGAATAAGTTATCATCTAAGATGCAAGTGTGCATTCTATCTTTTTTTCCTAAGGAAAAGATTTTAACAAGGCAGATTTGTCCCTGACCTCCCCCCACCCCCTTTTTTTCTATATATCTCCTGTGCTAACTTTTAATGTAGAGTGTTTTCTACTAGGCTAAAAATGTTTCTTTAAAGGCAAGAAAAAGGATTTTTGTAGTTAACATATTTCAGGAGTCCATCATAGTGTAGATTCATTGTAAATCAAACTGTATAGTATAGTTAGTTTGATGTAGACTGTACAGCATTTTGGTTTGCAGCTTCGTTGCGTATTTAAATGAGGAATAAGTAGCTAACTAGATTCATCAAGGTGAGTGTGAGAGCCTCTCCATTAAAGGCCTGATCAGTCGGTTTCCAACCAGAAAAGTAGGATTTTGAAATTCCAATTAGTTGTCAAAAAAATTAAGTCCTCATGACACAGCATTACTATACAGTAAAAAAAAAGTCATTTAGCCATAACAAATTAATTTTCAGTTTTTCCAAAGATCTTTTGATTTTTGTATCTGCTGTAAGGTTACATTGTGCTGTTAGTTATTAAAATAGAGGACCTGGAGTCTCTGCTATGAAACTCAGAAATGAAGGTGTTTCTAGTTCAATTTGGTCTTAGAAGCATGAAAGCTTTTAGCTGAATATAAAATATTTTATATTATTTTAAAGGATAAATCTTCATTTCTTCAAGATTGTCACTTCATTTTACCATTCATGTGGTGCTGGGTGTACTCCCTTTGGAGTATACTATAGTTTTTAAAGTCTGTGTTTTTTTTTTTTTTTCTTAATTTTAAAGGACTTAGTTTGGAGAGTTATTAACATTCCTCTCATTTTGTAAGCTCCAACAGAATTTTGCCGTTGCCGGATGGCTTAACTGGTATAGGATTTTGACTCTAATAAATACTCATGAGAGGCAGATTTTTAAAATCATTTGACAATCAGCTTTGCCAGAAGATGAAGAACGTTACTGTTTTACTCTCCCAAGATAATAAATCTGAAAGTGGACAAGTGAATTGACTCTAAAAATTATAGCCACAAAAACATCTGCCTTATAAAATTATTCTCATGGCTGATAAAATTGATTATTTTTTTAAGGCCAGTCGGGACTCAGTGAGAAGTTTGCTTTTGCTTTCTTTACACGCATTATTTTCATACAGCTTGTAAGTTGCATACACACACAGACACTTTGGGAATTTAATCTGTAAAGTACATAGTTAGCCTCAGGTGATGTTGTAAAATAAGTGAAGTTTGCCTTTTCCTAGCTTTCTTTTTATGCTTTTCTCTGTTGAGCTTTAATCTAGCCCTGAACCTTTCAGGAATTAAAAAAAAAGTTATTCTTCACACCCCACCCCAACCCCCAGTGAACTGTCCCTGTCACAACACACATTTTTCTATAGAGCAGATCTCCCCTTAACGGACATGAAAAGCCAGTAAATGATCGGCAGTTCACAAGTCCAAACTGCATTCCTGATGTTCCGTGACAGACCTGCTTCGTTTCTCCCTCCCCACTCAGGCCCCAATTCCACCCTGGTTTTGTTTTCTTCCTCCTGATTGCTTTTTCCAGTTAATCTCTACCTATACTAGTTAGTAAATTGAAAATTTATAATGTGGAATTTCATACTAGATAACATAGTTGCTTTTGTAGTTGTTTGGGGTTTTTTCCCTACATTATTTTCAAAAAATGAAGGAGAAAAGGATCTCTCAATGACAGCATTTCAGTGCCTTAAAATCTGATCTACATTTAAAAGCAGTGTTACGTGTTTCTGAATTGTGGTTATTTTCAAAACAATTTTTACTGCCTATAGCCCCCACAGAGAATTCTGTCCTAGGCACAGAACTTGTCACCCGACTATCGCGAGGATTTGTACACATCCTGCACACTGTGTACTGCATCGCATGTGCTTTTGAGGTGTACGCAGCAAAAGCTTCCACCGGAAGGAGCATGGAGGGTTGCTCACAGCTAATTCTTGGAGTATTAACATTTGGAGCAAAGCACTGAATGAAGCAAACAAATAAGAAAACTTGTGAGGATAACAGTGGAAATAGAAAATATTTTATAAAAGATTATAATACTCCCACATTGAGTAACTCTCATGTAAAGGTTTATTTCCTTTTAAGAATACTGGCCTTTTACCCAATTCGGCCATTGTTTATTTTTTTTCAAATTGACAGTAGTTTATTTTGACAAATGAATTTATCAGAGTATTCATTTGACAAAAAAAATGGATGTATGTCGTTTATTTTTTTCTTGTGAAAATCTCTCACACTCCTGCTTTTATTCCACTCTCCACAGAGCAGTGGTTGGATTTTTGTCATTCAAAATAGTATTTATTTTATGATTATTTTTCTGGTTTATTTTTTAAACACTACGTTTATCATGAAAAATTCAACAAGTACTAAAGAATATGAAATAAAAAATTCAAAATTAACCAGCCCGCCAGTGGTCCTGCAGAGGCAACCACTGTCATCAGTTCCCCATGTATTTATCCTTCCAGACACTTCAGTGCATAAAAGCATATCATTTTTTATAATACATCCATAATATTCCAGTTTAGTTACCCGTAATTTAGTTAACCAGTCTTCTGAGGGACGTTGCAGCCGTCTCCTGTTTTTCTATTTATACTTAGTCTCAGCAGAGTTTTAAATGATGTTTCAGTCCTCTACTGAGGAATATTTCAGTTGTTCCTGTTTTTCTCTGTTACACCCAGTCTTGGTAGAGTTTTAAATGATGTTATTGCTTTTTTGGGCATGCTATTTTAGAGTACTGTCAAGACTTCAGTGTTTACATAGAATTTTGTGACTTACTGTTTATAATTTTGAAAACCATTAATTCTTTCATTGAATTAGAGATAACTTTTAGGAAATTGCTGTTGTCATGTCGTATGTTATCCTAGGCTGACGGTAGAGACTCTGATGGGCTCACGATGGGTTTTCACTTCTCATTTAGGCTTTCTCTCCTAAAAACTAACTACGTGTCCATTCAGTCTGTGATTCCAAGCGTCCATTCAGTAGTTGATTCCAGGGCATATTTTATGGATATGATTGGTTGAAAAGGAGGAGATTTATGTGGTGCTAATTGCTTTAACAGCTGTGTATATGGATAGATCTTGTGCTGGAAGCATAATTTCCCCACCCCATCCCCGATAAAAGAGAGGAGAGAGAAGATACTGTCTGGTCTGCAGAAGCAGGCCTTTCACGCGGCTACAGATATGTATGTGGTGGGGTAAGGAGTTGCACAAACTCTTAGATAGCTTTTTAGGGAAAACTTCGTATTTTAAGGCTAAGTTATTTAAAATATGTCCTTGTAGTTATTTGTATAGCAATCCTATTTTCCCTACTGGCTGCTTCTTCCTCAGGAGCAAGAATAATGCCTTATTCACCCTTTTTTTTCCTGATTGTGCCTTACATGTAGTACAACAAATACTGACTGATAATAAGTGGAAATAATGAAAAGGAAATATAGTATAGAAATATTTAAATCCGAGTTATCAAAGTTAAATAGAAATGTCTTCATTTTTCCTAACCCATTACTCTTATTTAAGCAATAAATAACATTGCTGGAAAAATAACTGCATTTAATCTGAGTATATATTCTGTGCAAAACCCAACTAACTCACCAATCCTCAACTATTTTTATTATGCTTGGTTAAAAAAAATAGAGCAAGATTAGAGAAGCTATATTTCCCCACCGTTGGAACAAAATCTGGTTTGAGTATTCATCACTGAAAAGTATCATTTTGAATTTTTTCGTACTCGTTTTCTGCAATGGAAATTTATGGAAATTAAGTTTCAAGGAAATTATTTCAGCCTGCAAGAATTAAAAATAGTCCTGTCGGTTTTTTAAAACTCATACTTTCCTGTGAAATTGTGTACAGTATTTCCATCATAGTTGCATGTGTGTGACTATTATGTAACAAAGCACATTAAGGCTGTCTTTAAGGTCAAGTACAATTGACCCTTGAACAGCGTTGGGGTCAGGAGTGCCTACCCTCCCCACATGTAACGTACAGCTGTTTCTAGCTGGCCTCCATATACTAGGTTCCTTGGTAGCTGCGGTTCCATATCCAGGGACTCAACCTACCTTAGATCGTGTAGTACTACTGTAGTATTCACTCCTGTAAATAATCTGTGAAAATTCTGTGAATAAGTGGACCTGCTCAGTTCAAACCTGTGTTGTTCAAGGGTCAACTGTATTATTTGACATTTTTTTCACATGTATTGAATAGTAAAATTTGTTCATTGCAAGTTTTAGAAACTTAATAAACCTATCTATAATTATTTTATTTCTGATAACCTTTGAGATTTGAAAGAAAAAAACCAAAGCTCTAAGTATTATTTTGGAAACAAGAAAGCAAAATATTCATGAGAACGTGGGCCACATAATATTTGACAGCTGAAAGTTTTGAATTCTTGTTCTGTAGTTGGTGCCTTTGATAACTTTTGGGGTGTATTAGAGGTATTTCCAAAAGGTTATTTTTTTAATAACAGCTTTGATACCATGACACTTAACTGTATTATTGCTATCACTGGCAGGATTAATTTTTTAATGAAAATGCTGTTTAGTTCTTTCCATTCTGTGATATTATTTATGTGGTCTGTTTTAATTGGAATGTTTAATACTAGTAGAGGAGGAAATTTATTTTTTAATCAAAACCTTTAAAAGGTTCCCAAAGAATAAATATTCTTTTTTTTTATTTGGCTGCGTCGGGTCTTCATTGCTGCGCACGGGCTTTCTCTAGTTGCGGTGAGCAGGGGCTACCCTTCGTTGTGGTGTGCAGGCTTCTCATTGCGGTGGCTTCTCTTGTTGCAGAGCACGGGCTCTAGGCGCGTGAGCTTCAGTAGTTGTGGCTCGCTGGCTCAGTAGTTGTGGCTCGCTGGCTCAGTAGCTGTGGCTCGCTGGTTCTAGAATGCAGGCTCAGTAGTTGTGGCACACGGGCTTAGTTGCTCCGCGGCATGTGGGATGTTCCTGGACCAGGGCTCGAAGCCGTGTCCCCTGAATTGGCAGGCGGATTCTTAACCACTGCGCCACCGGGGAAGCCCCTGAATAAATATTCTTAATTGTGCCTCTGAAAATTCACTTATGGAGAAAGTTGCATTTCAGGATTCCATATTTACACCAGTAGAGGTCACTGTGCACTGCACCTAGGAAAGGAAACCCAGTGGTATCTTCTGGTGATGAGCTGGTTATCCTAGAACTAAGATTCATCATTGGTGTTTCTGGGAACCTAATAAGCACATTCCTCCTCTCCCCTTAAAGTCACTTGCCTGTTATTTAAGGGATAGTCACTCGTTTTTCCACATAAAGGGAGCATATCCTGATGATGCTTAGTGGAGTCGTGACACACCTTCCCATCCGATGTTCAGGTGCATCCACTAAAGCACCAGAAATTATGATTTCACAAAATCATAGAATCTCTGAATTTGAAGGAACTTTAATATTCATGAGGCGCATCTATTTTAACATTTAATTTGAAAATAGTCTCAAAGTAATTATTTTCAGTACAGTCATCTGCTAGTTAGTAGTATAGAATTTTACTTATTAGAACTGCTCGTGTCTTTATACCATTATGGTGTGTTCGTATGACATAGTGTTTCATTCTCTGAGTATATAAACAGATTATTTCATAGGAGAATACTGTTTTTAAAGTAATCTCCACAGATGTGTCTGCTCTTAATGACAGAGGAGTATTCAAGAATTAAACAAATGCTGGTTACCAGATAGTCAAAATCTGTAGCCTGTATAGTGATCCAAGCCCCTTTTAAGGTGGTTGTGAAAGGTGATAAGGAATGCTGTGAAAAGAGGCAGTTGGGAATCAAGGACGACTTCTGTAGGCCAGTGTGATTGGGCCTCAGTTTATAGGATGTGAGAACATTGTTCTAGATGCTTTTACAGGTCCCTTTAGTGCTAACATTCTGGTTGTCCGTGGTCAGTGTATACTGCAGGGGCTAATAGCACGGATCCTGGAAGGCGATTACCTTACCTGGATTTGAATCCTGGCCCTGCCACTTGCTAGTTCTCAGGTTATCTTGTGGTTACCCTCCCTGCACCTCAGTTTCCTCATCTGTAAAGTGGGGTTGATAATAACACTTGCAGTAGTATTAAGTTAATAGATGTAAAGTACTTAGAATAGTATGTACCCAGAACATAGTAAACATTCAAGTGCTATTATTACAGACCCTCATTTTTTCCTAGTAGAACCCATGCTGTGATATGATAGCTGAATTCTTAGACCTTATTCTGTTCTTGACAGCTCCCTAAGGATCAAAGTAGAGTTTATTCTGTGTTTAATTAACCCTCAATTAATGACATGTGTATCAAGGAACCAGATGTGTATATAATTTTTAATAATTTAAGGTTTCTCCTTTCTTTTCTTTAAAGTTCTCACATTAATTCAATGAGTTTCCTTCTTTTGATCCAATATTTTGCTCTGGAATTTTTCTTGTGGAGTATATAATCACATTTCAGTTGCTGTTTTAATGATTCATATCGACACTTTTTTAATGTTTAAATGTCCTAGGTTCCTGAAAATCACAAGGCACAAGTTTTTTTAACAGGATTTCTCTGTAACATTCAAATTTTTACAGAATGTTTTTTTAATCGAAATCCATTATGTCATTTATGAAGTATTTCATTCAGTCAGCTCATTAAAAAATTTAGAACAGTGACCTGACCATTTATCTAAAAGGTCTCTATTAACTTTCAAATTCTATACAATAAAAATATAATACCCACATAATCAGTTCCAAGTGAGGAAACCAATACCTGGCACATAAATATATAGACACATTTTTTTTTTTTTTTTTTTTTTGCGGTACGCGGGCCTCTCACTGCTGTGACCTCTTCCCGTTGCGGAGCACAGGCTCTGGACGTGCAGGCCCAGCAGCCATGGCTCACGGGCCCAGCCACTCCACGGCATGTGGGATCTTCCCGGACCGGGGCACGAACCCGTGTCCCCTGCATCGGCAGGCGGACTCTCAGCCACTGCGCCACCAGGGAAGCCCCTAGACACATTTTTATAGGTGTGGATTTTTGGTCTTGAAAGGTGAGACCAGTAAATACTTTCAATTTTTAAATAAACATCTGTCATTTCTGTAGGGGAGGAATGGAAGGAATTCCCCAGAATAAATGGAAGGCCATAACTAGACTGTCCTCTCCATTAACCTAAGAGCCATGCATTTCTTAGGTAAAGGGTGTTAAAAATCATGTTGACTGAGATATTCCCTGAAAGAATGCACCTCATTAACACTCAGATATCTGCGCTCAGAATTTTAAATTAGTCACGTATGTGGATACCCCTTCCCTGTGCAGACACCCCCCCACATGTGAAACATCCTGGTATAGAACATTACATAAGACAGTATGATACCAGCTGTTTCTTACATGCAACTGTATTTTAACTGTTCTGTAAGTCAGCCATCAGAGAAGGAGGCAGCCTTCTTTCTCTACATTTCTCCCAGTGATATTAGCATCTGTTATGTGTTGAATTCAGCATGTTGAATTAATTTAATTTATCCAGAAAGCGTAATGGCTAGGAGACAGAGGGAATTTTACTGGAAGATTCTTTGATCTATTTCATAAGTCTAAGTTACAAGCCTTTTTTTTTTTAAGTAAAAGTAATCGTTACTTTTCAATGTTTTCCATGCATTTTATGAAGTTTAATAAATTAAACTTATTTATTATAAGTTTAATTATTATAGTTAAAATTTTGGTTTCCTAACTTAGTTTTCCAGAATGACAGTGTGTCAAGATACGTTTTGTGAATACGCTGTAATTCTTTTGTGGAAACTCAGGAAATAGCCAAGAATACTATTTAGGTCACTTTTCAGTATTTTTTTTCTCACCATACCCTTTTCCTTCTACCCAGATCTATTCTCCAAGTAAAATTTTAGCTAAAGAATTTTAAATTAGGGCATCAGGACAACGTATGGGTAAAGAACATAACTTGGGAGCAAACTTCTCTGTCTCTGCAGAGTCATATGACGTTGGGCAAGTTAGTTTGTTGCTCTGTTTCTTCATCTGTGTCAGAGGGTTTATCATGGCACTTAACAGTGCATATGGCATTTAGAATAGGACTGGCGCATGGTGAGCACTTAATTCATGGTAGTTATTATTTTCATTGTAATCTAGATTCTAGAGAAAAAGATTTTAAGACTGCAGACATTAGGAGTACCAGGCGCTCTGTTAATATTCATTCTTAAGAGAAAGTTTTCTGTAAAATGTATGGAAATGGAATGAGGGTATCTTCAAAGTCTCCCTCTCTTTTTAGCAATGCTTGGCTTTCAGAAAGCATACATTTTACAAGACATGTGTGTGATAATGTGCTGGATGTGGGATAAAGCCAATAAAAGCTACAGCCTCTGCCATCTTGTCTTATTTATTCAAAAATAGATAGCATTATTGTTCATAGACATGTAGGAAAGTAGAGAGATGAAAGGCAGCCATTCAAGAAATAGCAACCAGAACTAGAGGGACAGAGCGTATTACCCTCACAGTTTGTAACACTCTTTTTACTCCACCTGAAAAGGCAGAGGTAGAGACAAGTGTCTGCAGAGGAAAGGAAGGGTGCTTTGTGCAGAGGAAGAGCCAAATGGCCTTCAAAGAACTGGCTCTAGTGAGGCAGGTGACGGGGAAGGAAGTGATGGGCCAGCGCTCCACCTGCCCACACAGGTAACCTGGAGTCTGACGCTGACTGCAGTGAGGTATCACAGGTGACAAGCTGTGTAGTTGTAGTAACAGGCTTTGACAAGCTCCATAGGACCCACGTTCCTTTAGTGTAGAGTAGAGTTGGTCTTGCAGGGTGAAGTGCTAGAAATAGCAGGCTGCAAGGCTGCAGCGTCTGGAGGTACAAGTTCTGTTTGAGATTGTTGAACAAATGGGCCTTGGGACTTAGCAACATCATGGGTCAGAGTTCAGAGAAAATTAGAGCCCGAAAGCACTTGAGAGATTATCTAGTCCGTGAATAAGAATTTGGATATGTCAAATTGGGGAGGATAGGAGGGAGTTTGAAAAGCATGTTTAACACGCTTTGTTTCATAATGCGAAATAAAACGTTTTCACATCCCCTGGGTTGAAGGAAGATGTGTGGAATCTGGTCACGTGCAAAGGATTGCAGTGGGCTTGAGTTAGCAGCAGCTGTGCAGCCATCTCTCTGCTGTGGTTTCCTCATCTGTAAAGCAGGAGTGCAGGTACCGGCTGTTTAGAATGAGCATCAAATGACATCACAGTAAAAATTCCTTGGAAGTTTCGGGAAAGTTAGAAAACCTTGTATAAATGAATGATGCTGTTTGTTGCACTGGTAGATACCACCTTATCAGTCTCTCAGAATTGAAGATAAAGTGGAATTCCCTGAGGCTCCCTTTAAGTGAATTAAGAGAAAAGAGGCAGTAGAAATAGAGTTGCCAGGTTTCACAAATAAAAATACAGGAAACCCAGTTGAATTTGAATTTCAGATAAACAATGAATGATTTTTTTTTTTTTTTTGCGGTACGCAGGCCTTTCACTGCTGCTGCCTCTCCCGTTGTGGAGCACAGGCTCCGGATGCGCAGGCTCAGTGGCCATGGCTCACAGGCCCAGCCACTCCGCGGCATGTGGTGTCTTCCCGGACCGGGGCACGAACCCATGTCCCCTGCATCGGCAGGTGGACTCTCAACCACAGCACCACCAGGGAAACCCCCAATGAATGACTTTTTTAAGTATAGGTACAGGATGTCTGAAACTCAAACTTAACTGGGCATCCTGTATTTTATCTTGTACCCCTAATTAATTAGAAACCTAGAATCACAGTAGATCCAAGATTGGCTGAAGGATTGATGTCCTGGAATGTGTAGGGATTTCACCGGTGGCCTTGGTCTCCTTGGACTTTTCTAGATACCTAGAAACAATGTCTCACTCCCTTTCTTCTTCCTCCTTCCTCCTCATCCCCAGAACTGGAGAGTATTAGAATCAACACTTTGACCTCATTATTGAGCCATGTGTGGTTGTCGGTGTTATTGTAGAATAATAGTAATGATTATTCTATAGTGAAAACCTGCTATTCTAGACCTTTAACAAGTTATTTTTTCTGTGAGAATATTATTTCACTTCACAGATCAAACAAGCAGTTTAGCCCAAATTATACAGCTAATTTGGGCAAAAGGTGGGTTCTAACCCAGGGGCGTCTGATGATAAATCCTGTGTTCTTAGTATCCACTCTGCGTGTTTTGGGACAGGATGATTTGTAGCTAAATCTATGACAGAAAATTACTGAGAGCTTTTCCTCTTTTCCTTCACTGTCTGTTATGTGAATTTCTCTTCAGATGCGTGTCCTGTGTGTTCAGATTTCATGCTCTGTCATTTTTCTTTTCAGATTGTGACTTTGTTCACTTTGCCTAAAATAATATTTTATCTTGTTAATTAAAATAGCACACTTTGATCCCTGCAGAAATATTTAGGTTCTCTCCTTACATTTGTAGAGATCAGCATGAGATAAATGAATTCATGGCAGGCAGTGCATGTGACAACCTGGAGAAAGGCATGCAGGGGTCTGTAGAATCATGTGGGTCTGTGGTCAGCATTTATCTATTCACTGTACACAGCTTTTAAGTGAGTTACATCCAGTTAAAGAATGGAAATCCACTGTCGAAAAATATTTTATCAATCAAATTATGTTTAAAGTTATTTTTATTTTCTTTCAGCTCTTAAACACAGCTCTCTTCTCCATCTGATTTCACTTCTGCCATGTTCTTAGCTACAGAGATTTTAGAAAGATGACAGTTGGCTATGAAATGTAGAATCTGTTCTTATTCAAGATCACTGATTTAAGTTTGACAGACTAAAGGAACGTCATGTTCTATTCATTTATACGATTAGTACCTGCCCAGTGAGTTCTGGTCTAGAATATGTTCCCATTTTTCTAGTGATTAAAGATTAAGTTTTGGCTTAAGTGAATCTGTAAGGAGATTTTAGTTAAAAATAAAACTCACATGCGCCCTGACCAGCTTTCACCATGTGGGCCCACTTTTTGCTGGATATTTTTTCTCTTTGGCCCAGTTAAAAGCTCCTGAGGGCTTATGTGTGTGCTGTGTCCTGTAAGGCCTTGTCTTTGTCATCTTATTTTTTTTAAGCTGTTTTTAACAGCTGCATGTGACGTTTGGGAAATTGCTTTCCTAATTGCATTTGGGTGTTATTAGCTTATTGAAATGTATAAGAAAACCACATCTTTAAAAATTTTTGAGTTGAAGGCATTTACATTCAATATCTTTTAAATAAGGAATTAAGTGAATGAACAACGATAAAAAGGGTCCAATTTTGTTAAGTGTCTTTCGATAGCATTTTGGGCTAAGGGGCATGGAAAATACTCAAATGCAATTCAGTACAGCACTCCAGCATAAACTCAAACTCTATAGGGAATTCCCTGGCGGTCCAGTAGTTAGGACTCCGTGCTTCTACTGCTGGGGGCCCGGGTTTGATTCCTGGTCAGGGAACTAAGATCCCGCAAGACAAGTGGCACAACCAAAAAAAAAAGAAAAAAACTTCAAATTATAACCATTAATAGCTGTAGATTTGAATTTGCTCAATATTGAAATCTAGTTAAGAAATTAAAGTCAAATTATATGTTTGATGTCAGTTTTGCAGAACCCATTTATATGTGGGTTCTTTAGCAGAATTATGTTAAGTAGTAATCCTTCACGACAGAAACGATCGGGAGAGAGATTTCGCAAAAACTGCCAGTAGAGCAAGTGTAGAAATACCACCACATAAATATGTTGGTAATTTTTAGTCATAGTGTTTGTCATAGTCAGAGGTATTTGCTCGTAGTTACTTTGCTAGGTAATTCTATCCACGTGATTATTTGACAGGTAATGTCCACTGCTTACTGTATTATCAGTCTGGGAAACTATGGAACCAACTTTTTTTCCAGTTTGGTTATTGATATCCATGAGCTCATTTTATTTAAACATAAGATGTTACTGGTATGCAGCTTTTTATCTCTGCTGTTTAGCAAAATGCCAGACCATGCCTAGCTCTCAGTAAATATTTGTTGAATTAAAATCACATGGCCTGGTTGGGGTATTCATATTTATTTATTTATTTATTTTTAAGATTTTTTTTTTTTTTTTTAATGTGGACTATTCTTTTTTTTTTTTCAGTCTTTATTGAATTCGTTACAGTATTGCTTCTATTCTGTGTTTTGGTTTTTGGGCCGTGAGCCATGTGGGATCTTAGCTCCCCGACCAGGGATCGAACCCGCACCCCCGACCCGCACATTGGAAGGCGAAGTCTCAACCACCAGACTGCCAGGGAAGTCCCGATGTGTATTATTTTTAACAGGGAAATAAAAAGATCCTTTGTCCTTTGTTCATTTCACTTTACGTGTTCCCCTTATTGTTAACGAATATGGGAACAGAAAATTTGAGGTTCTAAAATATTTCAGTGAACAACCAAGACAGGTAACAGTTTTAGACATATTAATAAAATTATTTGTAAGTAAAGAGGTTTTTTCTCAAAAAGCATAGAAATATACTCACCTCTTCATACATATACACCTATAAAAGTGAGAAAATGATACAAGGGACATTGATAAAATAGACATTTATGAAGATGTCGTATGTATTTATACATGTTTATTTTTATCAGCATCTTTTGCATTGTTTACCCATTTTTTTTCTGGTTTCCCAAAACAAGTATGATAGAATTCTCCAGGTAGTTTTATATGGTATAATGATAAACATTCTGCCCAGAAGCCAAAACTTCCTGTCATTAAAAGTTTGCTCTTGGGCTTCCCTGGTGGCGCAGTGGTTGAGAGTCCGTCTGCCGATGCAGGGGACGCGGGTTCGTGACCCGGTCCGGGAAGATCCCACATGCCACGGAGCGGCTGGGCCCGTGAGCCATGGCCGCTGAGCCTGCGCGTCCGGAGCCTGTGCTCCGCGACGGGAGAGGGCACAACAGTGAGAGGCCCGCGTACCGCAAAAAAAAAAAAAAAAAAAAAAAATTTGCTCTTGTGTTTCAACTGTATCTCAGTTTTAAAAAATTTGCTCTTAAAAGGAAGAATCATAGAATAGCATTGGCTTTGTATTCAAACTTTCCTTCAGGTGTTATTTTTGGATACCGTGACAGTTAACATCTCTATTCTGGGGCACATAAGTTGCACCCTGTGTCCAATGACATAACAGTAAAACCTCGTGACAGTAACAGTATAACTTTGTTCATCCAAATATTAGCTAAAAGTCATCTTGCAGAGTTGTCCACTATATTCCAGTTGTTTCACTGTATTTTTCCAATAGGAGAAATCCCACTTTTATAATTGAAATAAGTGAGTAAAAAATAAGTAAAAATTTGAGGCCTAATGGTTTTTGCTAGAATTTGTTCTCCTAAGTAAGAGTTATGCCTATAAAGCAAAGTAACTGACTAAAAGAAGAGGCCCACTGAGTATAAATAGAAAAGCATTTCAGAAAATGTGTTTCTACTCAAAACTTTTATATAGTAACTAACAACGTTGAGTCCAGTTCGCCTAATTTTTTTATCTTCCTAAATAATTTAACTTCAATGATGGACAGTATAGGGAAATTTGGCGCTAAAAGGTTCTGGCCCAGGAATCTTGCCTGGTTACTGAGAAAAGTATAAAGTTATAGGGGGGAAAAACATTTTGTAACTTAATTCTCTAAAAAATATTTTATACTTCCAGTCAATGCAAATTGTTTTATTTTAAGCAATCTTGTAGTTAGTTGCCTTAGAATTTGCCAGTCTTCCTACCTTGTAGCATTTTTGCCTCTGATGGTGTAACCTGAGATAGAGCAGGGCCACCGCTGTGCCCTTGTCACATTTAACTTTTCCTCAAAATTGCTCCAGTCTTATTTGTTTTAGGTCCAAGATATGTAGTTGGGATTCATTTTGGCCAGGTTGAGATTCTTTGTCACCTTACTTAAAATTAGCGTGACCGTATGTCCAGGTTTGCTCCAGAGGACCTCAGTTTATGCCTGTTGTCCCCGTGTAATTATTAATAATAGTGCTTCTTTTCACTTTTCCATGGACAATAAATTATAAGTTCATCATACTTTTAACTGTGATTTCAGATGAATACAAAACGGTCGTCACAAGTCACACAGCCACACGTGAAATCTGAGTGATTTAGAAAGGCGAGTGGGACTTGTCAGAATTTGGCAGGTTAATCTACTGACTCTGAAGTGGAAGAAATAGCAAGTTTCTGATATATTTGAGGAGGACAGAGGCTAGACAGCCGATGCCTCAGAATGGCTTCTAATCTTGAGTTAGACATTTATCTCAACAAACATTTGTTGCATCCCTACTGTGTGCCCGGTGCCACAGGGAGGCACGGGGAACGACAGAGACCTGGCCTTATCCTCAAGATGCTGCCCCGAATTGCCCCATTAGGCCCTGTCCAGCCCAGTGACATAAACAGGTCACTGCAGAACTTCTCTTTCATTTTGTAAACCAAAGACGTAGGCTGTATGTTTATAGTCCGCAGACTAAGTGATATTCCAACCTCATGGCCTTAATATGCTCCTTTATCGGATCACAAATTCAATGTGGTGTTTCTGTGTGAAGAAACCCCCGTAAGAACTTGGGATTCTCTGCATCAGTTATGCGCCTGCAGTGCCTGATACCCATTGTACTAGTATCATAGCAATTCCTTCAGAGAGACTGTCAGAATGTCCATTGTGATAAACGCTTGAGAACAAAACAAACTGATGATTTTCTTCCAAAACCATTCAAATCAAGTACTTCTAAAAAACTTCTGACTTATTTAAAGTTACTTATGCAGGACCTTCCATTGTTCCTAAACACAGCTGCTTAAAAACCAGGAAGTGAGGACCAGGGGCTCCCGAGCAGCCCAGGCCATTGTGATGAGGTCTGTTTTGGAGGATTATGTAGAACTGGAAGGGCTAGGCGACTACATGTGGCTTGGGAAGGCCAGGAGGCGTGGCCAGGGCAGGTGGTCAAGGTGGATGTGGTCAAGCAAGTCTTACTGTCAGGGGGCATCAGGCCACCCGCAAGTTGGTGGGGTGTGTATGTGTTTGTAGGCAGGTTGAAGGGCAGGGCCTGTGTGTCCAGACCACCCCTGGCCTGCTTGAGTGCAGACAGGTTTCCGGTGAGGCCCATGTGTGGCATCAGAGAAAGAATTCAGGTTCATATCTCATAAATGGCTCTAAGAATCTTTTGATCATCTGGTTTTCTGCGCCACAATAATTACAGAGAAGGGGCTGACAGGTGTCCCGATAGATCAAGAAATTCCGTCATAGTCTAGCAACGAGATTAGCCTCTAGTGTGGAGCTGACAGCAGCAAGCAGTGACAGCTAGTAGCTTTACACTGTGAAATAAGACAGAAAACGCTTAATAAAGAGCAAAATCCAGCCAAAGGCCATGCACTGTGTCCAAATACGCCACTGCAGACTGAGTTGAATTTACGTTCCGCGTGCAGTTATAGTTCTGGAAAAATATCTCGTGTGGAATATCTCATTTTTCAACATTATAGATAGCTGAGATTAAGCGTTTATTGTAGACAAGTCATCTGTTTTCTCTCCCAGTTAGTTCTTATGTCTAAACACAACCAGAAATTCACATTTAACTCTGAAGTCTGGCGGGGGGGTGGTTGTTTTGTTGTTGTTGATTGTTTTATTTTTTCTGGTTGATTTTCAAGGGACCAACTTTTGCTTTTTAATTTTAGGCTTTGACTTTTTCTTGCATATGTAGAATATTGAGGACCATTCTTTTTCCTCTCAACACCAAATGGCTTTCTTGAATGTACGCTGCTTAGTTGTCTTTTTCATTTGAAAACACTTTGAAGTTCTTCCAGTGTAATGAAGAAAGTTTAATTTTGTTGAATAAAAACAGTAGCAAGTCTGTTTTACTTGCTGAGTAAACTAAGTGCAAAGATTGTTCCATGTAAAACTTGCAATGTTATGTCATGTTGAAAGCATGGGCCTTTGAGGTGGACCTGATTCAAATCCAGTATCTCCCATAGGGAACAGCACTGAGATGGTGGGGAAGACACTTTAATTGTCCAAGCCTCAGTTCTCTCGTGTGCTAGTGAACAGGCGTGCTAGTAACGGTGCGTTCCTCAGAGACCTCTTTGGGGACTGCCGGAGATAACATAGGTCAAGTGCCTGGTATGTACTTGAGTACTCATGACTATTATTATTCTGTTTACATGTTTCTTTCGAAGGCTCCTGTACGCTTAGGTAGACTTAAAAATCCCTTTAAATAGCAGGCAGTGTGTGTTGCTGAGCCACGAGCTGGCCCTGACTTGAGGGAGGACAGGAGGCAGAGAATCACTGTGATGCCCTGGGACATGGGGGATCTGGCCCACAGGGAAAGGAATATTAGGGAGAGATCGGTGGGTGATGGGGAAAATGTACGTTTGACATTCCCTACTAAAGGAAAAGAGCTTGGTGTTTACTCTGAAGGATAATAAACACCATAGCAGACTTTCATTTTCCGTAAAGAATCACTTTTGACCTTCGGTAACCCTGTCTGGAAGCAGTCGTCGCCCCCCCCCACCCCCCCCCCCCCCCGCCACCCGCCGCCTTAGGTCTTACATAGCTATTGACGAACAATGACTTGGGTGGATTTTTCATTTTATGTCAGCCTTACAGTGTGTATGCGTACGTTGTATGTATTTCTGTCTGAGGAGTGAACAGAAGGTATCTTGTATTTATTGGATTTGATGGTTCTTCAAGAATCTAAATGGGAAATGGGTGTGGGTTGCACGCTGACTTGTTTCCAAAGTCCAAATATCTCTGGTCCCCCAAGCAGGCTCTTGGTGATCAGCACCGACCTGCCATGCAGCTGAGCCGCTTCCCCTTTAGTGGGGAAAACTCTTGGCAGAAAGCAGTTTATAAAAGACACTATTTTGGAAAGCCCTGAACAACATTCCTTACGTTCTCCAAGGAAGTTCTATTTAAAATGACCACTCTTCATTATACTCAGCTGAAACTGTTCATCATGTATCGTCATAAGTGCTCAATCGGGTTGACTATTTATACACATTAAAACTTAGCCTTGACCGTAGTTATGAAGTGTAGGAGGCACTAAGTAAACATACTCCTCCCTTCCACTCGACTGTGGAAAAGCAACACTGGTCAGACTGTGCACGTTTGTGTTTGGGGTGGGAATTCTCTCTCTCCTACGTGGTGTTGCGCCTCCCTTGTGGAATGCAAACGTAGGGCCCGGAGGAGCGGGGAAGCAAGGTGCAGCTGGAGGTGATGATAGCGAGGGAACCCGGGCAGGTGATGTAGGCGGCGCCAGGAGAGTGTCCAGGGAGAGCTGCTGCTGGAAGACACAGCCCAGTGGCTCCCAGCCCCCCTCGGGAAAGGCGGTGTGAGGGCCGACCGCCAGTGGGCAGCTGTGTCCATCAGGAGGTCATTGGGAGCACACAGTACAGTAAGCCTTCAGAGAAAGGGCTTGAGGAATGAGGGGGCACATTGTTTAATGTCAGCCAACAGATTTATGTGTAGCAGTATTATCTTCCTGTTCTTGTAGAGGGAAGGAGCCACTCAGCGGCGGAGTCTTATTCCTCTGCCTGCTTTTCCGACGATAGTGCTTTAGCCATGATCCCTCATGGGTTTGGAGCAAGGAGATCGTGTGTAATTTTAATCAATAGTTTCCTACCAGTCGAAGGTGGGGAGGTGTGCTTTCACGGGTAGCTGGGATAGAGTGAAAAGAGCGTTGGAAGTTGGGGCTCGAATCCTGGCTCTGACACCTTCCTTACGCAATCCTCACACCTGAGACGGTGCTCATCCACGAGGCAGCCTTAACACCTGTCTTGTAAAAATGTGAGGCTAACAGGAGGCCTTGCTCTGGAGACAGGCCTAGCACATGCTCTGCAGACGTTCTGTCAGTGACGTCACCTGTGATGAGACCATCATCACCCAGGTTTTTCCATGTAGCCAGCGTGTCAGCATTAAACCCGTGCTTTGTATAATCAGTGTTACAGGGACAGAGCATCTGTGGCCGCAGAGTGTAAGAAAACTTCCACCATGGCCACCTGCAGTAGCCCTAGAGCATCCTCAGCATTAAGGACTTATTGCGAAACCATTCACTGAGCACATAGATACTCAGTCCCCGTCGCGTGTTGCAGGCATTTCAGTGGACGCAGGTTCTGGTCTCCTGTAATGGTAAAAATGCACATCCCAACTTGGAGTTCAAAAAAAGTGAATGTGACCTCATGCCTGTTCTGTGCTGCTGTGGATGGTGTTAGAAAACAACTTCAGCAGCAAAACTGACAAAAATGATTATAGTTTTTTACTGCTTGTGTATATTGGGCAGTTAGATACTCTGAGAGCTGTCGGTATCTGATTGTCGATTGTCCCAAAGACCAGATGACCAGTTACTTAAAACGTCCCCTCTGCCCACTGCTCTCTAAAGCTACTGTGCTGTCCATGGTGGCCTATGTGGGCCCGGATCAGCATGTAGAAAAGACACGTCACTTCCTGCTTTTCCTTTCCAAGAGGTTAATACACACACCACGCTCCGCATTTCCTCTGTATTTCACTGCTGGAACTTGCGCTGATTCTAAGTAATAGTCTCTCGTGCATACACATACTCTCTTTATCTGCTTCTTTGTTCTCTCTTTCCCATCCAAGGAAAGCAAAGAACGTCCTGCCCAGCCTTCTAGGCATTCCCCCAAATAATTATTGGGACGTGGTGCATGACACTGTACTGGCTTTATAGTCGATACGAGGTTGAATGAGACATTAGCGCCATATCCGCAAAACTCACCGTCTGGTAGAGCTAATGGCTTCTAAACCAAAAGCTATGGGACAAGGTAGAATGTCAGTGCCAGAGTGCGAGGCTTCTTCTCCCATATTTTCAGTTTTCAAATGAAAAAAAATGTATTAGTAGAGATTTTCAGATGTTCTATGTCATTGTTCGAGATAGTATAGAAAAAGGAAACGTTGTTAACTGTAAAGAATGAGTACATACTGGTCATTAGTTTGGCTTTAGGCTTTGTTTACTTTAGGCACTGTCATCTCTTTAGAAGCTCTGAGTATAGTAGTAGCGGAAGGCAGGAAAGGATAGAAACCAAATATGTACGCAGTGTGTAGCATGTGACTCCATGGGACCCAGGTCTGGTGGCTAAGAGGGATTTACCTGAAAGGACAGTTCGTCTCGTGAGTTCTGAAGGTGGTAGCGGCTGTGATTTTACAGACAGATGGATGGCTGGGGGGCAGGGACGCCAGCCTAAGAGAACCAAACGAACCTCTTTGGGAGGGTGAATGTTTGTAAAGTCTGATTCCAAGTTTGTTAAGGGCAGAACACAAGGGAAATTGCATAATGCTGAGAAACGGAGTGATGTAAATATAATGTGATGTGGTTTTAAGTGTTTTTATGACTTAATCCAATAGGTCGGGAAAGATTAAAGGCAGGTCACCTATTAAAGAATGTCGGTTAAGCTTTTTTAGAAAGGCAAACAAAACATTTTTCAAGACATTCTGCCTATTAAGCTTAGATGTGAAAGATTTATAAAAGGCAAAAACTACAATGATGCTTCATATAACCACGTCCCAGAAAATCTTGGCTCTGGTTCCAAAAATCTTGAAATAAAATGTTTTCTGGAACATTAACTGGAAGACAGCTTGCTATCACCAAATTGTTAGTCTGCGGTAGAAACGCAAAACTGCTAACAGATGCACCCTACAGATTTTTAAAATATGGAATTATTTCAGCCAGCTGCCAAACCATTGATCTATATAACTTTCTTAAACTATGAAATATGCATATAAATCTCCATAACTGTTCAACTGAGAAAAAGTGTTCCCTTTTATACCATATACTGTAAACATCTGATTTCCAAACAGCCTTGCCTCACTAGAATTAAGCTATTTAAATTAACTCAAGAGTTTATCTAAAAATAACTTAGAATAAATTCAGTTTTTAAAAATTAGAATTTAGGTTGTAGTCCTTGACTGTGTCAGTAACTGTGTAACCTTGGATAGGTTTCTTAGCGTGCCTAAGAAATTTCCAGACTCCTTTAAGTCCGTGTTTCCAGTTTGTGCACTTAAGGTCAATATAATACACGTACAATCAGTATATGTTGTTAGACTATACTTAGGAAAACTCCCCAAGTATTCGCATTAGTTAGTTAATGAGGTTACTAGCGCACTGGGGCTCAGGTCCGCTCTGTGCCCATTTACGTTAGTCGTGTTTGCTCCCATGTAGAAGTTGAAGAGGGTGGGGAAAGTAAACAGAGGGTCTTTGGGAGTTAGACTCCACTTCTGGGCACATCTGCCAGTCAGCTCAAAGTGGGAACATCCGCATAGACCTGCTGGACCAGCAGTGGTGGAGGGAAGCTCCGGCCTCTGCAGCAGAAGAATGCTGTTCAGGCTGAGACGCGCGATCACCCTGGGCAGTGTCATCCTGTCCCAGACACATCTCGTCACATCTGAAGTTTTCAATTCAGTTCCAGTTTCCATACATTGAGGGACACATTTTGAGTGAGGGCTAATGTGATCATCTTGGAGAACATTTGAGCGGTTTTCTGGCCACTGGCTTAAGTGAAGCACAGTTGAAAGATTGAGTATCCCTTGTAACACCAGAGGGCACAGATCTGGGCTTCCTGCCCTTGGAGATGTCCAAGTAGAAGTGGAAACCTCAGGAGACAGGCCCAGCCACTGGAGAGGCTGCTGGACACAGGCCACTTTCAGGGAAGTCAGACAACTCAGAGATCCAAGTAGGCATCCGTCTGATGACACGTAAGCCCCTATGGGCTTGAGATTCTGTGCTTCTAGTTCTTTTCTACTTTCCTGTAGTTGTGGTTACGCAGTGCCTCACGTGCCAGTTCCAGATTGTTTCTGGGAAATATGTGCTCTTTGAGATTGTCTCCTTCTTGTGAGTTGTATGACTCAAAACTGAAAAGTTGGGGTAATCTTGTTTGAAAAGGGCATCAATTTCAACCTGGTTCATTTCATGAGACCCATTATTATCCTTCAGGGAGGAATTTGACTGAAAGGTAGAGGGAGACGCAATGAAACTGCAGGTCCTAATCTGCGTATCTACGCTTCTCTGTGCCAAAGAGCAGAGCAATTCTTACAGGTTAAAGTGAGCTGTGGTGTCTCCTTAACTCTTGAAAAAAAAAATCATATAGGCAAGTTGTTAAGGAGAGACATTTTAATATATTTTGAATTTTTTAAAAAATTAGTTTATTTATTGTAAATGTAAAAGGAAAGTCTTTCCTTAGAACTTTGGGTGCAAGCCAAAAGCCCAGTGTCATTAACTGTAACTGATAAATGATGGCTAGGTTCCTGGTTCTGGTCGGTGCTGCAGTGACCTAAGATCAGATGTTTGTCCTTGTCGTTTTGAACAGGGGAAGGGATTCAGAAGCCATGGGAACGTTGTTTCCGACATGTTCCCAGGTGGAGACAACGATCCACCAGTTGCTCTGCTGGGGAGTGTTGGTCCCCTTAGCATCCACACTTTCTTCCTGGTCACACATTCCTCCTGACCCAGAATGGACAACATGCCCTTAGGAAATGAGGGAGTTGTTTTCCTGGTCACGGATGTACCTTCTTATTGCAGTCTGTAAACAGCGTTAGCTGTCGCCTTCCCCCCTAGTAGATGGTCGGGTGTTCTTAAATGCAGGTGCTTTCTCCATCACTTGGGATGCTGGTTTCAGGTGCTGTAGGATTGGCCTGAAGGCTCTTGCTTTTCTACACTAAGCCGCTGCAGAGTGCTTTGCTCTGGGAATGTCAGGTGGCCACTCCTCCGTCTTCCTCCCCTTCTCTGCCTGCCACACACCCTCTCATTTTTCCACACTGCTCACCCTCTGTCTCTCACATTGTCTCTGTCCTAATTTAGAGAAAGCCTAAAGAGCACACAGTAGGAAACAGTGCCCAACACCCCCAGTCCCTGTGACTCTCTTTTTTCCCACCCGGTTTTCTTTAACAGCACACTTCCGTTCACTTGTCTGTTTAATTCTCTGTCTCCGGGCATGCAGGCAGCCTGAAGACAGAGACGGTGCTTTATTCAACGCCTTGTCTCCCGCTCCTAGAACAGCATGTTGGGAAGCTCATAGTAATTATCTGAGGGAGACAGAGGAGAGAACTTGTAACGGGAGTATTCTCACAGCCCGACAGACATCTTCAGTTCTAGACTGCCCACCTTGCTGTGGACATGAACAAGCTCAGAGCTCTTATGCCAGCTCAGTGTCTCTGAGGCACCCACCCACTCCACTCCCTGGTAGGGTGCTAGGTAAGGTACAGGATGCCCAGTTAAACTGAACTTCAGGTACACAAGAAATTTTAGTATGAGTATGTCCCACGCGGTATTTGGGACGTACTCATACTAAAAATTACTTCTTGGGTATTTTCATCTGCTAAGTTTGACAACCCTACCCCCTAGGTCCCTGATATGTATTGATTTGCCCTAAGTTAGGATGTTTACGTGTTCTTTACAGTTTTCCTAAAAGAAATCAGCTCTAAGTCAGCCTTGCCCCCAGTGTATAGCACCACTGATGGAGCCATGGTTCATTCAGAACCTACCTTTGAGTGAAATACGTGTGAAGAGTGATACTTACGTATGCAACCTACCCCCACCAACCTCTGCTCTTCTCCCGCTCAACAAAACACATTGAATATGAGTGATAAGGACTGTTAGAGGGATAACCTTGAATCCTTTCTGACTGATTATTTAAAACAGGTAATTTGCAGATCTGGACTTCATTATTGTAACTAAACCTAAGAAATGACTTGAGACGCCTCTGTTAGCTGAGTGCAGATTTACTTTGAGGTTGAGGATGGGTGGGCTAGATTTAGTGTTAAAAAAGGAGGATTGTGGACTTTATTTTACTTCTTTGAAAGAGAAAAAAATACCTTGGACTCAAAGAGGACCTTTCTGAGGAGCTAGGGATGGCTCAGTAAAAGCTCACCTAACTGCCGGGATGGGTGTCGTTGATAGTGAGTTGACAGTTTCATTTTTACATGTAACAAGACAAAATGGGAATCCATCTAACTCCACTGGCAGGACCATTGAAATAGATGAATGAAAAGCTTTTTGACAACACAGAGGATCACATAAATGAGAAATGAGAATATCTTTTTCAGTTTCTAGTCACCACCAAATGTTTACTTGTTACTTAACTGTAAAACTTGCTTAGGCAGTTTCAGAAACATCATATCAGAGGCCTGAGGCACAGTTGGAATAAACCAAAAATAAATAATATACCATAGTACCCACCGAGATAATTTTTAAATTATGACTTTGAAATGTAATTGAGTATTGGTAGAAATTCTTTTAAAGACAAACCCTAATACACTACCAAAAACTACCAAATTATAACTTGAGTTTCATTTCTTTTTCTTAAATAAGAAATAAGTGAATAGCCATATTTATTTGGGTCTTTTGGTTGCAGTCAAGTATCTGTCTATCTATGGTTAGCACTTTTGAGATCCCTGAAGCATGGTTATTTTGAGTATAATGCAAACAAAAGAGTGGCATGTGAATGCCCATCTTCCTGTTGCCTGGGACCTTCTAGTTTTCTGTTATTAAAACCACTAGTCATGGGCTGCCTTCTCCCCAGTGTCATGACTCTGTGCCCTGTTCCGATGTGTTGGTATAAGTCCAGCTACTACTATGTAAACCTTGGACCACTTCTCTAGAGTGACACTCTATTAAGCTTCCTGGGAGATGTTCCAAAGAGTGAGCTATAGAAAGTTTGAAAAGAAAAAATTGTAGTTTGTCATAATTCCAGAGAGAAAGAAAGCCAGAAATTTTAACAAAATTTTTGGCGAATAGATCTTCTCAAGATGATTTGCTCACATGTGCTTCGCTGGCATCGCAAACTCAGCTGTGGGTCATCGATGCAGAGAAGCACTTTGTCGGGCTGGGTTCAGCTTACAGGCAGAAGTTTCCTGGCATTTGACCTGCACCTAAAGCATCAATCACCACACAGCTGGAGCCCCCTGTTGGGTTGAAATGCAGTCCTCTGTGGAGGCAACATCACGGGGAAGAGGATGGACTTTGGTTTCAAGTGGGGGCTCCGCCTTGCAGTAGCAGCACAAGCTGAGGAGGTGACAGCCTCAGCTGCTCTTTAGGGTCGCGACAGCTGCTTGAAGGAGGGGAGAAGGACCAAGGTCCAGGCCCGCCTCACACCTGGCACCTAGCACAGGTGACACGAACCCTCATTTCCCCTTCTCCCCGCTGCAATGAGACGTGTTGACAAGCCCGTTTGGGCTCCCTTGCCAGGGTTTACAAAGGTTCGCTGAGTTCAAGCAGTCATTGAAGGAAAAGGATAACTAGTTCAGCACAGCGTTGTCCAAAGAGGCCGGAGTATTTTCCCAGAAATTGCCAGGGAGGACACAGGCTTTTGGATGTGTTTAGTGGCAGGTGGCTTGAAAAGTAAGTAGCAGTTTCTTTTGAAGATGTAAAGAGACAACTGAATTGCAAACTCGTAAACTTGGCTGTCTCAGAATGGACATCATTTTCTTGTTGTGTAATACTTTCCTGTAAATAGTTGATAGTCGGGGCTCTGCTCAGGCTGTCCTGGGGCCTGTTAGAATTTTGTTTTTAGTTCTCCTGTCTCCCAGCCAAGCCACTTATGCCAAGAACACCTAGCCCTGTCCTAACTTTTGATCAGATTTACCCTGCTTTGTACCCGTCATTGTAAACGGTGCTGGGTAAGGGCCGTTCTTCTTTGGGGGCCTCAGGGAGTTCATTTACTTTAATAGTTTCCTTACCAATTGTATACAAATGATAAAAGTACCTACAACTTGGAAGTTTTCTGTGGCCTGTTTTTCAGTGTATATGTGATTGGGGGAAAGGAGGGAGAGACTCAAAGAAAAAGAGATTATTTAGGATCAGCTTGTATTTCTGATGTTTGTATAACGACTAACTAAATGGAAGAGGTTATTTCGTCTTGAATTATTATTTGTAAAGTGGATCGAGCTTTCCTGCAGTACCCACTGTAATTGTAGGGAGGGATTTATTCCCAGGGAAACGTTTCAATTTTCCAAAATGTGATGCTTGACTTTGACAAGGATCTGGCTCCTGAAAGGCCTGAAGAAATCTCGCAGGGCCTTAGAAGATGTCAGTCAAGACGGTGGCCCCTGAGTTGACAGGAAGAGAGGTCCATCCTAGGGAGTCCTCAGGAGTTCTTGTGTGGATCAGGGGCAGGTGGTATTTGGAGCGCCCCTAATTTGACCTGATTCATTGGTAGTGCCTAAAATCGTTTCAGAACAAAGCTTTCCAAACCAAAGTTGTAAACGTTAGGTCTGTGGCTTTTCAGACTCTGTCTGTGGGGCAGGGGCCTGCAGGGTCCTCTCAGGGATGGGGAAAAGCCGGCTTCTACTCGGCATTCCCGTGTCTCACACGATGGACTCGCACAGCTTGAGAAACAGGAGGCGGGTTACGAGCTAATACCGGGGTTCCTTGGCATTTGTGGCTCTAACGTGTCTGCTTTTAGCTGTTCCAAGCTGACTCATAGCGTGTAGTAATCTGTAGTTTTACTAAGGCACAGATGTGAACAGCCTTGACTGCAGGGCGCATGCGGGGCAGTGTGTCTCAAGTGGTGAGTGGACCCTGGGCACTGCGGTCATCTGTGTCTCCACTCGGCCTTTTTCTACTCATCGCTGCATACCTGCTTTAGGGGGAAATTACAGACTATAATGGGATTTGTACTTTGGTCTTCTGTGTAAAGGCCTAGGATGCTGGATAGCTGGATGAATGGGGGTGCCATGGGCCGGGGATTATGAGACGGGTCCTGGGAGGGTCCATGTCACACCCCCTCCTGAGCGCGTGTGGGGTGCCGATGCGGTGCATATCAGCTCTCAAACACTGCACAGGAAGGGACTTTCTTATCCCACATCCTGGACTTCCGAGGAGCATGACTGTGGAAAGCCACCCATTACAAAAACTCACCTCCCTTTCTATTCAGTGCCTTCAGATCTGCCCAAGCCAAGACAGATGTTCCTGAGACTGTGTTGTGTTTGTAGAAGAATGTCTATTAGTGGTTCATTAACTTGGATCACGTTTGGAAATCTCTGTGAGCTTGTTAAAGGAAGACACTGTGCCTTCCTGAAAACTGCTATTCTGTTAAAAAAAAAAAATGCAATTCAAGTGTAGTGTTTCTCCCTCATACCAGAGTTACTACTTGAGGCGCTGAGGGGACCTCAGGCACAAGCTGATGTCGATGAGGTATGGAATAGCTGGCAGGAGTCTGAGTGTGTCCTCTCTGCTCTGTGGTTTTTAGTGTAAATATGACCCCAGTTGTTGCGTTTGCTGAGCCTGCCTCCCCGATGGATGTGGAGCCGCACCTCCTGTCTTAGTCATTTTAAGAGCTCATGGGAGAGAGACTAAAATGAAGACAGAGGGACATAGCTCAGATAACTTCTCCAAACAGGCACGAAAGCATTTTCCAGCTATGCCCCGTCAAGTGCCCTTGAGGAGTAATAGTCTGTCTTTTTTTTTTTCTTTCTTTAATGTTGTTCTGTTGTTCACCTACCTTCCTGGTGATTCTTTGAAACAGCCAATTCCCGATTCGAAATGCTTATTCTGGGTAAGGAGATACAGTGTATGCATACCAAGTAAAGATCTGATGGAGGCACTGCTGAGCCCGCTCAGAGGGGCAGCGCGTGCCGAAGGCCAGGCATGGGCCCGGGTGTGTTCTTCCTGGCTGCCTGGCCCCTGCAGCCCCAGGGCCTTGCTCTGCCCAGGGCTTGCTGTCCCTCAGAGCTGGGAGTGGGTGTCCCTGTCCTGAGAATTCCCATGGTCATCTTTCCTGGGGGTCGTATGTTCTGGCGTCCAAGAAAAGTGAGTGCCTCGTCATCTCCTTGACTAAGTCCCGTCAATTCTCTGCCACTAATCCAGTTTGCAAATTGAAAAAAAAAAAAAGAAAAGAAAAGCATCTGCTCAACTGGGTGGCCATCCAGTCTGTCCAATTGGGAAGACAGCTGAGGATACCAGATTGAATTTGCTTTAAGCAAACTGGGTATATGAAAATTGAAAATTTAAAAAGTGGATGATTGTTCACTTTTCAAAAGTTCCTTTACCGTACAAAAGAGATGAACAGGAGGATTTCTTTAAACAGCAAGTTCTTCCAGTACTCTAAAAATAAGATGTAATTAAGGTCCTTTGTTTCTAGAGCATACTTTATGCATAAAGGTGGTATGCCAGTAAAAAATACTGAAAGTCTTTTAAAATTAACTTTTTAAATTACTAAAAATTTTTATCTGATGGGTTCCATTTTACTGAATACATACTTGTTAATAGTTTGTGCTCCAGATGGGGGGAGGGGAAGAATGCATCCTACTATGGATAGTTTGAACATAACAATTTTAAAACGGAGGGCAGTGCGTCATGTGACCTGCCACTCATTAATCTTCCAGTATCTGTTCTTGGAAACCCAAGGTCAAACCTTTTAACCTTTAAGCTAGAAGGAGAGCTGTCTCGAGCAAGCTCTCATGTAAAATTCATGAGCTCTTAGCCTCAGCCCCCAGCCTAAGGACCTCCAAGAGTCGAGGTGATTCCACTGCCCGCAGTATGAATGTCATAGGCTTTTATACAAGTTGTCTGGGAGGATTGAGGGTTTAGCTGGGTAGACTTTATACTTCCAGGATGGCTGTGTGGGGTTATTCCTCTTCCGTTCATGCAGACCTTCATTCAGCGTTGAATGTCCGTTGAGAAGCCCCGTGCCAAGCGGCAAAGACAGGCCTTGGCCTCGCTCTCCTGGAGCGCAGGCTGGTCCTCCGGCCCTCACAGCCGCAGCCCGCTGTAAGGTCCCAGAACGGCCCCTTTGATAACCCGTTCTTTTCCTCTTTCTCTTTCTGCTACTTGTCACCTCTCCTACCCGCCTGCCCCAAAGTTCAGGGTGTCAACGTCCAGACTTGTCAGGCCACATGTGAGTTGTTAACAGAAACTGGTTTTGTTTTTCTTGTACCTCAACAAGGGCATAAGCTTTGACTTTAAAAAATATAAAGCGCCGATTCCTTGTTGCTCGTGGCGATTCTCTCGTCCGAATAGGAGTGGCTCAGAGAGAGAGAGAGAGAGAGAGAGAGAAGTGTTGGCAGGTGGAACAAGAAGGGGGAGGCTCGTTGGGCTTTTGGGAGCAGAGTGGAGAAAGGAAGGGTCCTGACTCTGTAACGGCCAGAGTGGCGTGGAGTGTGTAGTCCATAGAGTCATTGACGCCTCCATGAGCGAGGCGAGGGTTGTGGGCCTATTTCATTCGTTTTTTCAATCCATCATGGAGGCGCTCATATTCCAGGAAAGGAGGGAGAAGATGAGGATGAAAAGAAGGCCCTCCCGGGGGTGTGGACCAAGGGGGGCCTGGGGACGGGGCCTCAACTGATGCAGGAGGCCTTGCAAGGAGGCCGCCATCAAGTAGAGGGTCTTCAGTGGCTGACTGAGCACCGTCAGGTAGAGAAGGGAGTGTTCCACGCAGAGGGAATGGCAAACGTCAGCCTCGCTTCTAAAACCTAAGTATCAGCCAGCATCTCTGCTCTCCCCTTGTGTCGCCAGGGCCCCTGAGAACACGGCTGGCAAAGGGGAGTCTCCAGACCTCCTGCCTCCTCTGTGATGCCCACTTCCCATGCAGCCCCTCACATACTCCCCACAGGTAGCTTTGGTGGTGGGTAGTAATCTGCATCTTACAGTTGAGGAAACTCACAGTAGCTAAGGAACTTGCCCAGGGATTGCATATCCAGTAAAGAGCAACTTCAGAGCCGCCAGGCCACCGATGGGTCCGGTTCCAAAGGGCACACTTTTAGCCAGAACGCCGAACTGCCTTGCCCTAAATGAGCTCGCTGGAGGGCTCTGCCGGACCCTGAGACCCTGTGCCTCCCGCCCACCAGCGCCCATGAGGTTGGATCTCAGCACCTGTGGCGACAGCTCAGTCCATCATGGACCAGAAATCTCTGTTACATTTGGATCGTTCAGAAGTCTATATTCTATTTGGATCATTCATGCCAAGCGGCATAATTTTCCAGGATTTAGTATCTGAGAGATTTGAATTAAATGAATAAAGGACACTGTAGGGCATACGGTGCATGGTAGGACAAGAAATCTGAGCATTAGCTAGGTTCCCAGTCTTTGTGCACCCGTGGGCAAGCCTGAAACCTCTGAGCTTCAGATTTCTAATGTTTAAGAGGAGAATTTTGTGCCCTGCAATCCCCAAGGTCTGTTTTAGCACTAATGTATATGACTCTGCTTTCTATTATGTTGGAATTACATAGCTTCTTTGGGGAATTCAAAAAAGGGTATGCACCGTACACGTGTAGGCGTGACGCAGGAAACAAAACGTGATCTCCGTTTAATAGAGGAGCCCTGGGTATCCCCCATCGTAGAAAGGAACTTCCGTAATAGGAAATCGTTCCCTTTCTTTTATTTTAATTACTCTTACACCTGATTCTTGGGAAGACCTGACTTCATACTGTTCTAATCTAATGGGACATGGCTGCACACATTTTAAGTAGGTTTTTGTAGAACAATAAAACATTTAGCAAATTATGTTAGAACGCGTCTGCACACGCTGCTACTTTTAGATCTGTGCCAGCCATACTACTCCCATATGGGCTGACCGAGTGGGTCAGCTGGACGAGGCAGATGGGGGCCTGGCATCCAGGAATAACTCTGGCACCTTCCCTTCAGCGTGGCAAGGCAGGCTGGCTGAGGCTTGGATCTGAAAGTCTTTTGAAAGGACCTGGTTTTTCTTGGTATGGTGCCATCTCCTCGCTATGTAGCCCACTGGTGGTTAATCCAATAGCATCAGTGCCGGGACAGACCATACCCAGGGTAGGTTTCCTTTCCCCTGGCTTCGCAATCACACGCCTCCTCCTTTTGTGGAGGACAGGAGACAGGATGGTGAATTCCAGTCGGTCAGCTTGGCCGATCACTGGCTACTCTGATGAGACTTTTACTGGGGCAAGAAATGAAGATCAATTATACAGGGGTCAGAGCCTCTCTGTAGACTTTGTCTCTTTCTCAACTGTAATTTAGGAGTGATTCTTTAGGCTGTAGGTAATTTTCAGTCTGCTAATAGGTTATTTGGAAATCAGATCACATTTACTTAAGGAGGAAGAACGGGAAAGAGACCACAGAAGTCTCTAGGCTGTGACTGACGTTAACCTAATACCTGTTTCTCCCTGCTGTTGGTTCACCTGTGGTCATTCCTGCCTGTCCTTATTGCCTCCTCCTCCTGCGGCCCTGCGTTCATGGAAGCCTGGCCGCTGGTTCTGGAGCCAGGTTTCCACGGGTAAGAAGGGTGTAGCTGCTTTGGAAGCAGCTGGACTTCCCCTGCGGTGCTGTCCCCTGCCGGCCCCTCGGCAGCTGTGGGGCCCACGGGTCCCGGTACGGGGTGACCATTCTTGTGCGTGTAGCCCAGGGATGTGCGAGGAAAGGCAGATAATTTGGGTGTGAGGCACACTTAACCTGAAAGCCAGTCTCAGCCACTTTCTAGCTGTGTCGTCTTTCCCAGGTTATTTAACCTCTTTGAACCTCATTTTCTCATGTGCAACGTGAAGTTAATGAATCTGTCTACTTGGCAGGGCTGTTTGCATAGGTTCAGTGAGACGTGTACGTCAGTGACCTGGAACCAGTGGGACCCTCTCAGTGAGTTACAGTTGGATGCGGGGCCCCCCGAAGTCAATTCGCCTTCATTGTGCCCATTTTATAAAAGAATAACTGCATTTCAAAATTAAGGAGTTGCAGCAAATACTTCATTCAGGTGTTACTTCTACCTCCGGGCACTGCTACCTCTCAGTTTACTTAAAAAAATTTTTTTCGTACCATGTTCTCGTTGACAAATGCCGTGTTTGGCCTCCTCCTCTTCATTTACTATGAAATTATAGCCCATGTTATGGGCAGCCGTGCAGCGTGCTGATCACTGCTAACAGTGATCCCTGAAGAAGCGAGAACGCTCTTCACAAAACCTCTCTATTTAAGGAGTTTGGAACAAGCCGTCCTGCCCACAGCGCCACTCGGTGGCAAGTCTCGGGGGGAGCGGCGGTGTCTGTCTTTGTGACCAGGCTGTAGACGCAGAAGCTCGTTTTGGATTCGCCATGTAAAGATGGGACTCCACAGCACGCGTAGACGCTTCTGCCCTGTGGCCCAGCGCGTACCGCGATGAGCTGGAGCTGGGGAACCGCGGCTGCCGCGGCTTTGAGCCCTTTCTCTGCTCTTTGCTGGGTGCCTTGTAACACGGGGCAAGGCGTTTCCTCCAACCCAGCTTCTTTGTGGAGGAGGTTAGGTCTAGTTTGCAGGGTGTTCTTTATAAGACAATCTATGAGGGGTAAGAGTAAGAACAAAACAATGCAGAAGAGATGCATTACAGTAAGTAGTGAATTCATCCATATTCAGTGTTACCAGCCAGGGGTGGCACATAGAGGAGAAGGGGCTGGTCTTTCTCCTGCCCAGTGACTCGGTGACCCACATACCCATGTAACGCCAGGTAGGTCCCCTAACCCTCAAACCTTAGCCGCCTCTCCTGTCAGCAGGGTCCCCATTGTAAGTTCATGTTAGAGAGTTCATACGTGTGAAGGGGCTTTGAAAACTAAAGCGCTGGCCGAACGTGAGCTGTGTGACTGTCATCTCCAGCCCTCTGTACTGTTACTTGCACGAGAACTTGATGTTTCCGTCTTAATGTCCCCCTTCTCCAGTGACGGAGCGGTTTACCGTACGTGCTCCTGTAGTGATTCCATCAGGCACTTAGGATATACGCTATCACAGCCCAGAAAGCCACGGTCGTAAAAATACTTGCCAGAATTCCATAATAAATTTTACTTACTGTTTGTTTATTTCGAGTTCATTTGTCAAGACAGCAGTCTTTATTTCTCTTACTTGGTGACGAAGAAACCCAGAAATTTAGTCTGTGTTGATAAACGTGCATGTGTTACTAGATCATTCTCATGGACCCCCACCACACGATTTGAGTAAACTTGTGTCTTTTCCCTTTTGTCCCCCGTTGTGGTCTCTGTGCCTTTTATCCCACGAATGCTGGTTTACTCTGGACAGCAACCCTGCTGTGTTACAGCAAATCTTATCCAGATTTAAGAAAATGGCTCTGTCCCTTTAGCATTGTAGCTTATTTTCATTGTCGTTTTCTTTCTTGAGTAGCTTTTGCGTCAGCATTTGAAGGATAAGCTCATTAGCAAAGCACTTAGAATAATCCAAGTAATAGATGATATCTTGGTGCCAGTTTCGTTTTGTGTGACTCATTCACACATTTCACAAAGTTGTGTCTCCCCTTATGCCAAAGCCACAGTAGAAAGATGAAAAAAAAAATAAGCTTTTTTTTGCCACACATGACAGCCATGATGCCTTAATATATTTATATACATATATGATATAATAATGACACAATATAGTAGTATGATATGATATAAATAATAAACGGTTGTTTCAGCATCATCAAAGTTTTACCAGCCTCCGAAGCATAAAGATCAAATCAGAATTGCTAGTTTTTCAATTGTTGAAGCTTATCATTTTGTGACTAATGGGAACTAATGGCCTGAAATTTCCAAATATTGAACCAAATTCCTGGTTGTACCTGTGACAGCTGTGAACTTTACAGTCCCATTTCTTTATCATTTTAACAAGGCATGTTGAAGTAGTTTGCATAGTGGTTAAACGCCTCAGTTTTAGGGTCACACTTCCTGTGTCTAGGTCCCGTCTCTGCTTACCAGTTTGTGTGTCTTTGTAAAGTTATTTGAAGTAATTACTTAAACTAGTCCAACCAGTTGGATCTTAGGGCTAGGTACTGTGCTCTTACAGATTGCATCCATGTTGTTATACTTATTAATGGATCTTTCAACTTTTACATAATTATTTCTTAATTTAAGGAAACCAGTAGCTACCCCAAATAAAGAGACAATTCTTAGATCTTAAGACACCGAAAGATGTGGAAATGTGTATTTTCAGAATTTTACACCCATAGAGCTTAATCACATCATCATTTAAGAAGATTTTTATTGACTTCAGATGCTAATAGATATGTCGCGACTTCTCTGGTAGTTCAGCTGGTTCTCATCACCAATCTAAACTAGGATGGAAGGCACCCCAGGCGCAGGGATTTTGTAAGCCTAACCATCGCCACAGTCAGAAATGGTTCTACCTGGTTGCGTTCTCTAAGGAGCTACGAAGGCGGGACCACATGGACCCATTAAAAGTTAGTCGGTGGCTTTCTTTTTAGACCTCATCCACTGAAGTCCTCAGTGTATACGTGGAGGAACCAAGGCCCAGCAAGGTTAGGTGACGTGTGAGTTACTGGCAGAATCTCGCCTGGAGCCTAGGCATGCTGACCTCCAAGACAGGGGTCTCTCCTGACCCATTCCCCCACGAGGAGAGTGATGAACACTCCGGTTCTTCCTGTTCCACTGGAGGAAGACATGGCATTTTTTTTTTTTTTTTTTTTTTGCGGTACGCAGGCTTCTCACTGCTGTGGCCTCTCCCGTTGCGGAGCACAGGCTCCGGACACACAGGCCCAGCGGCCATGGCTCACGGGCCCAGCCGCTCCGCGGCATGTGGGATCTTCCCAGACCGGGGCACAAACCCGCGTCCCCTGCATCGGCAGGCGGACTCTCAACCACTGCGCCACCAGGGAAGCCCAGACATGGCATTTTAGAGCACAGAAATTCATCAAACATTGAAACATTTGCTGTTGTATTCACACCGTCTCTTCTTTAGGAATTATCTTGGAAAAAAAAACTAGGAAAAGTTATTCCATTGACCAGTGATGACCAGTTATTGTTCCTTTTGTCAACAGGCAAGATGATGAATGAAGTTCTGGCAGCTTCCTGTGTCCCAGGCCTTGTAGACATAGATGAGACGTGCTTCAAAGTTCCAATGTGCATCACATCGGATCTTGTTTAAGGAAGCGTTAAAAGGAACCCGCCGTTACCTATTGAAGGCTCTGTGCTCTCAGACATTGTTTCTGATTGAATCCAGAGGTTGCAAGCATGCCTCCCTGTATTACCTGTTGGAGCAGGTTTAATTTTATAAATTTTAAACACAAACTCTATGAGTTTCTAGTCCATAATTGTTCTTTTTGAGGATCCACTCAGACGAACAGTATTGCATCTGTAAGAGATACATACTTCCACAGGACCAGAATTTTTTTTGGAATATAAATGGCAACAAACTCCAGCTGTAGCATCATCCTGTACCAGTGATGAAAAGGACAGACTGCAAGGAAACCGTTCGGGGGGACATGTCATGTTGTGTTGGAACTACAGATTACTAGAACCATAGCTTTAGCAAAGCGAGGCTTTTTTCCTTGAACGTGACATGCATAAACTGTAGTTCTTGACTGGTGGCTTCAATCCATCATTATTAGTCACCTCCCTGGACAATCTCAAACGTTGAAAGCCTTCACCTTTCATTAAAAAAGAAACAAATGCAGCTTTGAGAAAATCCAGGTTCAATGTAGTCTTCCAAGTATCTCACTTCAGCCTTCGTGTCCTGGTCGTACAAACAGCGGGTACCTGGTGGCAGATGAGAAGCCTAGTGGGAGAGGAAGGAAGGGACAGTAAGTGGGTATATCACATTGTATCGTCAACATACTTTATAAGTACGTTTCTTATTCGCTTCTTATTCAGGCAGAGATTAGAAAAGTTTGTTGCAAGTATCCAGACCAGGATTTGTGTTTCAGAAATTATCAGTGTTCACAATACCTGCAGGGAAAAGAAACCAAACTCAAATACGAGCACTCTTTACACTTAAAAGAATATTTTTATCATTCTTGTATTTGTTTTGGCTCTGTCACTAATTAAAGTGCTTGGAATGCTGTAGTCTGTGGTCTCTTGACACTTAATCAATGAGAACCTAACACTGTCGCAGCTTGCTGCCGTTTGGGACATTCATAATAAAAATTGAAACGAATTTTGGTTGATAGTCATTTATTTTGCTTTGTAGCTTAGCGCATCTTTTGTGGTCCCCCTTTGCCTATCAGCCAAGCGATTTGTATGGCCATATGTCTAGACGTAGAGATACATACATAGTTAAGGCCTTTCACAGTCTCTCATCGAATCACTGTCGTTCTCTAGATTTTCACAACTACTCTTCATTTGTTGAATGCATTTCGATTATGCATTCTACAACACCGGTTAAAAATAGTTCTTGAGGATTCTGCCTTGGCTTTCTTCAGTTTCTGATCATATCGTATTTTCTATTAGATTCATTATAATATCATTATAATATATTTTGATATTTTCTATTAAATAAGTAGAAAATTGGAGAAGGCTGTGGGCAATCTGGTTCCAGCTCTGGGCCTTTCAATCACATCTTTCTTGTTTGGTTCCGCCCCGTGTGTTGTGTGTTGGAGTATATTTTTATGTATTCCACAGTACTGTCCGAAGAAATTAAAAAACTCCAAAGAAACCCAATACGTGAGCCTGTGTAGAAAACGTAGATCTTGCTTGACACTCTTACTGCATTTGATATGGAAATAAGAAAAGAGCCCTTTCCCTCTATTCTTTTGTAACTAAACCTGCAATTGGCAGATACACCACTCATCCAGCTCCCAGCTCCCACCCCACTGGCATCCCCCAAAAAAGGAACAGCATGGATTTGGGGATCAACATAGACATCCTAGTACATCTATGAGCAAATGACTTTGGAACTCTTCAATTAGGGGAAAGAAAACCTAATAGGAGGTTCTGGGTTCTTTTCAGTGGGCGGGTGGCAGGAGAAAGAATAGAATAGTGAACAAACTTAACGATAGGATCACCCCTTTAGACTGAGCTGTGTACAGTGTTAGCACTCAGCCGGAGGTGCATTTCTGTGATCGGGTGTACACCCAGGGCCCATCTGTTAGAAGAGTAGTCTTTTTAAAGTCCCAAGGCACCATAATAAGGGCAGGGGTTGATGCTTTTGTCTCCTGGACGGATTCCCTTTTCCAAAGCCTCTGCTACCTTCTCTCTGCCTGAGCACCTGGACAAGCTCTCTTTGTGAATCAGCATGAATATTTAACAGTGCACACTCCATCCCTGCCTTCAGTCTGTGGCAAAGGAAAGCTTTCAAAAGTCACCGTTCTCTAGGGACTTAAAACATTTTGAGCTGGTTTTAAAGACAGTATTAGGTGAATTTGACAAACTGAAGCTATTTGGTGTTTACACAATTAGAAAGAATCCTTGATGTGGGTTGTTTGGTTTTATACTTGAATTCTAATACTGAGATGTCATTTAAATGAGATGGGTGGTCTTAAGCAATGTCTTTGTGGTTGATAAATTCTTCAGAGAGGAAAAAGAAAACAACCTAAACATCTGTTTCAGAATGGTCCCCGCGTAGGAATTACACATAGACGATTACTTATATTCAAAGCAATTTGTGTTTTAAATGATTGAAGAACATAAGTAGTTAAAATGGTTGAGTTTGATTGTTTAGAAGAAAGTCTCTCTCCGTTCATTTTAGTAATTTTCCTAAATTTGCTATTTCTGCATCCATTTGTTAAAATTGGGGAATATTCCACACTTCGTGGATGGCATCAAATCCCGTCCTTTTTATGGCTGGGCTTTCATTCAGGGGACTGCTTCAAGATTACCAGGAAAGGAACCTGGCACAGTATTTAGACTGGGGCATATTTACTGTTTTATAGATACTTACTTCACCCTTTAGCATCTGTGAGAAATGTTATGTTTACTTCTCTTACTTCTTCTGAGGTATACATCTCTTTCAAAACTTGTTTTTAAATATCATAGAAAAAGACTCTACCCATGGGCTATCAGGAAATGAGATGGAATTCCCTGGCAGTCCAATGGTTAGGACTCTGGGCTCTCACTGCTGAGGGCTCAGGTTCGATCCCTGGTGGGGGAACTAAGATCCCACAAGCCATGCAGTGCAGCCAAAAAAAAAAAGGAAATAAAATGAAGCTCGTTTTCACATTCTTGTGTTATTGCAAAAATAAATTATTTTTTAATCCAAAAATATACAAACAAATCAAATACACAGTTTAGCGAAGAAAATTGTAAACTAGAAAAAAATATATATATGTTATTATCTAAACTCTTTATATACAGGCCCAAGTACAATACTCAGTTATATTTTTCTAAAAAGATATAACACTCATAATATTTTTTATAAGGATAAATTTTTATAGTAAAATATATGAAATAAGACAAGTGAACTCAAAAGTAATTGAATAAAAAATTATTTGACAATAAAGACTAAATTATAACATGACCCAAGGAAAATGATAAAATAACCTATTAAACGTATTTGATTAAAAGTAAGGAAACACTAGAGTAGTTCTAAGAAGGCAAGGATTTTCACTGCCATGACATTCATAATATCAATACAAATTTTAAAATCCACCAAGGGATCTGCGGCCTAGAAATAAATGTGGCTTTCAGCTGGCTGAGACTAACAGCTTGCATGGCTGGGAAAGAACCTAATACACCTTTTATAATTTTGCCTGGATGATCATGGGTGAGAAAACTATTCTCGAGTAGAAGCAATTGCTATTCCAAAGATTTAAAAAAAAACTAGATGAAGACCAAGCCAAGTTCTCATTTTATATCATCTTAAAGGCTCCCCCTGAAAGAGTTGCATTAGTATTTACAAGTCCCCCGCACAACGTCCCGCAAACAAAGAGCCACAACAAACAGACTCAGTGGGCGCCTCCCTCCTTCTCACTGCATCATTCCTGTCCTTTCACTACTGACAGGAAAAAGAAAAAAGCTAAGGAGGAAAGAAAGTCAGTTTTGCCAGAAATGTCCATGTCATCAAGAGTTTTACTTTGCCTGTGTAGACGTAAGCACATGTACACACTTCGCGGGCCTGGAGGCCATGGCAGAGCGACCCGGATCCACGGAGGTCACAGAGAAGCAAAACTTCCCAGGACGAGGCCTGGCCGGGGACTCCCAGGAGACCCCGGGCAAGGAGAGGACATGCTGGGGTCCTGCCGCTAGAGCTGGTGGGGAGATGCCTCCCCAGAACGTGACCACCAGCACTAGAGATGGAGGCCCTCACCTGTGTGCCTAGGCCGGACCCCAGTGAGGCCCTGACTCCTTCACACTATCTGACTCCAACCCCAAAGTTTGGCTTTTTACTAGAATGTTATACATTTGTCTCCAAATACCAATACTCCTTTGTGTGTCCAACGCGTATTTATTTAGTGCTTACTAAATGCGCAGGACTGGCTTGAGATCAGAGGTAAAGCAATGAGTGAAAATGCTGCTTGTGCACATCACTCAGACCTGCATGTTAGAAAGGAAGAAGGCGTGCGTTGTGTATTAAACAGTAGCTGAACGCAAAAGAGCCTCACGTGGGCAGGTATCAACCAAGTTTCCCTAAAAATGACTAGCTTTTTATTAGCTCAAGTTTCCACTGTAGGAAAAAGAAAACAGTTCTTACAGTTTATCTTTTTGCTGTTTTCTAGCCAGTGATCAGTTTATTGTTTATTTGGTTTTAAGAATCTTGGCATTATATTTACTTACAACAGCGAACCATCCCTATAGTCAAAAGTATAATATTTCTAAGGACTTATCTAATTTCCGTGGCCTGGCAGCAAAGTTCCCTGGAGAGAGATTTTTGCAAATAGGTTCTCTGATTGGACATTCCTCGCAACAGATCCTAAACAGGACCCCTCTTTTTTGAAATCCCTAAACTTTAGCGAAGAAACAAGTACCACCATCCATGAATATGGTCGTTAAATTTGACACAAGAAGTGACAGGTTTCAGCTGTAAGTGGATGGAGGGAAAAACTCAAACTACTCTCAGGCACGGTGACTTTGGCTTTACAAAATGACTTTGGAAACCCATAAATAGAACAGGAGAAGCTATTTCTACTATTAAACCATTCGAATTCAGAGTTTCTTGAGAGATCTCTCATTTCCAAAATATATGTGTATTTCATGGAAGGACAGACTAAAATGAGAGGGTGGATGGAATACATGGAAAGTTATTCTTCGCCCTCATTTTTCCTGGAATGAGTCTGATTTTCCTGGAGCCATCTCAGCAGTACACAAACAACAAGGCTGGTTTTCCCAGATCCTTGTCACAGTAAACAGATGCGTAGAAGTAGGTTGACTCAATGTTTTCAGTCTAGTTATAGCATGCTTAGGAAGATACGACTATTAAATGCAAAAGAGGAAAATAAAAACAATAGAAAACCAGTGAATTGTGGATTTCATTATCATTAGCTCCTATCTTTATCTGAGGTAGAAGGATGCATCAGATCTAAGTACAAGAATTTGCCTAACTGGATTATAAGATTTGTGATGTGCAGGTTTGCTTTGGAAATCCAAGGATTTCCATTCAGTGACAAACACTATAGACCCATGCAGGCAATACATGTTACTTAAAACAAAGTATTAACTCTAGCAAGTATAAGCATGACCACCACCAAATCATTTGCTAATTATCCTCTCTTGGACTTCAGCCAAGACATAAGCAGTAACGTTTCATTCAACTAAAATTCTATTTACAGTCAAACTAAAAGCAGTAATTCCTCAGGATACTTAACCATCAAAGTTTTCAAACAGGTTCTGCAAGATGGCGTCAAAATAAACTCTTATTTCCTAGCATAGTAGGGGGTTGAGGCTTTTCCAATGAACTCCTATTTTTAAGGAATTCGAATATATTTCTTATATGCACTAACACAAATGCCCTACTGGCTGTAATCCTACTGTCTTTGCTGTTGCAAAAGGCCGTCAGAAGGCTCCTTACCACTCTGGAGGCCATGGCAGTGCCAGCCACAGAGCCTGCTCTACTAAAGACTAGCTTCTAACATGAATAAACATGAACTAAAGAGTCACTTTCCTCCCGAGAACGAAGCAAAAAGGAACCCCAATTAAAAGAAGAGATTTACGTAGTGCATTTTTATTCAGCCCTTAACCATGGAGTCACTAAAAACCAGCATCCTATTGCAATCCTTGGTGCTTGCATTAAGTAAGTTTCTCCTCTTATCAAATTTCTTCCATTGCCTTTAGAGAAAACAGATTCCCTTATTCTGGTGCGTCTCCTCAGCTACGCTGAGCTCAGTCTTCAGTTTGCTCCATTTTATTCTTTGCTTGAGTTGCACGTGGCTTGTTTGGCAAATACTTGCAGCTGAAGATGCTTCCAGGCGCTCACACGGTCGTTCCCAACCTTGTCTGCACATGAAAATCACCTGGGCAGCATCTTTCCCAAGAGGTTGTGATTTCTAGGGTGTGCCCTGGGTGTTGGGAGTTTTAAAAGCTCTCCAGGGGATCCTACTATGCAGAAGTTTGGGAACTGCTGGGCTAGAGGGAAGAAAGGAAAGCTTTGGTGAGCCTGAGCCTGAGTCCTAGCCCTGCCTCCTGTTTGTTGTGTGATTTGGGGTAAGTTACTTCACCTCGAGGAGCCCTGATTTCCTGTCTGTAGAGCGGAGATACTCATGCAGGCAATTTTCTCAACTGTGTAGTGAAAATATCATGTACGTTACATGATCGGTGACAGCGCGGGTGATGTGTTTGGCACAGGAAGTGGTGGCTGCCGTGATTTATCCCGAGGGTAAAATAACGTTTAATCCATTCCAAAGACAAGGAAATGCACTGTGGATGATTAGGTGATGGGCTTAATGAAAGTGAAAATAGGTAGGGTGACAACCAGGCTTGCTGCTGCGTGGGATGCCTTTTTTACCCCCTGACAATTGAATTGTTCATCTGTTGCTAGCTTGTTGGAGAGAATGATACAATGTTATACTCAGAGATAAGGCTATTGTGTTTATCTGTTTTCCCAGGGTGGGGTGAATCTACCCAGTTCTTTGTGAACAGGATCTGGTTGGCAGGTCAATCTGAAAAACTGGGAAGTGGATGCTTTTGAAAAGCCCAGTTTGACTCCATGGGTTTGGTGGGCACGTTCGCTGATCACAGCTGACCCCGGCCAGGGACATCCCTGGGGACAGATGTGACAGGAAGTAACGGGGTGGGGCTGTCATTGTCTCCCCACACCATGCCTGTCACCTCTTAGGTCCTGGTCACATTAGAATCTGACACCTGATTGTATTTTTTAATCTAAGAAATCTCTCTTCCACTCCCCAATCTTTATTTCTTGTTTTGTGTTCATCTCAAATAAACAAAAATTAACTTCATTAAGAAAGAAAGGAAGAAGTATAAACACAGTGTCTATCGGGATGAGTGTGGTTCCTGCATGCACGCTCAGGAACCAGGGTGGAGTGGGGATAGACTTTCTATCTCATTTTGCCCCGTGTAGCTCTGGGGAGGTGGTCTTTTGTGGAGTGAAGAGGGGAGGTGAGCGGTGTACATTCCCTCCTGATAGAATCAGAGGAAGATCGAGTGTCAGAGCCCAAAGGAACCTGAACAATCACTTGAACCCCAGGGGTTCCTTACTGGAACACTCTGAAAGTGTATGCAACACCTTAGGCAGATGGCAATGTTTCTTTGATGGAGGCCATGGCCTTTTCAGCAGATTTGCAAAGAGCTTGGTAAGCCTCCAGTACGAACCGATTTTACTAATAAGGGAACTGAAACAAAGGAACCTGTTCATAAGCACATAGGCAGTCACAGTGGGGCAGAACTCAGGTGGCCACGTTTTTCTCCCAGCTCCACTCCCCAGGTTTCACAGCAAGTTTGAAGCGTCATCGGTGGGTGGGGGGCGCTTAAGCCGCAGGTTCTGCTAATTCCCCATTTATCACAGCCTGAGTCAGCGCTAATGTGATACAGAATGAGGTCTCCACTTTTCCTCTAACCAGGGACGTTTCATCCCAAAGGCACTAGGAAGAAGGCAGGGCTGTTGTAGCTGCCGAAAACCCTCCTTATTTTAACCTGCAGTGAAGATTCAGTCTGGCTCAGAGTTTTAGCAGGAATCGGGCCGTAAATTGGGGAAAGTAGGTGTCTTAGTCCGTCAGGCTGCTGTAACACTGACATTGACTGGAGGGCTTCTAAACAATAGATGCTTATTTCTCGCCGTCCAGGAGGCTGGGAGGCCCAAGATCAAGGCGCTGGCAGATTTGGTGTCTGGTGAGGGCCATCTCTCTGAGCCCTCATGTGGAGGAAGGCGGGGGCAGCTCCCTGGGGTCTCTCGTATAATCTCATTCGTAAGGACTCCGCTCTCACAACCTAATCACCTCTCAAAGGCTTCCATGACACTGGGATTAGGTTTTTAATTTTCTGAATTTTGGGGGGACACAAACACATGGTAAATAGCAGTAGGCAAAGGCCTCTAAGAAAAAGGATGCTTTGTATTTCCTTTTTCTTTCTTTAGCATAGTTTCATTTTCACGAGGGCTCGCCCCCCAGGAGAGAGTGCAATCTGGTGGTTAGCAATTCAGGCTCTGGAGTCGATTTGGCCCGGACTGGAAAACCCCAGCTCCAACACGCGCTGAGTGTTTAACCTCATCTCCCTCTAAGCCTTCACTTCCCGTCTGTCACATGGAGACAACTGTGCCTACTTAACGGGACTGTTTCGAGGACAAATGGGAAAATGATTGAAAGTGGATTCTGGGTCTGACAGATCCCATCTGTTTACTCTGTTGAATGTATTCTGCATTGTGAAATTATATTGTCACTTTCATATTATTTTAAAAATGAATGTTTTAACTGCACTGGGAAGGACTCAGTCCTGATCGTTCAAGTTTTAAGTTGATGATGAAAATAAGGGACTCTTGAATGACCACCTCCTGTTTACCTTTTATTTTGGCTGCTGTGTCATATGACCGACCTCAAACTTTTCCTGATTTGTTTTTTATATTTCCAAGTCAGAAAAGGTTACATTCTTGTTATAAATGATTCTCACAAGCGTAGAAATTTATAGAGTCAAAGATGACTAGTTCATATTTTTCTAAAACAGCTGCTAATAAACTTTCTAGGTAGACCGGTCTGGCTGAGCCCTCCATGTGGAAAAGCCTAGAAAATGTCTTTGATGTGCATTATTTATACACATGCCTACTGACCTAGCCTCATCCTGGTTTCCTGTGACAAAGGTTTGAGGAGTTTTGCACTCCAGGAAGTAGTATTTTGACAGGATTATTTCCTGCTTTAGAAAGTTTCATAGCTGCTCTAGTGGTGTTGAGCACGGGAGGTGGAGTTTGGCGGGAAAGGAAGACCCACGTCCTGTGTGGGGATGTGGAAGGAAGGAGAGGAGAGATGCAGACTCTTCTGGGGGACAGAGAGTCCTCATGGAGGCAGAGAATCTGGTACTGTGTTGCTGGAGACCAGTAGGTGCCCACTGATGCTATGGTGCTGGGGACTAAGACCAGGCTGACCCCAGGGAGGGCAGGGCTGCTGCCAGCATGGCCTGTGCCTTGTGCAGACTGCAGAAGGGGCCCCCTTTGCCCCGAGGGTACACAGCACAGAGAGAGGAACAGAGCTGGATTTCAGCCCTCGTGCACCCCTTCACAGACGCTCTTGTGCAGTACGCAACGTGTGCTCAGCAGCTCGGTGACAGATGCAGGAGTTCAGTCATCCCCCACCAGCCAGGAAGAACAAAGGTAGTACTGAAGAGCAGGACCCTGCTCACTTAGACCCAGGTTTTGGAGGGATGTGGATGGTGGAGACCGTCCTGGGGAGATGGAGAGGTTAAGGATCTTCCTTTTCAGAACCTGGAGAGTATCTCCATCAAGCTTCTCCATGGCTTTGTGGACATTCGCAGCCTCTGTCCCCTCCCTACCGGCTGCCCTCTCACATTCTTCCCGCAGCCAGGCTCTGTTCCCCTCCTCATTCTAAGGCCCCTCACTCCCTTGCCTGGCCCCTAGGATTGTGACCTTGGCTGCGAACGGCCATAGCTGTTGTACAAACACACACACATCACACACGGAGACACCCCCGACACACACCTGTTCCCATTGCTCTTAAGAATAAAACCCGGATCCCTAACGTGCCCTGCACTGGCCTGCAGTGACCTGCCCCTACCCTGCCTACCTCCCAGCCTCCCCCAGCCCTGAGCTCGAGCCGCACTGGTGCCCTCCATCCTGCCAAGATGCCGTGCCCTGAGGGCTGTGTCAAGGCTTTATTTTGAAGGCTCCCAGCTCATATATCAAACACTCCAATGCACCCACATGCCACATTAGATGTTTTTGGGTGCAAATAATATTTTAAAGGTTTCCGTATTTCAACTAATTTTGAGATGATTGAACTCTGAGTGACTCCTTTAATTTGAATGCCTGTGATTTCTCAGCCATCTTGCACATGCTCGAGGAGTCTGATCAAGTGAGAGCATCTAAAACTGCACATTTTCCCCAAACACAGTGAAAGATTTACGACTACTAGGCCCTAAGACAGTTGATAGCGTGTTTTGTTTTATTTGCATTTTCTTAAACAGTAATGTCAACTTTGTAGTTTTCCTTTCATATTCGGGGGACAATGTATTTTTTCAGGCCTCACACCTTTCTCTAACGTCCCCCCACCTCTCCCCACCTTGTCTGGCCAACTTCTGCTTCATCCTCAGATCTTGCCTCAATGTAAACTCCCCCTGGGGAGCCTTCCTGACCCTCCTTCTGGGTCAGCGCCTCCTGTCACGTCATCTCATAGCACTGAGTCACTTTCCTGCAGAGCACATCCTCAGACTTTCACTTCAGGACCATCTGTGTGACCTGCCCTTCAGGGTTTCTTTCTAGCACCGGACAGACTATAAGTGCCACTTTCATGTGGACGTAAGCGGCCCTTACTCACAGTCTTGGAATAATCAGAGTTGGCCGTGTAAGCAGCAGCCAGGCTGCGTGGCATTTTCTTTTCACATTCACTGGGCTGCCATGCATTTGCCTCCTGGCAACTTTAAGAAGTCCTGCCATCTTTACAGAGTCAACATGCTGGTGTGGGGGAAGATTGGTGCAGTTTCCAGTAACAGAATGTAAATAAAGACCCATGGCAATTCAATGGTAGTATTTTTATGGAGCCAGACTGCTCGAGAGGTCACGCAAGCAAAACCTGTTCCAAGCCCCCCGACCCCGTCCTCTTCCATATCTTTCCCAATGGTCTGGGGACAGCGCGTAAGGCACACTGATCAAATTCACGGGGACCCTGACTCAGTGAGATCCTTCAGAAGACAGTGAAAATCCAGATGACCTCAACTAGTTTATAAAATGTCCTTATAACACTGGCATGAAATTCCTTGGGATTCCTGGTCCCGCTGAAACCATTCCCCTTCCCCTCCCCGCAAAGGAAGAGGACAGGCGAGTGGCCGGCCAGAGGGGGTTGTGGGACCCCCTGGGGTGACTGACCCCCGATAGAGACTAGTCTCCTACCGACATGGGCTCGGGGATGGAGCGCACCAGTGTCGGGGGCCGTCCTGTGAAAGGATGCGCCCACACCCCTCTGCCCCTCACACACACCCGGCTAGTGACACACACACAAGGAACAGCTCGTTTGTGGAATACTTCCTATGTACCAGGCTCCACACCAGGCCCTTTAGACACATTTTCTTTCTTAATTCTCATAGCACATCTAGCATGTATTCTGTGTATGATGGCATTTAGAAAGGTAGGGTAACTCGCTTAATGTCACGGCTGGTGGGGCTGCAGCTGAACCCCGTTTCTGTCTCCCTAGCAATCGACCTACCCAGCCAACCACCAGGATCACCCAGACAGAGACTGAGAGAAGGACGGTAAACCTGTGGAGGTGTTTGGTTCCCCGCGCAGAGCCCGAGCAGGGCTTTCATGCACTCGGGCGGGTTCCCAGCCAGGATTAACCTGCTTCCTCTCCTGAGATATTTTGGCCTTATATTTCAGCAGACTGGTAAAGAAAATGAAGAATGTGTTGCTGGTAAAAGAAAACAATGTTCAAACCCAGTGAATCATAGGAAGCCCCTTATCACTCTGGGGCCTCCTATTTCAGGATTGCTTGTAACGTGTCTTGCATCTCGAAGCTGCCTTGGCCAGACAGGGATGTAGCCCAGGAATTCCACCTGTGACTTTAGGCACGGCAGTTCTTGAGGGAGATGTTCAGGGAGGTGGGAACCAGGAACCAGAGGTCTCCAGTGCGGCGTCTGATCTCCTTCCTCTGGCGGGAAGGCAGGCTATTGAGGAGAGCATTTCACTAAAGCCAAGAGAGCTGAAAAGTGGAGAGTTGAATGAGGTAGGTGGGGTGGAGGGAAGGGGAAGGAAAAAATCCAAGTACCCGATGGGTCGTTTATTCAACCTTTAACAAATATTTATCAGGGCCCTGGGATACAGTCGTGAATAAACAAGCACCCTTCCTACATAGGACGTAGGTTCTGACGTATGAGCTACGTGCATGGTCTGTATGTTCTAAGACAGAAAGCCACAAAGATGTGGCTAAAATAATTTCAGTTGTAATAAGTGCAATGATGAGAGTCTGAGGGAGAGAATTGGGGGGAGGGGAGGAGAGGAGATAAAAAGTACTGCCAAGGAAAACTCTTAAGAGGTGACATTTCGCCTGTGACTCTAGTTCAGATTCGTTTCCAGGTGTGCCGGGCAGGCCCCGAGGAGATTAAGTGGGAGAATGTTATCATTCTAATCACATCACTTCTGCTGCCCTGCGAGGAAAAGATGGAAGAGGGCCCAGTGGGAGAGCAGCCCCAGGGCTCTCCCTGAGGTCAAGGGGGCCACACAAAGATGAGAGAAGGAGAAGTGAGAGAAGAGGGTGCATGTTTTTGGAGACAGCCTCAGCAGGACTTCCTGGTGGTCTGGGTTGGGGGGCAGTGGGCGTGGTCAAAAGATTTTCGTCTGCATAGACGTGGCGCCATTTTTCTAGGTGGAGAAAGTAGCTGTCTAAGCAGAGGGGCCCTGGGGTGGCCGTATGGGGTCTTGGAGAGCCGGGGGGATGAGAGGGCAGGGAGCATTGTGGGTCCGCTGGTCAGGGGTGACGTCGGTGAACAGCAGAGATGGAAATTGGTGTGAGGAGTAATCAAATGCGGAACGTGCGGTAGAGCCATCAGCACCGCGCTGGGAGCATCGCGATGAGTCAGTAAACGGGAGCTGTCATCTCACTAGGAACGGTCCAGATCCCTTGTAGGAGCCGGGACAGGATGGGCAGGATGGGAAAGGACAGGAGTGAGACCTGCAGGGCCAGGCTGGAGACACCCTATAAACGCCGTATGTCCTCTTGGGGTCACCAAGGGAAACCCAGAGAGTGGTGTCAGAAGGGAGTGGGTTTCCGCCCTGATAACCTGCAGGCGGGACGGGCACAGCCATCAGTCAGCCCTGGGAGGGTCGTGGGTCCTCAAGGTCAAGGGGTGGGCGAAGCCTCTGCTGTCCGACTTCTGACCGCAGAGCCCGGCCGGCTCCCGATGCCCTTGGGTACGTGGCCCTGGCAGCAGCAAATCCCCTCCCTCGTGCTTATCCTCCTTCCCGTGGAGAAGGTCCCCTCCAGCCCCCATGGTTTCTGCTGTTCCCCTTTCCATCTGGTCCCCCCTTCACCTCCCCACGGGGTCCGGTCTGGCCCATCCACTCAGTCACGACGTGCTGAGAACACAACTCAGTGACGTGATGAGCAGATGAGAACCTGGGACCAAATGTTTTCCCGCCATCCCGATTCTTTCTGTGCCAAAATAAATACACTCAATTTTTAATTGTTCCCTGTTTCAAACTTATAAATGGAAAGGGGACCTCGATCTCAAATCTGCACTCTCAAACTAAGTTTCCACTGCCTTGAAACAGGTGTCTGACCTGAATGGCTCTGTGGACTCAGACCTCGTAGGGAAGAACACTGATATTAGGAATCCATAGCGCCCGTCTTCTTATCAGAAAAGGGGGGGAATTCTGTTTATCTATTTCATAGGATCTGAGCTGTAATTACTGAGAGCTAATGTTTTTAAAAACTGGAACTTGGGATTTCCCAGGGGATGCTTTTAAACTCAGGCTGTTTTAACGCAGACCCACATGTCCACACACACACACTCTCATTCCTTCATTTCAGACCACGCACATCTCCGCAAGGTTCACTGACCATCCTAAGGAAAACAGCTCACGGTGGCCGTGACCTTGCAGAAACAAAGGCCAGAGCCGCAAGCTTTAGTGTGTTCCTGATGTTAAAAGCTGCCTGCTTATGACCTTCCTTTCTAAGTTTTCCATCGAAGACAAGTCAAGATTTGAAAAGATGTCACAGTGGGGCAGTTGGGAAATGCGATGCGTGCTTCTGTTTTCACTGTGAGGACCTTCCCAGGCCTTCCTGGGTCCCAAGAGGCAGGTGGGAAAGGACACAGCCTGCCCCTGTCACAGCCCATCCTTCACAGGACAGGAAGCCCAGCCTGCCCCTGGGTCCCTGCTTCCCTGACACAACTGGAAGTCTCTCACCTTTAAAGCCTGGGGAACCAGGTGGGCCCAGGGGTTTTTGGTACCTGCTCTGAAGGGAGGGACATCGGGGGAGTCAGGGCGCCCCATATGGACAACATCTCGTGCCCCTGGAAGGTTCTGAGCATCCTTCTTGCACGCCCGCTCCCCAAGTGAAGACTTCCGTGTTGAAGGCGCTTTGAGAGGCCAGCAGGGTGAAACTGAAAAGAGGTTTTACAAAACCGTACCCGGGATGGGGGCATTTTCCTGATGTTCTTAGGGCAGCACGTCACACTTCTTTCCCATCTACTTAATGGCAAAGGGGAAAAAGTAAATCCCCATCCTCTGGAGGCCAAGGGCACAGCTGTGGTCATCACACACGTTGAAATAGCTTGTTTTATCACAAAACTCCTGTGATCGTGAAAACATGTGCAAACTCTGCACTTTATTCCAGCAAGTAGGTTTGATTTAGTACACAAGTCATGGGTTGTACTATGTCAAACTACCTAACTCTCCAACTACACCTCCCCTTGGTCTTTCAATTTAATCTGTTGGAAACCGAGATCATTATCTTCCTGCCTCTTGTTCCTTCTTGTTTTCCCAAGACGGTTCAAATCTTGCAGACTTCCCTGCTAGTTTCCCAGCTTTGTTTGCTGTTCGAGTATATGCGCAGAGGTGGAGACCAAAAACAGACAGACAAACAAAAATAAATAGGAGACTGACGAAGAAGTTCCCAACAATGTCCCACTGGCAAGTTGTATCTGCAAAAGAGTGTGTGTCACCTCTGTTCTAATACCAGGCTGGGAGGTGGAGGGAGTTAAAGGAACTACAGCAGAAATTCCGGACAGAGTCTGTTCCTTCTCCTTCTCAAGGATCACGTCAGAAAGCTTGTAAGAGCTTCGGGAGGAGACCCATAATAATACCCTTGTCAGTAAGTTTAGTTGAACCGTGAAAATCAGGCAGGTGACTTAACTGACTCTTCCACTGAACTGACTGTGCTTGTCCAAGTATCCTCTGTACACTACCTTAAAGAAGGTCATTCATTGCCGTGTGAATTTAGCAGATGGTGCCCCAAAGGAAGATGAAAAACTTAGGGAAAAAATTAGTTTTCTTAGCTAGAGTAGGAAGTGTTCAGTAATCAGGAATGCAAGAAGCATCCTGGTGATTTCTTTTTTAAATGGTGTCCTGCCCTTCATCTAAGAGTCTTATAAATGGAAGTAATGGGGCACTTAGCACCCAAGCACTTCCCGTGCCTTGGGTCCTTTGCTAACGGTCCCCCTGCAGCCTGACACTTCATTCCCTTCACACCCCCTGAGGTGGACTCTCTTCTCACCCCCATTCTCAGATGGCTTAAGGGGATTTAAAGACTCCCCCAGACTCACACAGCTGCAGAGTGGCAGAGTCAGTCTCCGTACCCTGGTCCCTCTGACTCAGGAGACGCACCTAAACCCACACCCGCCATCTCTCTCTCTGGAGAAAACTTGCCTTTCTGCAAGATAATGAACAATATCTAAAACCAGAACTCTAGGACCACATTTATCTTTCTGGTTGTTAGTGTATTTTATATTTAGGGCATGCATTTAGTGAGGCACTGTGTTTATTTTTCTGCCGGAGGTTATATGGTCTTCTGGGAATTAGAATTACTTATAATAAGAAGATATTTACTTCCATAATTTAGCCAACATAGCTTTTGGATTAATTTTATTAGCTCCTGAAGCTGGAACTATAACAACCAATTCATACAAACACAAAGTTGTCAGCATCTTTATAAAGGCTACCTCAAGGGGGAGCTCCTTGCAAGCCTTAGATTTATTCAGTTCTCTCAGTCCTGAAGCTTGATTATAAAACGGATTTTCAGAGAATGGATTGCAATCCTGTATGAGTGGAGAGGAAGTTCGCAGAAGAGGCTCAAGGGAACAAAACAGAAGTTTAGGCATTTGAATCCTTAGGTGGGTGGCCATGAAGATCCAGGGATTTAAATTTTATAAAACTTACTATCAAGAGAACTTAAAGAAGAACTTCTACAATCTTTTAGTGTGTGGAATCGTAGCACTAGAGGGGCTCTTAAGAAGACAGGGAGAATTGTCGGGACTTCCCTGGCGGTCCAGTGGTTAAGACTCTGTGCTTCCACTGCAGGAGGTGTGGGTTCGATCCCTGGTCAGGAAGCTAAGATCCCACGTGCTGTGCGGCCAAAAAAAAGAAGAAGAAGAAGAAGAATTGTCTTTCCCTATTGATAAGGACTTTGGGGTGGGGGTGGGGGGGTGGAGGTGCAGGATTCTCAACTCTGCTCAGTAACTGGTTGTGTAGTTTTCTGTACTGCTGCAGTATCGTGAAGCAGAGGGCACCAGGGCATTTGTTTTTGTTCTCTATAAAGTTGTATTAGCTCTTCTGAAGAAAATACAGTGAGGCACAGTTAAAAGACAGAAAGGAAATGAGAATGGACATCTATTTGAACCAGAAAGAAATAAGAAAGGAGGAGCATCGGAATTTTTAAAAATCCAGGCGGGACCGACAGAAAACAAATCAGAGTAGCAGACTTAAATCCAACCACATCAGTAAGTAACAGTAAATGGATATAAATGGAGTAAACGCTCTAATTTAAAGGCAGAGATTATTATTAAACTGGAGAAAAAGGAAGACCCAATGACATGCTGCCTTTAAATATAAATACAGGTAGATCAAAAGTAAAAAGATGGAGTAAGTATGTCTTACAAACAGTATGCTTTAGAAAGCTGGAATAGCCAAATGAATGCAAGATTTCAGGATGATGAATATTATCTGAGATAAAAGGGTCAATTCTCCAGGAACACATAACAACCATAAATCTGTAAATATCTAGTAGCAGAGCTTAAAATATGCGAAGCAAATATTGACAGAATTTAAGGGAGTAATAGACAAATCTACAATCACAGGTAGAGGTTTTAACATCCCTCTGTCAGTAATTGATAGAACAACTAGAGAAAAAAGCATTTCCTTCCATCTAGATTGGCCATCCACCAGGGACTGAGCTGGTATCAGCCAATGCGTGCTCTGATCACGATGGGCTTTTATTTAATTTCCTTGGCTAATGAAGAAGCAGCTGTCTCTGTATCCTCTGTTGCCCAAAGGATGTCTTGAGATTGATTATAATTGCTGTGAGAGTGAACCTGAGGTCTTTACCTTGGCAAGTGAGCTGGAGAGGGTTTCCTCATCACTTGTAGGTACACTTGAGATCAGTCCTGTAGTCTAGACAGGATGAGTTTCTAGTGAACAGAGTAAACTGCTTCTGCCCAAATAAGGTGAGGCCCCTTTCTCCGAGGAGCATTTTGTAACTGCTACAACACAAGACTCTCAGGGAAGTGGGGCTCCTTCAAGGGTCCTCATGTTCAATGTTTGCTGATAAGCCCTGGAGTTTGGGACTGGAGTTTTACCTCTACAGCTAAGTGACACTTAAAGACTCATTCATTATCTTACAGCCACTTCAGGCCCAGACTGTGTAGTGCCGGGAACCACTTAACAGGATTATTGCAGGACGAGGAGCAATCTCACTCTCTGGGCTCCAGTCAGATCCCCCTCTCCTCCTGCCACTTACCAATTCTCAGCCTAACCGTCTCCTAAGAAGAGAATTTTTCAATTTCCTGCAGTGATCGGAACTAACAGTTTTCCCAGCCTGCAGAAAGAATGGATTGAAAATTGTGGACATGCAATCAGGATAATACAGAGCCATTATTTAGCTTAAAGCATCTTATGCTCCTGGATCACTTCAGATACGTGTGGTTGTAGAGCCTGGACTCCCTGGTCTGGTCTGAAAGTAATTCTTACTTTGAATTTAATTTTTTTTTAGTTCAGTTTAAGCTTTATTTTCTAAATTAAGGGCAGTTAGAAAATAGAAGATCTGCTCTTATCCAACTCTGTGGTGGCAATAAGTGCATTCAACCTCAAGTTGAACCAAGAAGGCAAATTAAAGAAATTGCACATGTTTGGTGGTAGGGAGAGAATATCCTAGATCAAAATTTTGTCAGGCAAAGGGAAATAGTCCTAAAGTGTATTTACTAAATAGGGAGCTGGTTTCCAATGGGTTTTCATCTATAGACCAATAACATACATTATGTAAAATCCTACCCAGAGCAGGAGAAAGTCAGAAAAACATTAGGGACTAATCCACGGAAAAGAGATGGGACTGAGTATTCGGGCAAGTCTATGAATCATTCAATCCCCTCTGCCCTGAGACACTCAGGTTCCCAAGTCAATTCTTTTATTTTTAGAACCAAGATTGTGATAAATGCAATATTTGTTTCTTTTGTACAGTACATTTTGCATCTATTGTTCTTTCTATCTGGTTTCCTCAGATAGGTGAGTAACTCTGCCTGATGCCAAAGAAAGCCTTTGTGTGCCCCTTCAATCCTTGCTGGTCCCATTGGTGGGTCCCCAAATGGAACGTGGCATTTTTCCATTTTGTCTTTAGTGAAAGTAACAGAACATGAAAGACTTTTTGCTCCAGCCTCCTAGAAGGCCCTACCATTTTACCCTAACTTTTATTACTATTTAGATAATAAGGGGGAAAGGGGTGTTCATGGTATTGTTTCAGAAATATTCTGATAAATCATCTAAACTGGTTACTTTTCTTCTAATGGTTTAATTACATCTTCCAAAGGGGAGAAAGACATTTGGAGCCCATTTATTTTCATGTAATCGATGTAGGAAAGGGGGAAAAGGTGACACATTCTTTCTACTTTTTCCTTTGAGCATTTTAATCAAGAAAGAGCATAGAACTCAGGTCACCAGTTATTAATTTTGTGCGCTTGGGCATGGAAGTCTCTTCTGAGCCTGTCCCCTTGTCTATAGACTGCGGGGCTCTGTTCTTTCCTGTTTGCCTCATGAAGCAGTGTGAGGAGAACACACTGCAGGGGAGAGGCTAAAACAGTGAGAGGCCTCATGGACGATCCTTATTTACAAGTTTTCATTATAATTTGGAACTTTTCTTTCCACTTCATTATCCCTTCTCATTGCTAGTTTGTCTGTGCCCTAATCTCAGGCTGTTATTCTTACTATGACATCTTCCTACTTTCCTTTTTTCTATTTGCTCATTCACTTGGCAGACTAGCTATCGTGTTTTCCTTATTTACCATGTAACCCAGCTTCATTTTTTATTATTTTTTTAAATGGAAGTATAGTGGATTTACAATATTATATAAGTTTCAGGTGTAAAACATGGTGATTCACAATTTTTAAAGGTTATACTCCAGTTACAGTTATTATAAAATATTGGCCATATTCCCTGTGCTGTACAATATATCCTTGTAGATTATTTATTTTATTTTTTAATAGATCTTTATTGGAGTATAATTGTTTCACAATACTGTGTTAGTTCTGTTGTACAGCAAGGTGAATCAGCCATGTGCATATACATGTCCCCATATCCCCTCCCTCTTGAGCCTCCCTCCCACCCTCCCTATCCCGCCCCTCTAGGTCATCGCAAAGCACCAAGCTGATCTCCCTGTGCTATGCTGCTGCTTCCCACCAGCCAACTATGTTACATTTGGTAGTGTATATATGTCGATGCTACTCTCAGTTTGCCCTAGCTTTGCCCTCCCACCCCATGTCCTCAAGTCCATTTTCTTTGTCTACCTCTTTATTCCTGCCCTGCAACTAGGTTCATCAGTACTTTTTTTAGAGTCCATATATATGCGTTAGCATACGGTATTTGTTTTTCTCTTTCTGACTTACTTCACACTGTATGACAGACTCTAGGTCCATCCACCTCACTACAAATAACTCAATTTTGTTCCTTTTTATGGCTGAGTAATATTCCATTGTATATATGTACCACATCTTTATCCATTCATCTGTCGATGGACATTTAGGTAGCTTCCATGTCCTGGCGATTGTAAACAGTGCTGCAGTGAACATTTTGGTACATGTCTCTTTTTGAATTATGGTTTTCTCAGGGTATATGACCAGTAGTGGGATTGCTGGGTCGTATGGTAGTTCTATTTTCAGTTTTTTAAGGAACCTCCATACTGTTTTCCATAGTGGTAGTATCAATTTACATTCCCACCAACAGTGCAGGAGGGTTCCCTTTTCACCACACCCTTTCCAGCATTTATTGTTTCTAGATTTTTTGATAATGGCCATTCTGACCGGTGTAAGTTAATACCTCATAGTAGTTTTGATTTGTATTTCTCTAATAATTAGTGATGTTGAGCATCTTTTCATGTGCCTCGTGGCCATAGGTATGTCTTCCTTGGTGAAATGTCTATTTAGATCTGCTGCCCATTTTTTAATTGGATTGTTTGTTTTTTTGATATTGAGCTCCAAAATATACAATTTTGGAGATTAATCCTTTGTCTGTTGTTTCATTTGCAAATATTTTCTCCCATTCTGAGGGTTGTCTTTTTGATGGTTTCCTTTGCTGTGCAAAAGCTTTTAAGTTTCATTAGGTCCCATTTGTTTATTTTTGGTTTTATTTCCTTTACTTTAGGAGGTAGGTCAAAAAGGATCTTGTTGTGGTTTATGTCAAAGAGTATTTTTCCTATGTTTTCCTCTAACAGTTTTATAGTGTCTGGTCTTAAGTCTTTAATCCATTTTGAGTTTATTTTTGTGTATTGTGTTAGGTAGTGTTCTAATTTCATTCTTTTACATGTAGCTGTCCAGTTTTCCCAGCACCACTTATTGAAGAGGCTGTCTTTTCTCCATTGTATATTCTTGCCTCCTTTATCAAAGATAAGGTGACCATATGTGTGTGGGTTTATCTCTGGACATTCTATCTTGTACCATTGATCTATATTTCTGTTTTTGTACCAGTACCGTACTGTCTTGATTACTGTAGCTTTGTGGTATAGTTTGAAGTCAGGGAGCCTGATTCCTCCAACTCCGTTTTTCTTTCTCAAGATTGCTTTGGCTATTAGGGGTCTTTTTTGTTTCCATACGAATTGTAAAATTTTTGCTCTAATTCTGTGAAGAATGCCATTGGTAATTTGATAGGGATTTTATTGAACCTGTAGATTGCTTTGGGTAGTATAGTCATTTTCACAATATTGATTCTTCCAATCCAAGAACATGGTATATTTCTCCATCTGTTTATGTCACCTTTGATTTCTTTCATCAGTGTTTTATAGTTTTCTGAGTACAAGTCTTTTGCCTCCTTAGGCAGGTTTATTCCTAGGTATTTTATTCTTTTTGTTGCAATGGTAAATAGAGTGTTTCCTTAATTTCTCTTTCTGATTTTTTGTTGTTGGTGTATAGGAATGCCAGAGGTTTCTGTGCCTTATTTTGTATCCTGCAACCTTACCAAATTCATTGATTAGCTCTAGTAGTTTTCTGGTGGCATTTTTAGGGTTTTCCATGTATAGTATCATATCATTGGCAAAGAGTGACTGTTTTACTTCTTCTTTTCCAATTTGTATTCTTTTTATTTCTTTTTCTTCTCTGATTGCTGTGGCTAGAACTTCCAAAACTATGTTGAATAAGAGTGGCAAGAGTGGATATCCTTGTCTTGTTCCTGATCTTAGCAGAAATGCTTTCAGTTTTTCACCATTGAATATTATGCTTGCTGTGGGTTTGTCATATGTGGTCTGTATTACGTTGTGAGAGGTTCCCTCTCTGCCCATTTTCTGGAGAGTTTTTATGATAAATGGATGTTGAATTATGTCAAAAGCTTTTTCTACATCTATTGAGACAATCATATGGTTTTTATTCCTTAATTTGTTAATGTGGTGTATCACACTTATTGGTTTGCGTATATTGAAGAATCCATGCATCCGTGGGATAAATCCCACTTGATCATGGTGTATGATCCTTTTAATGTGCTGTTGGATTCTGTTTGCTAGAATTTTGTTCAGGATTTTTGCATCTATGTTCATCAGTGATATTGGTCTATAATTTTCTTTTTTTGTGATATCTTTTTGTGGTTTTGGTGTCAGGGTGATGGTGGCTTCATAGAATGAATTTGGGAGTGTTTCTCCCTCTGCAATTTTTTGGAAGAGTTTGAGAAGGATTGGTGTTAGCTCTTGTCTAAATGTTTGGTAGAATTTGCCTGTGAAGCCATGTCATCCTGGACTTTTGTTTGTTGGAAGATTTTTAATTATGGCTTCAATTTCGTTACTTGTGATAGGTGTGTTTATATTTTCTAACTCTTCCTGGTTCAGTCTTGGAAAATTGTACCTTTCCAAGAATTTGTCCATTTCTTCGTGGTTGTCCATTTTATCGGCATATAGTTGTTTGTAGTAGTCTCTTATCCTATGTATTTCTGCGGTGTCAGTTGTGATTTCTCCTTTTTCATTTCTAATTTTATTGATTTGCGTCCTCTCCTTTGTAGTTTGTACCTCATAATCCCTTACCCCTATCCTACCCCTCCCCTTTCCCTATCCCCACTGGTAACCACTAGATTGTTCTTTACATCTGTTAGTCCATTTCTTTTTTGTTATCTTCACTAGTTTGTTTTGCTTTTTAGATCCCACGTATAAGTGATATCATATCATATTTGTCTTTCTCTGTCTGACTTATTTCACTTAGCATAATGCCCCCAAATCCATCCATGTTGTTGCAAATGGCAAAATGTCATTCTTTTTTAAGGCTGAGTAGTATTCCATTGTTTGTGTGTGTGTGTGTGTGTGTGTGTATCTCGCATCTTCTTTATCCATCCATCTATTGATGGACACTTAGGTTGCTTCCATATCTTGGCCATTGTAAATAATGTTGCTATGAACATTGGTATGCATATATGTTTTAAATTAGTGTTTTAGTGTAACTAAGCTTTAAATACAAAATTTTTGTCTCCAAAACTATCTTTAAACATTTCACAATAACCTTCCTATCGGCTTCCTGTTTTAAGGGATGAGTTTTTGGGAATTCCCTGATGGCCCAGTGGTTAGGACTCCGTGCTGCCACTGCAGGGGACCTGTGTTCAATCCCTGGTAGGGGAACTAAGATCCTGCAAGCCTCATGGTGTGGCCAAAGGAAAAGAAAGAAGGATGAATTCTCCACGTTTATTCTACAGTTTTCTAATCTTAACATTCTGTAGGTTTGCATCTGGTACTGAGTACCCAGGATTTGCTCTCTGGCTGGGGACTTGACTGACTCATGACTTGAGGACGTTTCTTTCCCTGCTCCCTTCCCTGGGGGCGTTGGCTACCTCTGGCCTCACTGCGTCCTCAGAGCTGCTTAGCAAGACTTCTGTCTTCAGCAAGCAACTAGCACCCACTGGGTTCCAAAGCTCCTTTTTTAAAAAATAAATTTATTTTATTTATTTATTTTTGGCTGCGTTGGGTCTTCGTTGCTGTGTGCGGTCTTTCTCTAGCTGCAGCGAGCAGGGGCTACTCTTTGTTGTGGTGTGCAGGCTTCTCATTGTGGTGGCTTCTCTTGTTGCGGAGCACGGGATCTAGGCGTGCGGGCGTCAGTAGTCGTGGCACGTGGGCTTCCGTAGTTGTGGCTCACGGGCTCCAGAGCACAGGCTCAGTAGTTGTGGCGCACAGGCTTAGTTGCTCCACGGCATGTGGGATCTTCCCGGACCAGGACTCAAGCCCGTGTCCCCTTCATTGGCAGGCGGATTCTCAACCACTGCGCCACCAGGGAAGCCCCAAATGCAACTTCTTCTGTTGCTTTTTGTTTTGTTTTGTTCTTAGCTTCAGATGAAGGTCCCTTTTCAAAGAATGTTAACGCTTGATTTGTTGTAAGACATTGTGGAAAGTAGTATTATCCTACACTGCTCTTATACTCTAGTGTTTGAGGGTTGGTGGCCTGATCCTTCTTTTGAGGCTATGTCTCATTGATGTAATTCGAAAGCAATTTTAAACCCACAGATTAAGAACATGTGTTTCTTCATGTCACATGTTAAGAGAGACTTTAATTCATTCTGAAATCTATACTGAAGAATATCTTAAAGCAAAATTGCAACTTTGCAGCTATACTAACTACAAATTAGATCGAGTAGGAGTACCGTGACCTGGAGAATCAGACCAGAGGCCCATCCAGCTAGAATTCTCCCTCCACAAAGGCCTCCAGTTTTTTTATGGTTGTGCAGGAGGGTGGGTAGAATGGGGCATGTGATAAGGTGGAAAGATAGGTTTTCCTTCTCTGGTCTCAGTCTCAGAATGTCTGGAATGTTCTTCAAGGGTGGATCTGTCAGCATGACCTTTGCTAACTCCTTCTTGAATCCCTTTATATTTTATCTGCTCCCTCACGGGATACAAGTTTCATATTTTTATTATCTACAGTAGCACAGTACTTCCTCTTTTTGTCCTAAAATTACCTCTTTCAAGCTTTAAGGAGGGCCCTCTGCCTTTAGGATCTGGGGGCGATGATTCCATCTGCGTTTTCTCCCTTCAGTTCCACCCTGTCCCAGAGGCTTTGATGGTATCTGCTCAGCCTTTGTTGTCAAGACCGAGAAAGCTAATTTGGGTTCAGAAAGTGGAAAACATTCAAAGGAGCCAAATAATTTTTGAGTCAGCGTTCAGTGGTCTTCATTGTTGCAGTGCAGGGGCCCACTGTGGCAACCGTTGACGAAGGATTAAGCATCACAGACAGCCTTAATAGAAGTAACAAAACAGGACCGATCCAAAACGTACAACGTATACTCCAAAATAAGCCAGGCTCGCCCCTCTTAATGGGATAACTGCAGACATGCCAAATTCTACAGCCAGTCAGTTGTATACATATGGTAAAACTTTTCATACCATTCAACGTTTGCCTCAATATGATTTTAATTACGTACAGATTGGGCAGCTGGAAGAAAGCACTGGAACTGAATAACGTTAAACACAAGCCCTTTTATAAATGGCCCCCGTTTAGGTTAGAACGTATGCAAATGACTGCCGAGGACAGGGAGAGGAATGTGTGGTTTGGGGGAAACTCTGGGGGTGGGAGGTGACTCATCCTCAACCTGGGGACCCTGTTGATCTGGATGGAGAGAGTTTCCGGAAATGGTGATTATACGTCTTTTGAAGTTGGGACTTACGCTGATGCTTGCGCCTTTTTACTCAAATTCTTCCGGCCCCGGGACAGGGTTGTCTCTCTGCAAGATGAAATTGCTCTCTGGGCAAACGCCACCTTCAGTTTGGAAGACTGTGGGGTTGCATACGGCAGATCGGTAGTTTTGAAACTTTTTTTCCCTAACGGTGCTTTCTTGGGCTGTGTTCCTCGTTTCTCTGAAGTTAATTTGACGTAATGAATTCAAAGGTGGTGTTGTTTACTTCATTCAAGAAAAGAAATGGAGGCAAATTGTGCTTTATCTGGCCCTTGGCCGTGCCGAGGAGAAAACCACGGCTCTGGAATGTGCTTTTCTCAAACTTTAACAACATAGCTTTGGTTTTCCTCATAACTTACCAGAATGGCTTTGACTTACTGAATATCTTTTGGGTAAGCCACTCTGAATTCCAGCTTCTCTTTTGTGAAATGAAGATACACCCCACAAAGCCAATTTACCGAGGCTTCAGGACCCGAAAGCTGGCCCATCACAGACCCTGCACACAGGGCTGCTGTGACCTCCAGAGGGGAAAGATGGAGTCAGTATAATAAGGAGTAGAAATAACACCCGGATTTTTGGAGCCTCTTAGGATCACGTCAAACCATTTCAAGGAGGGTGCAAGCCTGTATTCTGTGCCTTTGCTGGTGAGATGGGAGGACCAGGAATTGAACCTGTTGCAGGAAGGGCCCGAGAGTGGGCTCCTGTCTAACACTCAGAAATGAATTGTCCAAGAAGACACAAGTACTGACCAAGCAAAGGACTTTATTGGGAAGGGGCGCCCGTGTGGAGGGCAGCAGGGTAGGGAACCCAGGAGAACCGCTCTGCCACGTGGCTCGCAGTCGCAGGTTGTATGGTAATGGTGTTAGTTTCCAGGTTGTCTCTGGCCAGTCATCTTGCTTGGCCCATATTTGGTCTGAATCAGGGTACTTCCTGGTGGCACATGCAATTCTCAGCCAAGATGGAGTCCAGCGTGAAGGATCCTGGGCTGTTGGCAGGACAGTATTATGGGCTGGCGTCTCCTCTCTCATTTGGACCCCTCCCGATTTCTCCTGGCTGGTATTCGGCTACAGCACCATGTTCCTTATCGGGATCTCCTGTTGTGAGACAGCTCATGCAAGTGGTTATCGTGGTGCCTGGCCAAGGAGGGTGGTTTCAGTCAGCGGTTCCCTAACGAACCTACTAAAGGAGCAGGTTGAGGTCTGGATCAGGCATGGCAGGTTCTTCTCCCCCAGTATCCATGGAGAAGGAGGCAGAGTGAAGGGTCACGGGGAGGATGAGCTGCAGGACCCCAGTTGCTGGGGAAGAAACCACTGCCTTTGGCCGGGTGAGCAGCCGCGACTCCCACCTGCCCCCTGGCCCCCTGGCTGATCTGGATGGCGGCCGTGGCAGTGGGGAATGTCTGTCATGTTCAGCCCCCTGTCTTTGTGTTTATGGATATTTGTATACAGATGCTAATCTGCAGACATACACACTCTAGTCTAGCTTTCCATTGTTTGAGCTTCAGTTCAGTAACTTTTCTTGGAAAAGTCACCAGTTTTAGCCTAGAGGGAGTTGTGGGCTAATTAATTGATCAATTAATTAAAGTTCCTCCGTAAGAACTATCTATGGAGTGAAATGTCTCACTCTGGGGGAAAAGGCAGGGCTATCAGTGAACTAAATGTGGCCTCCAGACTGTGAACTTCTTGAGGGCAACTTTCACATCTTACCCTCTTTTGTGGGATAAATGAAGACCAAATGAAAGACTCTAAAATTAATTAATTTCACTTGGCGGAAATGGATTTTTGAATGGACTCTTTAATAATGTGTTCAGATATATAAAAATGACATCTACCAGTCATATGAGTTAGTTTTTCCACGTTTAGGAAGGAACGAAAGGAGGGAGAGAGGGAGGGACGGAGGGAGGGAAGAAGGAAGGTCATTTGTACTTAATTTCAAATATGGATTCCTCATTTCTTCTTGCATATTTACTTCAGTAGCCTTAATATATTGGTTCCAGGCAAACTTTACCACTTCTAGAAGCCACTTCCATGGAGCCCAGATTCTTGGTTACCAAAATCAAAAGAGGCAAAAGATACTGGAGTTGGCTGCTGTACACAGCAAAGATCCACTGCAGCCCAAAGAATCAACCTTGTTCAGAGTGATGCAGTCCTTTCCCCATTGCTACCCCCACTCCGTCCCCTGTTGAGACTGCAGCCCTTTGTGGCCTAGGATGAGCTCAGACACAAAGAAACCATCTTCCCCAACACTAGGAAGCAGACAGGAGTGAGGCAGGGGCTTGGACAGCACACAAGGGGTGACTGATTTAAGTGGGGTTTGCCTCAGGCCCTTCATTCTGAGGGCCAGTTTTCCCTGGCTGACTTTTGCCGCTCTGCATTTAGTTCCTAATCCACTTGTGTGCCAAGTGGTAGGTGAGGAGCTAGAGAAGCCACAAGTCCTTAAAACATAGGGGCTGCCCTCAAAGTAGTAGAAAGCACAGACATTTAAACAACGATTGTAGCACAATGTAAGAATTTGCTAGAGTAGAGGTAGAAACCAAGAAGAGGCAGCCCTAAAAAAGAAGCTAATAGTTATGCCTGGGAGTATCAGGGAAGGCCTTACAGAGGTGGGGATATTGGGCAAAGTCTTGAAGGATGAATAGCGATTCACTGGGCAGAGGCTCAGGGAGGGCATTCCAAACACTGGAGATGAAGTAAAGATATGCAGGTATGAAAGAACCTGGCACATTTCTAAATAGCCAAAAATTCAACATGGTTGGAAAAGAGGAGAAATGGATGAGTGGGAATTCACTGAATATGAGACTGGTACACCGGATCGGGGCCAAATTGCAGTTATGATGGTTGATTTTAATTATTTCTTTATACGTCTGTATCTCCTGCCCAGGTGTATGCACCCCGAGGTCAGGGAATGGGTTTTACTGACTTTCTTCAGTCTTCCTGAATCCCACTGGGTTTCTAAGAGGGCCCAGTGAATTTTCATTGAATGGATGCCTGAATGGGTGTTGGGTGGTGTTGGAAGTTATTTTAGCCCAGGCTGATGAGCTGATTGCCCTCCATCACAGCAATTTGTTTGGACTTTACCTCTTGGGGAATATAGAGCCATTAAACAAGAATGATCTAAAGCTGTCTGTGTTTGAGGAGGTACCTCTGGCTATAACGTGACAGATTCATTGAGAGAGACTGGAAGTTGGAAGGCCAGTTAGAAGACTACTGTAATGATCTGGAAGAAACGTTAAAAGGCCTGAGAGTGTGGAGACTTGAGAAACATTTATAAGGCAGCGTTAACATCTAGCCCAACTTTTGGTGACCAATGGAATGGGAGGGGGAAATCAAAGATCACTTTTGACTCAAGTGAAACTAAGTCTGACTTTCAAGTAGATTTATATTCAGAGATGAAAAGGAAAGGAGTTCCTAACGCTTGGGCACTGAGCATAATTAACTTATTGATGTTGGTTTAGAACAATGAAACTAAGAGTTGAGTAACCAATAAGATTTATGTGGACATAGGATAGAAGCAACTGATTTATATAGAATATGTAATATACATATTCATTTTGTAATAGAAATAATATGCAAATACACAAGGAAAGAGTGTGTTCTGACCTCACAAGTATAATCAGGGCTGCCACACGTGGCCTCACAGGTTGTGCACTGCACAGATCTAAGAAGCAGCACTTGTAATAGCAACAGGTCACCCTGTAAAGCTACTGTATGTCCCTCTTGGCCTTCAGCTCAATGCATTCACAGACTGTTGCTTTTAGCCACAAAGGAAGGCGTTTAGGATGGGAACTTGATAGACTTGCAAGGTTAAATCATCTGACGGGAGCCCTCCTATAGCCAGGTCATTAGCGTTAGATGTATGTTGGGTAGGGGGTGTCTTTTCATGTTAAAAATGAGAGAAGTTTTTCTCCCTTTAAAGGACTTAGATTATGCTCTCATCCTGCTTTCTGACAGCAATGGGAGAATCCAGCGTTTTGTTAATGGTGATGTTTTAAGGCCTCCTAATGTGTAATGTGTCCCTTGCCGTGGTGCTGGGCGTTTCTGCATCTTGTTCAGAGTGAGTAATGCAGAAAGCCACGTAGATTCAGCCTTTAGAAGGAACGGACTCACGGAAGGAGATGAAGAGAGTATAGTTCCATATATTCTTTCACGACAATCACATGTTGCTTTAAAATTGGTGCGGATTTTGCTCACATGCTTCAGGGGAAATAGCTTCCAAAGGCAACAGACCACAGTGTAGCTTAGGCTTGCTCTCCGCTGTGGCATGGCCTGCCGTGGCTGGGGTAAACCGTCACAGAGCTTCTCAGCAGACAGAGACTCAGTTTGGAGGATGCAGGAGGCTCTACAGAATGTGTCGGAGAAGAGCATCTTCTTACATGTCAGACTGCCAAGGGCTCACGGAAGGGAAAGCAGCCCAGACGACTGCATTGTAGACAATCTCTAGATACTCAGGCACTGGGGACCCGAACTGTGGCCTGGCCTGGGGCCTCGGCACAGCGCAGGTAGTGTACAAGGATCTGTACTTCCTCACGCTTATTCATCTCGTGGAAACATGTCAGGCTGGCTCCTCCAGGGCCCTGCATTTATTTTAAAGAATGTTAGAAAGGAAATAGATCGCTTACCATCTTCCTCCCTCTTTGGGCGTGTTTATTGTGATTGGAAATCATTCTCGGCCACGTGGTTGTAGCTCTCACCCCACTCTTTGTGCTCCTAGGTTAAACAGCCCTCTGTGCAAATAAACAGAAAAGGGAGAACTGTTTTATTCAGCTACAGAAAAAGGAGCGAAGTGTGAGCCTGGAGAGCTGGGAGGGTTCAGCATGGCTTGTGTCCTCTGCTTGTGCTATTCCCCCCCGCCCGCAGAGCCAGGACAAGAAGCACAGAACAGGCCTTCGCCAGCGCTGGCTGGGAGCCCGGACCCAGGTGTTCGGCAGTGAATGGGACTGCCAGCCCTGGATTGGTGTTTGCTAGAATTTACCTGGGGATTATCTTGACTATTCCTGGTGGGGGAGGAGATCGGGCGCTGCTCTGAACTTGATTAAAACCTGAAAGCAAGAAATAAAGCTGAAGATACTTTTGGATACCATCTATTTAAAAATTTCGTTCCAAAGCTAATAGAGCCTCCAGCCGTTGGTACCATCGATTAGACTTACTTGCCATCGAAATCATTTTGAACACATTCTTAGAAGGAGCCCGATACTACCTAAGACCACTCAGTGACTGACACAGGTACTCTGCACCAGAGCCCCTCAAAATGCGGCATTTGTATAACAAATGAAGGGAAGTAGGCTTAAATTGTCATTCTTTTCGTCCTACCAGGCCTGGAAATAACAGTTGATTATTATTTTGTTAGTTCCCTATTTCAAGCAAATGATTTCGTTATGTAAATCCCCCTTTAGTTTAAAAGAAAAAAAAGGGAATTCTCTGGTGCTCCAGTGATTAGGACTTCATGCTTTCATTCCAGGGGCCTGGGTTCAATCCCTGGGCGGGGAACTAAGATCCCATAAGTCGTGCCCCCCCCCCAAAAAAAGGACTTTCTCCCCATGGATGGGGCTGGTACCATCAGAGTCCTCTTCCCGCCCCCACCCCCCAAAAAACCCTCCACAGATACAGAAAACCACACAAATCGAGTGTATGGCTTAATGAATCACCAAAGCCAGGAAATAGAACTGAACTGCTGCATCCCCCCAGCCCCTTCTGTGGTGGCCACTTTCCTGTGTTTAACTTTTAATAGTTTTATCACTCAGTTGTGCTTCATCTCTAGCTTCAAAAGTTTAATTTGCCTGTTTAAAAATATTTAATATACCTTTTAATACTCTTAAAAACTGTAGATACTTCCTCTAACTCCTTATAATTTACCTACTGGATGACCTTTAAGTAGGACTTAAAGTATTTAAGTTAAATTCTACCAGTCACACACTCGCTCACAAGTTACCTTGTGTTAGCTACAATTCTGAGACTTTTTTTTTTGCAAACATAGTGATAACACCTAATTTTAATTGAAACATGGTATAACCTAAAGATAGAAATAATTTAAAAGGCTAAGAAGCCAGAAAACTTCTTTTGAATCTAGACGAGCAATGGAAAGGTTGAAGCTGTCTGGCTGATGTTCAAGGAGAGCTTTTCATTCTCTGATACCATTTTGTGATGTGTGTGCTTATATATAATCATTACATTACATATGATCATCTCTCTTCTGGACAAAGAACGGAAATCAGCTATGGCTCTGTAAGAAAAAGCAAACCCAAAACCAAAATCACGAGCAAGCTGAGAAGTTAAAGTGCAAGGGCTCTGGTGTGACAGGGGTCTGCCTTTCTGTTCTGGTTCTGCCCCCACGTGATGCTGGGCAAGGCATCAGCTTCTCCGTCTGTACGGTGAAGATCATATTTATTAATCAAAGTCCATCCAGGGTCTTCCCTGGTGGTCCAGTGGTAAAGAATCTGCCTTCCAGTGCAGGGGACGTGGGTTCGATCCCTGGTCGGGGAACTAAGACCCCACATGCCGTGGGGCAACTAAGCCTGCGTGCCACAACTACTGAGCTTGCGCGCCTCAGCTAGAGAGACCGCATGCCACAAATTACAGAGCCCACGCGCCCTGGAGCCCGCACACCACAACTAGAGAGAGAAAAAAAAAAAAAACAAAAATGCATGCCACAACTAGAGAGAAGCCCACACGCCGCAACTAAGACCAGACGCAGCCAAAAAAATAAAGAAAAAAAAAATAAAACTTAAAAAGTCCATCCATACTTCTGTTATGAAGAATGATTACTTATTAAACTCTCTGCCTTATTATTATTATTATTTTTTTTTTTTTTTTTGCGATATGTGGGCCTCTCACTGTTGTGGCCTCTCCCGTTGCAGAGCACAGGCTTCGGATACGCAGGCTCAGTGGCCATGGCTCACGGGCCCAGCCGCTCCGCGGCATGTGGGATCTTCCCGGACCGGGGCACGAACTCGTCTCCCCTGCATCGGCAGGCAGACTCTCAAACACTGCGCCACCAGGGAAGCCCTCTGCCTTATTATTAATCTTGATTCTTGAAAATGTTAAACCTGAGTCCTTGGTGTAAAAATAAAAAGGTGTGAAAAACAGCATACTCAGGATCCATCAAATATAATTTCATTTACTTGTGGGTACTAATACTTAATATTTTTTACCTGATAATAGCTTATTAGCATTGATAATAATAACTAAAATGGCGAATACTTGCAGAATAACATTTAGTTCATGAAATGCTTTCATATGAACTATCTCTGTTTTAATAGAATAAAAAAATCCTACCCTAATTATTTCTCCTGCTTTCAACATGTGCTAGTATTCTCTCCTCAGCCGGTAGTGAAGAGGAACTTATTAAAGACGCAGGTGATGGGTGAAGAAACATAAAACATAAACATCTATTCATTACTCTTCTATACATTTCTGGGGCTGTTTATTTTGTATAGTACCCAGTGCTTCTCATCATCACATAAGTCTGTACCACAAAAAAATATGGGTTAAATAACGGATAAGATAATTAATCTTGACATTATCTCATGTCATTGCTTGTTAAAAAATAAATATGCAATAACCAAGTCACCAAAATGACACAGTGAATTTAGCTGCCGCCCTGAGCTAGGTCTTACTGCATAGTCTCTTAAACCCATATCAGAGAGGCTTACAGCATGAGTAACTCAGGTTACTCTACAGGAAGATCTTTTTTCTCTCACCTTGAGTCCATACTCAAACACCTGAGAAAGTATCTCCGCGTGGCCATCCAGTGGACTGCCGCAAATCCTCAACCTGTAAGCATGGTATCTAGAATATGTCCGAAGGAAGTTGTGTTAAAAGAAAAGAAAACTGAGTTAATTGTTTTATCCTGCTAAGGAAGGTCGCAGTAACCTGTCATCCCAAAGGAGGTGCTGTTCATGAGATTAAGATCATTTAAAGGAGCCCACATCTGGCTCCCTGGCTTCCACCTTCCGCACTCCGGAGGCTCTCCTACACTCTCTTCACAGTGGAATGCTGGGAATTGAGAGACCTTCCAGCAGCTTCCACAGTTCTAGCAATTCGGGCTAGATTGGGGTTCCATCTCCTTGAGGTTTAATCCCCTCTTCTTGAGTCTGACTCCATTGGTGTCATTGTGCCTTTTGTGGCTTCATGGCTGCCACCTTTCCCAGGCTGGGGGAGAAGGGCCCCTACTCTGTTTTCCTCTCTAGTCCTGGAAACTTCACCCCAGCCCCTTCTCAAGCTCTTCCTAGCTTTGAGCATCAGATGTGGGCATCCCATCCTTAAGAGGTTTGTCTTTGGTGAGGAACCAAAATTGTCCCCAGCTTCCTCTGGAGCTAAGTGCAAATTCATCTGCGGGAGGACGCTCCCTCCTGTGCGCGCTCACCATTACGCATGACCTCCTAACACAGCGCTTGTCACTTTGCTCTATAACTTGACGGCTTTCACAATTTTTTCCACCATCACCTACGAAAGGAAGTATATTTTCCATTGCAAATCAAGGCACACAGACGTATATATATGATTGATGCAGAGATATAGACATATACCCATGTGAGTTGCCTCACCTTTACGCCATGCTCTCTATTTGCCATTCTGTGCTATTCTGTTCTACTTTGTTCATTTGTTTATTCTGAGTGCTGCTCAAGACCCGCTAAACTGGCTTCTTGATCTTCTCTCTAATTGGGCTACAAGCCGCTGTTGGAACAACATGGTTCTGATTAACTCGCTTGACTCCCCGCTGCCCCATCCCTGCTAGACTGTGACCTCACTGTGGGCAGGAGGCGGGGCTTATCCATTTCTCCTTTGTAGACTGACCACCCACCTTGGTGCCTGGCAGGTAGCAGATGCTCAGGTAAATACTAGTTGAACCAAGGAACCCAGCCTCGTTTGTAAAATGTGTGAAATGGAGAGGTACCCAGGCATACCTGTGGGACAGTTGTGAGAACAGAAGGAGATCATGTATTTAAAGCAGAGAACACAGGGCCTAGTGCCAACAGATGTTCAATTAACACATGTCTCTTTCTGGTTTTCTCCAACTGGCTCACCCTTTAATTGATGATCTGAACTGCGCTACACTTTCTTTAACTAATGAGAGGTTTGAAGTCCATCAGCCTGAGGCCTCCAGACACTCGGCACTCTGAGATTTTCCAAGTGCCATGGAGCCAGGGACAGATAGCCCTTCAGGGAGAGCAATTTCTTCTAGGGTTTAGCCCAGGCCAGCCTCTGGCTGTAAATAGGGGAAGGTCATGGGGCGAGTTGGTTTTGTCATACCCTAGTAGGACTCATTTCTCCATGAAAAGTGGAGACGAGCTCATTATTAGAATTTCTTTGCAAAAATGAAAATGACTTGCACATTTTAGAAGACCACAAAATAAGTTTAAAATCAGCGTGAAATTTAAAGTGTTTTGTGACTCAGAAGTCTTCATCATAAGAGGTATTGTTTCAGAGCGCCAACACCTAAATGAAGTCTGATGTAGCAGAAAGAGCAGTGGTCGAAGAACTTGCGGTTCGATCAGTAACCGGTCACTAGACTGTGGGTAGGACAGCTTCTCTGGATCTTATTTCTGCATCTTTGAAGGAGAATCCTACCCATTCCCAAGACTCTGTGATCACAAATATGAACTTTAAACCCCTTCATTTTACATTTGGTGGATCGTATTAACCGGCAAGGAGATAACATTTCACTGAAAACGTTATCTCAGCTGCCGAGTCTGAATCAAATACAGGACCTGCAACCTTTTCTCTTTATAACCATTTCTTGCTACTGTCGCACAGCAGTACTAAATGACGCTTTAGCTGACCTGATCACCACAATGAAGAGTCAGGTTATCTGTCATCTGCGTAAATGAAACAAAAAAAAAAAAAAATCAGGCTTTTGCATGCATCGTCACAGTAGTAATTCGTTCTGAACTGTACTTCATCTTGTCCATGAAATGTCAGCGCTTCGTTTAATGCAGTGTGAATCGATCCTTCACGTATGAGTAATTTAACGAGCCCACTTGCTGTTTTCTTCCAGGACAGAATGACTCGGAAGATAATGGAGCTTCGAAGCCTAGCAGAATACGAAGTCCTTCCTCTGCATGGATCTCGTTTAAATTTAAGGTCAGTAGTGAATTCCATTTGCTACCAGCTGGTACCTGCCCTCTTCCCAGGCTCCTAACGAGCAGGCTGTCCTGAAGTTAGCAGAGCGGTTAGAAATGCCTAGCCTGCATTGGTATGAAAGTCAAGATGTTTTCAGATGTCTAGGAGAAGTAAAATGCTTGGTGTGGAGAGGTTAGCAGCGCAGTTCTGTGGCCCCAGCTCCCTCATACAGAAGCTTCTCATTCGCTCCTTCTCGGCACTGCCCCTCCCCCCCCCCCAAAGATTCTGATGGAAAAGAAAATCGGATAATAAGTGGTTCAGCTTGAAAGGTTAAGCTCCCCGCCAAAAATGTCAAGCAGGACTCCCTTCCCTTTGTTGTTTTCAAAATGAACATAGAGTCAGCTTCCACGGGGCCCAGAGGGTGGTGTCACATGGCTTCTTGTATAGAGAGACAAAGAAGTTGGTGTCAAAAATGATCTTCTGAAAAAAAAAAAAAATGGTCTTCTGGGCTTCCCTGGTGGCACAGTGGTTGAGAGTCCGCCTGCCGATGCAGGGGACGCGGGTTCGTGCCCCGGTCCGGGAAGATCCCACATGCCGCGGAGCGGCTGGGCCCGTGAGCCATGGCCGCCGAGCCTGCGCGTCCGGAGCCTGTGCTCCGCGGTGGGAGAGGCCACAACAGTGAGAGGCCCGCGTACCGCAAAAAAAAAAAAAAAGGTCTTCTGCTGACTCATTTGCTGTCTGTTGCTCCTGTTTTGCTGACTATGTTAACCTTCTGGTCAATCTCCCTGCCTGCTGTAGTTTTACCACCTTCCGCCTAAAATTAGATGCATGTCCAACCACGTCACTCCCCGGGAAGGCCCCTGTCTCCCCCAGGATTAAATCCAGCCTCCCAGCCTGGCTTCCAAGGGCTTTGTGGCCCATCCCTGCCCGCATCCTCAGCCACATCTCGTGATGCCCCTTCCTCACTTCTGGACCCATCGTCTGTTGGGTCCCTCTGTGCCTTTGCTCTTGCTGTTCTCTGTCTGGCACGATCTCTAGCCCCCTCCTCCCCTGCCTGCATTGCAAGACTCACTCACGTGTCAGCCCCTCTGGGCAGCCTTTCTGGGGCCCCCCCGCACTGGGCAGCAGCCTTCTCCATTGTCCCTGCACACACACCTTCGTTCCTACACCCACGACATCATGTCCATATAACAGTTTTACTTTTCTCTTGAAACGTGACATTAGCCATTTGTTAGCAATTTGTTAGCGATGGATCCAACCAATTTTGTGAAACCACATCAGATTATTTCAAATAATTTTTTTGAGTAGAAAAAATATAACTCCTTCCCCCCAAACAGGATGACCTTTGAGGCGGATTGAGAAGACTGTGCCTCCTTTTCACCCATGTGGGGAGTAGTATTTTGCCTGAATTCCTATCTTTGAAAGCGCTCTTTTAGAATTTGTTATTGGTCAATATCCCATTGAACTGTTATATGAACATTAACGTTAAATACATGGCTAATGTGAAAATGGTCTTCTTAGAGAGTTCGCTCTTTTTGTCAAATACATGAAAAAGGCCTGGGTTCAGATGAGCTGAGATGCCTGGTCAGTCCTGCACTCTTTCTGGGAAGAGCTTGAATTTCAAGAGCTCTCCTCAGCCGCTCCCTCCACAAATAAACGTGGGGTGAAAACCTCAGTGAACCGAGGATCCCATGTGGAGAGAATTCCATTTTTGTGGAATTTCACAGCCTGTGCTCACCGAATGGCATTCCTGAGACTGTTGCGTTTGGATAAGAAGAAGAATTCTCTGTGACCTTGAAACTTCCGTTTTGGATAATTCCTCCTCTATAACTTCCTCATTGTATTCATGGCTGCCCGTGGATCCAAGGTCAACCATTTCTTCGTGCCTGCTGAGAGACCGCAGCTTCAACATTTACTGTTTTGTTCCCACATCATTAGGAGCTGCCTCCTGGTTTGCACCGTAAAATTCTAGAGTGTAAACACTTGGGCATCTACTTCCATGTGTGGCAGACTCTCACTGTGGGCACACACACCCGTTTTGTTACCTCTTTGAACTCTGAATGAGATTTCAGGGGTGTGCACCTCAGGGGTAGATCCCTACCTTTGCAATGGGTACATACCCTACTCCACCCTACCTGTACTTTTCCCCCTACCTGAACCTCTGAGCCAAGGGGGAATAAACCAGCACATGCCAGCCCCACCCTGGCCTACAGACAGCCCTCCCTTCCAGACAGATACGCATGTGCACACGTGCACGTTCTTGCCTGCAATCTCCCCGCCCCCGCAGGCATAATACACATACCTGAAGGTTTAAGGCTGTCCTTAAACATGCACTGGATGGGGACTTCCCTGGTGGTCCAGTGGTTAAGACTTCACGCTCCTAATGCAGGGGGCCCAGATTCGATCCCTGGTCAAGGAACTAGATCCCACATGGCGCAACTAAGAGTCCGCATGCCACAACTAAAAATCCCACGTGCCACAACGAAGATCCCGCACGTGGCAACGAAGTCCCCCGTGCTACAACTAAGACCCAGAGCAACCAAATAAATGAATAAATATTAAAAAAAAAAAAGCACACCATGGATGTCCACCTGGGGGTCCAAATATGGGATGAGACTCTGCAAAGGCACACCTTGAGTAATTTCTGAATATTCCTCCTATTTTTCTTTGTATATCACCCCTCTTCCCCTCCCTTAGCCAAGATGTATTTCCATGAGGCCATATTTCTCCTGGCTCCTGTCTTTCTTTCTGTCATTGTCTTTTCTTCCTGGCAGAGCGCCAGCCTGAGGTCTCCGTGTGTGGATGCTACTGTGATCTGTTTTTCTAGAGGCCCATGCAGTGATTGTTCTGAGCCACTCATGCTCTGCCTCACCCTGTCAGGACGGAGGGCGCTGGCAGGAGGCCTCGGGTCTGGATGGGAAGCCAGTCCCGAGTCCCATCATTACGTTATGCAAACCGGTTACGCTCTCTGGTACAAACAGTTCATTGTTGGCTTGAGCCAGGGACTGATACTGTAACATCAGCTCCACTGATCTCAAGAAGACCTCTTCAGCCTAATGCGAAGTGACCCGCTGAGCCACTCTCTGAGGATTTATATGAATCATATTGACCCTGCAGTCATGTCAGGTTTTATTTTTTGAGTTTAGGCAAGTCACTGTGCACAAAAAACCACTGGGTGAGTGTGTGCACGTTTTCACAAAAAAATTTTAAGTCATTATTGCAGAAAATGTGGGGCCTCACCAGTGGGATCAGAATTTTGAAAGATGTGCAAAAACACAGAGAAGAGTGAATAACCAACGATGAACATGACAAGGAATCTAGGACAGCAGAAGCCTTCAATGAACCTTGGCTTGCGAAGATGGTAAAAAGGACTTTTAAAACTCTCTTTAGACAGAAGAAGGTGAGAATGGGGGCTAATCAGTGCCCAGCTGGAGAGCTTGAGCATGGGGTGGGCTGCCATTTTTTTTTTTTATAGATATCACAGAGGGCATTTAATGAGCAAAGGGGTGTCAGGATCAGGTGACCCCTCCAGACCTGAGAGTCAATGATTCTATGAAACAGATGTTGAAATTCTGTATGAGGTCCACAAACATCCCAGGATGTGAACTCGTAAGATAATTCTAGAATTGGAAAGATTGCCTGCTGAAGGGTTATCGGTAGTTATGGCTTTTCACCTAAAATGTTGAACGCATTTTCCACAATTCCTGAATTTATTCCCAGGACACAGTTTATCCTCTGGGAGAATCCTATTCATTCAGTGTGCTCCACCGTTAGCTGATAATACTCTGTACTTAAACAGTCCCTTTCATCTGTGGATCTCGAAGAATTTTATAAGGATTCATTCGTTCTCACATGCGACTTTCAATTTGTCTGCACACTTGTGAAATGGATAGTAAACAATTTTACACCCAGGCAAAGGCGGAATACTGGGATGGTGTCTTCTGGGTGTCCGATTGCTGGTGGCCGAGATGCCCAAATGAACTCCATCCTCTTCCCGCCATTTATTCCCGCCCTTTAGGTCAGATCTTCTGACATTCAACTATCAAATAAGGTATGAAATTTGGGAGAAATTTCCAGACTTCTAATCAGCATATGGGTTTGAGAATTATGTATCCTGTCTGGCTTTGTCTTGTATTCTGTCCCACACACAAACTCACACACAAAGCCAGAGCTGTCTGGAAGGCTCTGGGACAGGACTGAGCACTTTATTGTTGCCTCACCATCCCCCCCTCACCCCCATGTCCCACCTTTCCAGCCCCCGTTACCACTTAACACTGTTTAACTAGTAACAGGGAATTCCTCAGGGGTCGGAGATGAAGGGAATGCTCACCTCCCACCCCCTGCAGTTCTGACTTTGACACATTTTAATAGTTAAAATCTAAACATAACCTGATGCCTTCATTTCCTCCCCATCTGTCCCTTCTTAACCCCCTACAGTCCAGCTTGCATCCTCTCCCCTCTACCGGAGTCACTTTTTAAACGTCTTCAATGACCTCCTTGTGGAATTCCACAAGACATTTCTTGGGGTCGTTCCACTTGACCTCCTTGATACTGTTGCCCACCCTGCCCTCCTCCAAACTCTCTTTTCCCTTGACCCCTGTGGCCCTGAAATCCCTGTTTTCCTTTCCCCTCTCTGGCCGTATCTCTTTCTCATTCGGAGGACATCCAGTGCTGTGGTCCTTGAGCTTCTCTGATCCTCCCGTGGGATCAACTCTTGCCATCCTTATCTCCCACGGGATAGAGATAGCTCTCCCCCACTCCCAGACTGAAAATCCCAGAGCTCACGTTCATACTTCTCTTCCTCTCATTTCCTATATCCAGTGGCTCACGGAGTTCCTATTTTTGCCCTGAAGAAGCTCTTAGCACTCACTGCCTTCTCAACTCAGAACCCTAGCAACCAGAGCACCATCCCCCAAACTGTTTCGATCACACGCATTAACAAAATCTGTACAATTCACTCTTCCAGTTTTTGACTGTTTATGTATTATGTGCTGTATTAGTCTGCTAGGGCTGCCATGGACTGGGTGGCTTAAAGAACAGAATTTTATTTTCTCACAGTTCTGGAGGCCAGAAGTCCAAGATCAAGTTGCCATCAGGGTCGGTTTCTGATGAGACTCTTCTTGCTTGTAGACGGCCACCTCCTTGTATCCTCACATGGCCTCTTCTCTGTGTGTGCAGAAAGAGAGAGAGAGAGAGTCCTGGTGTCTCTTCCTCTTTTCATAAGGGTCCTGTCAAAATAAGGCTGCAGGGGCTTCCCTGGTGGCGCAGTGGTTGGGAGTCCGCCTGCTGATGCAAGGGACGCGGGTTCGTGCCCCGGTCCGGGAGGATCCCACATGCCGCGGAGCGGCTGGGCCTGTGAGCCATGGCCCCTGAGCCTGCGCGTCTGGAGCCTGTGCTCCGCAACGGGAGAGGCCACAGCGGTGAGAGGCCCGTGTACCGCAAAAAAAAATAAAAAAATAAAAAATATAAGGCTGCACACTTATGACCCTATTTAACCTTTAATACCTCCTTAAGGCCCCATCTCCAAATACTGTCTCATTGGGGGTTAGGGCTTCAACATGTGAATTTGGGCACAAGTCAGTCTATAATATACATATTTTCTATTAAACGGGTATGTTCATTTAAAATACATAAAATAGACTCAAAAAAGGTGAGAATTTTAAAAGTAAGTACAAGTAAGAATTCTGATATTTTCTCCCCACATCCCAGGGCATCACCTCGGCGTACCCGGGATACACACCCAGCATTCAAAACCACGGACCTGAGCAATGACCGCAGAGTCCTAACAGATCTGTCCACCGCCGGGCTTGCATGTCGTCTTCCCATCCAGCTCAACCTCTGTATTAGCCTTTGTAAAACGGTGGTTTCTTCTTCCCCCTTCCTCAGAAAACACTGATGCTCTGGGTTGCCCAGGAGAGGCCAGGGCACCTGCCAGCTTGACCTACAGAGCCCTCCATGTCCCAACATGACCGCTGCTTCAAGCCATCGTTCCTCCCGCCACCTCCCTCGGCGCCCCCTTCCTCCTCTGCAGGTCCCGAGCTTGTAATTCACATCCTCACCACCTTCCCTCTTCACTCCCACACGTTTGTCTCTCCCTCCTTGAAGCTCTGTCCCATCCTTTGGTTCAGGCTCACCTGCCATTCAGCAGTGTTACTTCCACTTTAATGGGTGCCGTCTTTCCCCCTTAACTGGGTTACAGTCTCCAAAAGCTCATGGTCCAGGTTTCTTCTTCCTTTTACATCCTCCCCTGAGCACAGACTCCGAGCCTGTCCTCTGTCCTCCTTCCAGTGGTTGTGGCTGGATCGAGACCACCATGGGGGCGCTGGAAGCGGTGACACCATCTGACTTGCTGTGCGCACACGGCCTGGGTGTGTTCAGAGAAGGCAGCTTAACACGGCTGAGTTCCTAAACCTACTCCAGCTCAGCTTCTTGCCGATGCTATCTCCCAGAATTTGCTAATATATTCTCCTAAAAATTTAATAGAAGGAAAGTTGGCTGCTCATTGAAAAGTGTACGCTTGACTGCAGACTCAGATCACCTTAATTAATGTTGACGAATGCAAGATTTATTAGCAAAGCAGCCATCTCTTTAGTGCCCAGTGGGGCTCAGGACATGCGTGTAAATCATTCCAATAGCCATTTCCTGGATCGAGCACTTGGCGTTCACCTACCACAAGGTGCACCTATTCCCAGGTAGCAGAGCTGGGATGCTGAGGGTGATTTGAGATGATGAACACTCAGGAAAAGAATGACTTGGCACACTGAAAAGGCAGCAAGCCTGGAGCTGTTTCCAAACCATGAATTCTCCTTTAAAACTCACCAGCTGATGCTGGCCTGAGAATTTCAAAATGAAGATACCAACTCACTTCCTGAATTATTTTATCTTTATGGCCCTGTGGCTGCAATCCAGCCATCCAGTTCCCAGAGGCGTGCATGGGGACCATGCCATTACTGGGTTGAAGGCCTTGGAGACCTGTTAGCCGAAACCCACTCTTCTCTGTGAAACGAATGTGTACAGGCTGCAAATTAGTTTCTTGGTGCACCTTTAGGAGGCGATTGCCCCTCCAATTGAATTGTTTAATATTTAAACTATGTATTTTTTCCTTATCTACGTGGTAAACTTGGCAGACTCAGCGAATGTTATAACCGTGGTGAGTCCAAAAGTCATTTCATAGCATATGTTTCAAGTAGAATGTGGTCCAGTGTCCTGAACCAAGATTATCTCACCAGCCTCTTTGAATGTTACACAGTAGCCAAGGATACGAACTGGCCCTGTGGGTGACACCCACGTAATCTGCAGAGACCATGCAGGTAACCCTCAGGCCATGTTTGTCAGATTAAAGTATAATTGCAACAATCCTGTAACGGTTAGTTGTTGATTTTGTCTTGGTTTCTTCATACTTTTGCATAAGAGCTACCTGTATCTCTTACATGGAAAGCAAAGGGCTGAGTTGGAGAGAGGGACGGATCTGGGAAAGGCCAGGGGACACATAGAAATGTCTGCTAGTTGAATAGTTCTTTGAGATTTTTGTTCTTTTCATTTTCACAAGAGACCCACAGAGAGGGAATTCCCTGGTGGTCCAGTGGTTAGGACTCCACGCTTCCACGGCTGAGGGCCCAGGTTTGATCCCTGGTTGGGGAACTAAGATCCCGCAAGCCACACAGTGAGGCCGAAAAAAAAATTAAAAAAAAAAAAAGAGAGAGAGAGAGACCTACAGAGAAAGAAGGAGGGCGGGGGAGAGGAGAGAGGGAGGGAAGGATCAAGAAAAGGAGAAATGAAAGAAAAAGAATGAAAAGAAAGGAAGGGAGGAAGAAGAGAAGAAAGAAAGAAAGTAAGAAAGTCTCCCCATGGATCCCATGCGGTTTTGTGAGGCCACCTCTTGGAGGAGAGTTTAACTCAGGACACAGCTTCCCCTCGCAGCCTCCCTCCACCGTGGCTGTTGGCAGGGGCCGCAGGGACATTACAGACGCCACCAGAGAGGGCTGCAGGGCCAGCCTTCTTGCTTCTCCGGGCCCTCGGCTGAGGCCCGTGTGGGGAATAGCCACGTGGGTTGCCAAGTCAAGCATTTTCATGGCCTGAGTCACACAGACAGAGCTTTAACTCTGTGAACACAAACCAGGCAAATAAAGAACAAAATGCCCATCCCAGGAGGCGAGGGAATGATCATTAAGTGCCCCTACAGGCCCTCAGGGTAATTCCCTGCACCGTTCTGTTCTGCGCGAGGGTAACGCAAACTCCTAAGGCCTTGTTGAGTATCAGGCCTCCTCACTGTCGTCTTTAAAGCCTGCTTGGAAGCATAAGGGCGCAAACAAGGACGGAGTTCGGAAAGTCTGCGTTCATAGTTGGGGTTTAATTAAAACACACTGAGCCTTGCAGAAGCTTGTGGTTTAGAGTAATGGAAAATTTAGGGAATCAGAAACAGAGATGGATCTGAGGAAGAAAGGTCTGATTTTCTCCTCAAGCCTCTGGATTTCTTGCCTTCCATTTCCTCCCAGACTTGTAGTTGACACCTTCTTAAACATGTGAATTATTTTTCTGATAAAGGATCAATCAATTTTATAATCGCAAGTATTTGGTATTTACTTATACAGAGGCATTATCCAAATGTTCATGCTATTTCATATTCCCTTCTATTAGGTTAATTTATAAACATATGTTTATCATACACCTCCCATGTGCAAAGCAAATGAAGGGTGCAAGGGGTACAATTGTGAGCAAAACTGCTTCCTCTAGTCGCAGCGAGCGGGGGCTACTCTTCGTTGTGGTGCGCGGGCTTCTTATTGCGGTGGCTTCTCTTGTGGAGCACGGGCTCTAGGCATGCAGGCTTCAGCAGTTGTGACATGTGGGCTCAGTAGTTGTGTCTCGCGGGCTCTAGAGCACAGGCTCAGTAGTTGTGGCATACGGGCTTAGTTGCTCTGCCGCATGTGGGATCTTCCCGGACCAGGGCTCGAACCCCTGTCCCCTGCATTGGCAGGCGGATTCTTAACCGCTGCGCCATGAGGGAAGCCCGCAAAGTAAGATTTTAAGAACATTATTTTCCGGGCATTCTTGTCAAAATCAATGTACAAACAATCAATCAATTGGTCAAACCAAACAAACTCGATACCGTGTTGGGGGTTAGGGGCTAATATCAGGCAGGTCTATGAGAAGCTTTATTCATCATCATAGCCCCTCCTCCCCAGAGCAATAAATAATGATACAATACTCCTTGCGCTCAGCTGGCTGTGTCAGTGACCTTAGTCAAGTCATTTGATTTCTTACTTTCCTTATCTGTGAAGTGAGGGTTTGGGCTTAATGATCTTTAAGCACCTTTATTATTACTATCAACACCCTAAGCAGGTACCTGCAGCGGTGGCCAGTGCTTTTACACTTTCCTGTCCACGCCGCCCTCCCACATACGACACAAACATTGGCCATCAGGAGATTAAAGGCAGAGAGAAGGAAGAAATAGGATAAGCACAGCAGAAACATGTCAAGTAAGTTATGCCTTCAGACTCAAATTCTAATTATTTCCTCTTGTCTTCCTTCTTCTACTAAATCATGTTCTTCTTTCTTCTGTTATGTAGTGATTGAGTTCATCATCTTTAAGTCATGCATTCATTTGTGGAACACTTCAGGGTGTCCAATATATTCCAGGACAGGGCTGTGTGTTGAGGATGTGGACATGAACAGTTTGACCTCATATGGTTTTCCCTCTAAAATCAGTACATTTTACCCAAAATAGTCCGTTGACACCCTTTTCAATTCTAGGCTCCCCCTCGTGAAAGGCTAGTGTGGAAAATATTTTGCAAACATAATGACCAAAAAAAAGACTAGTCTTTTTTTTTCTTTGAGCTATATCTAATTGCTTAAATTTCAAACCTAAATGTTTGAAAGACAGACCCTACACAATCATCCATTACTCTTGTCCACACGCGTAAACAAATAAAACTCATAATTGCGTCGTCATATGTGCCTTTCCTGTCGTCCGTAATAATGTTCCCTGGGAAGGAGTAAGACAGGTGGAATTTTTAAAGTTTTTTGAATCTCTAGTGACCGAGAAGCTTATGCTCATTTTATAACACCTACTGTATACCAGATAATAAGTGTATACTGATTCATTTTCTATTTTGGTAAATAACTTTCAGAGAATAGCAGTATATCTTCAGAGGATGATAGATGAAGGACCTCCCTTTAAAAAGAATATTTCAAGCTAATTTTCCTAATTATATTGGAAGGTTTTTAACGACAAAGTTCATGAAAGGGTCACTGGATTTCAAAAATTCTCCTTGCTCTGTCGATATGACTTAAATGTTTTAAACTAAGAGGGTATCTGGATTTACGAGCTTCCACCTACGTCTTGGATTTAAGGGGAAAAATAGGTGTTTGGATTTATCTTCATGACCGATTTTATATTCAGGAAAGAACTCTGTCATGAGGTTGCTTTCGTCAACTATTGTTCATTTCACACAATTTGAACAGATTTTTAATTTATTTTTAAATTTGTTTAAAATTTAAATTAAAAAAAATTTTTTGGCCGAGCTGCGTGGCATGCAGGACCTTTGTTCCCCAACCAGGGATCTAAACTGTGCCCCCTGCAGTTGAAGCGCGGTGCCCTAACCACTGGACCGCTAGGGAATTCCCACGAACAGATTTTTTTAAACTATTTTATTCAAGTAGAGTTGATTGACCATGTTGCATTATGAACAGGTTTTTAATTAAGGTTTACAGGTGAGTCACCATAAAAATGATGCCAACTCTTCTCCCCCCACCCCCACCCCGTGAAGCCATCGAAGGACCCTGCCCTTGTTTTGTGTGAAGGGGCCGTGAGTGAGTGTTGGAAGGTCCCCTCCCGTAACCCCACGTCTGAGAGGGGCATTGCCTGCCGTTTCTCCTTCTCAGTTTAAAAAGATCCTTCTGGACTTCCCCGTCACCAAGACACTCATCTATCATGATGACTAAATTAAAGCAACTCGAAGAATTGTTTTTACTTTATTGTCTGCATAAACTAACACCCCCAAGAACTGGCAGGGCGAGTTTAAGGGTGGGCAAACCACACACGTGACCGTGAGAGGGACGGGAAGTCTCCTGTAGCATTTTCCCCAGAAGGTCGGCAGCAATGTGAACCAGTAATTACTTCAGAAGACAAACTGCTGTGTCTGTGGGGAAGGAAGAGTGCAGCGTTCAGCCTCCCTGGGCCTCGAGATACTGGGCGGGCAGCACACGGGCCCACGGTGCTCATGGCGCCCACTATTACACAGACTTCCTGTTTCTGATTTCAGGCCTTTCAGAAAATTTCCTGTGAAATGGAAATCCTGACTGGTCTTTTCTGGTGCATTCTTACTACATGGTAGAGAGCTAATTTCATATCACTGAGGAAGTTTTTCCCAAAGGGACTAAAACTGGGCTACTGGAGAAAGTATAAAAACACACATGCAGGAGACAGGTTAGAGTGCAGGCCCAGTTGCACTGGATGACTGTGAACGTTTCACACTCCACAGAGGAACTCGGGAGCCCCAGCACTCAGCCCTGTGCAGGGCAGCTTTCAGAAGCTGCAGCAGGCCAGTTTCTTTCTGCGTTGACGAATCACCTCCTTCAAAACCCTTGGGAGTTCTCAAATGTCCATATCTACATCATGAATTCCATACAACACCAGTTCTCCTTTTGGAAAATTTGATATTTAAACACTAATGATGTTAATATTTTTTTTAAAAATGTGTGCATGTCACAGGCAGGGAACGTGCCAAACACCACCCGCTCGACTCTTCACAGCAACCTCACGAAGTAGGAAGAGCCCCACTTTACCCATGAGGAAACTGAGGCCAGAGGAAGAGGAAGTAATTAACCCAAAGCCAAACAGCTCAGAAGCAACGGAAGCAGGATTTCAATCAGTTCCATTTGACTCCAGAGCTCATGATCTCAGTGAGTTTCTGCTGTGTTGCCTCGGTGTAAGTGATACAAACAGCTGCTCTAGTTAATGATTGACTTAGGCAAGTGAGGACAGCTTGTGTGTATTTATTCTGACGAGCGTTTATGGTACCATATCCAAGTGCGTCTGCATTTCCTTAGCAAGGATGGGAGCAGAGAAGCTATGTGCAGACGGTTTGCTTGTCCTCTTCTTATCTGGAATATCCTCTACTCCGAATATCTAATTTTCTTGTCCCTGTCTTTTCATGACCACTGAATCAACAGCTACGTTTGTCCCTGTCCTTTAAATAGTGTGTGTGTTTTGGAGTAATCAGAAAACAAAGCTACATAAAGAAAACACGAAGAATGTTTTCTGGTGGAGATTGTGTTGCAGAATCAAGCTTGGAAATGTGACATAATTTCCAGTTTCCCCATTGATTGAGGCTCTGATGTAAGGGGATTTTTTTTTTTTTTTTTCTTTACTTAATTTGTTTATTTTTGGCTGCGCTGGGTCTTCGTTTCTGTGCACGGGCTTTCTCTAGTTGCAGTGAGCGGGGGCCACTCTTTCGTTGCGGTGCTCAGGCTTCTCACTGCGGTGGCTTCTCTTGTTGCGGAGCACGGGCTCTAGGTGCACGGGCTCCAGTAGTTGTGGCACGCGGGCTCAGTAGTTGTGGTGCACGGGCTTAGTTGCTCTGCGGCATGTGGGATCTTCCCGGACCAGGGCTCGAACCTGTGTCTTCTGCATTGGCAGGCGGATTCCCAACCACTGCGCCACCAGGGAAGCCCTAAGGGGATGTTTTACAAAGTCCTTTTTAGTGGCAACTCAGACACACCTTCAGATAGAGACATGCCACTTGGGCATCAAGCAGAGGCTTAGCTGTCTGAAAGCCACCAGCCTGATGGAGAAGGAATGACTCCGAACCCCCAGGCTGGGCTTGTTTGCTTTCCTCCTGGAGGATAATAGGATGCTAAGTATTGGGTTTAGCTGCCCCTCTCCCCCGGCCCCCAGAATGGTCTGGAACAGGATTAGCCTCACACCCATCATACTCTGGACTGGAACTTCCTCTAAGGCAGGAGCCACGTTACATTCCCAAGGACTTACACGGTGCCTGGAGCAGCTGATGGATGAAGGCGTAGCTAAATGAGCGGAGCTGTTTGAGCAGATGGAAGATTCGGTGGCTTCTGGCTCTCAACGTCACCCTATTTTTGTGAAGATGTTTCCATAGAAGAAGGTTTCAGTTTGTATGTTGGAAACTCATGGGCCAGACTTTCAAACAATGAAAGAATTCCGTAAAAGGATTGGAAGTTAAGAAGATTCCCAAGAAAGATTTCTCTGCACAAATAAATTGACAGTGTTGCTTGAATAAGAGTCTTCCTCGTGTTTCCCCCATTACTAAATTCTTGGTACTTTAAGCTGGCCCTAAGTCTATAGCCCTTGCTCTAGAATTTAGAACCCCAAACAGAAGCCATGCTGGGGTATATGCCAAGTTAAGTAAGCCACTGTGCCTGAATATAAATACAAATGCCTGAATGTAAATATCAGAGTTTATTAGGACAACCTGTAGCAGCTTCCACAAACGGTGTATGACAGTAAACATATGGTAATAACATTGAAACCATTTTTTGTTTAGAAATAAAATGACTATTTTCTATAGATGATAACACACCCCATAATCATTTATCAAATATATCAGAGTTTATTAGGACAACCTGTAGCAGCTTCCATAAAGGGTGTATGACAGTAAACATATGGTAATAACATTGAAACCATTTTTTGTTTAGAAATAAAATGACTATTTTCTATAGATGATAACACACCCCATAATCATTTATCAAAGTAGTTTTTCCCATGTTGCTTTGCTTTCAAACAGGTAAGTGGTGTGATGGATCTTTACACATTGGACACTGTCTACATTGTGATAAACACTCATGAAAACACCGTGGTCCGTGGGGTATTTTCAGAGCACCAACAGCGCTGTGCCTACCAGGGACCCTGGTGGTCTTTTCCAGGTCTTGCCCACGGTGCCTGGAGGGGTCAGGCCGAGGCGTGTCCATGCGGGGGCTTCCTAGAGCCAGCTCCGACTTTTAGATTTTACCCCATTGATATCTAGATCCAAGATCTTTCCTCTCCAAGGAGGAATTCTGAAAGTGTCTGCTCTCAGCCTAGCTCTACCATGTCATTAGGGAAGAAGATTCAATCTGACTTTCATAATATTGCAACGTGGAGGTGACATTTCCCCACTCACCTCAACTACTGGTGGAATCTCCTGCAGCCAGAAACGATCATTACCCTTTGCTCGTTCTCTTCCCCTGGCACTTACCACAGTCCGTCTGGTAAGATAGATATTTGTGTGCACGTCTTATTACCTCTTCGACTCCTTTAACTACCTATCAGTTCTCTATGTACCTGTATTCCTTAGACCCTGCTTCGGAGGTCAGGAGACTTGGATTTGAATGCTGGCCTTATTATTTCTACTGCCATGAAAACTTGGACAAGCTACTTTCCCTCCCTTAGCTTTAGTTGTCTCTTCTGCAAAATAGGGAGAATGACATTTCTACCTCTGTGAGTTGCTCTGAAGATTAGACAGCATGTGTGAAATGCTTCTCTTGATGCCTGGCACACTGTAACAACCAGTAGCTATCATCTGTCATTCGTAATGATATTCTGGAGTAGAACCAGGACTTGGTCCGGGAGCTTTGCTCATCGGGGAGGAACTCTGAGTGTCTGTGCACAGCCCATCTCTGCCGGTGCCGCTGGTGCCTGGTATCCTCCTCCCAGCACCGCACCTGCTTTGGGACTGCTGCCCTGCAGCAGTGTCACCCCGCAGCAGTGTCACCCCGCTCTGCCACTTTTCCTTGTCAGGGAGTTGGTGCATCAGGTTTGTGTCATGAAACCTGGAGTCACTTGAGTATGACAAGTTCTTTTTTTTTTTTTTTTAACTTTTATTTATTTATTTTGGCCATGCTCTGCTCGGCATGGCATGTAGGATCTTAGTTCCCCGACCAGGGATCGAACCTGTGCCCCTGCGGTGGAAGCATGGAGTCTTAACCACTGGACTGCCAGGGAAGTCCCTATTTATTTATTTGTTTATTTAATTGAAGTATAGTTGATTTACTATATTCTGTTAGTTTCAGGTGTACAGCAAAGTGATTTGGTTATACATATACATCTATTCGTTCTTTTTTAGATTCTTTTCTCATATAGGTTATTGCAGAATATTAAGTAGAGCTCCCTGTGCTATACAGTAGGTCCTTGTTGGTTCTCTGTTTTATATATAGTAGTGTGTGTATGTTAATCCCAAGCTCCTAATTTATCCCTCCCCCTCATTTCCCCTTTGATATCCATAAGTGTGTTTTCAAAATCTGTGAGTCTGTTTCTGTTTTGTAAATAAGTTCATTTATATCATTTTTTAGTTAGATTCCACATATAAGTGATATCATATGATATTTGTCTTTCTCTGTCTGATTTACTTCACTTAGTGTGATAATCTCTAGGTCCATCCGTGTTGTTGCAAATGGCATTATTTCATTCTTTTTTATAGCTGAGTAATATTGTATTGTGTGTGTGTATATATATGTACCACATCTTGTTTATCCATTCATCTGTTGATGGGCACTTAGGTCACTTCCATGCAGTGTGACAAGTTCTTATATTAAAAATATTCAACTAACCTAAGGCTGTTCCTGTGCTTCCTTCCTCACCCCTCCAGAGATCAGGAAGGAAAAATGGGTTGTTATCCATCTGACAGCTAATAATTCTAGTCAGTGACTGCACAAGATACCACCAAGGCTGGTGGCATTTAAAAAGTAGTGTGACGTGCACTTCCCTGGTGGCGCAGTGGTTAAGAATCTGCCTGCCAATGCAGGGGACACGGGTACAAGCCCTGGTCTGGGAAGATCCCACATGCCGCAGAGCAACTAAGCCCATGTGCCACAACTACTGAGCCCGCGCACCTAGAGCCTGTGCTCCACAAGAGAAGCCACTGCAATGAGAAGCCCGCGCACCGCAACGAAGAGTAGCCCCTGATCGCTGCAACTAGAGAAAGCCCGTGCACGGCAATGAAGACCCAATGCAGCCAAAAATAAAAACATAAATAAATTTATATATAAAAAAAAAGTGGTGTGAGGTGCGCTCTGCCTTTCAGGATGCTACAGTCCCTGTGGCCAAGATGGGATACAGTATTAAAAGGCAGCTGACAATGCCAGGAGGGTTCTGAGTGGCAAAGGAGTAAGTGGTACAAAGGAAAGTAAGTTTACGAGACAAGAAAGATCTGGGTGTCTGGAGGAGGAGTGATGATCCTCGGCCTCGAGCAAGACCCTGAATAAAAATGTGCTGTCGGGGGCTTCCCTGGTGGCGCAGTGGGTGAGAGTCCGCCTGCCGATGCAGGGGACACGGGTTCCACCTGCCGATGCAGGGGACACGGGTTCGTGCCCCGGTCTGGGAAGATCCCACATGCCGCGGAGCGGCTGGGCCCGTGAGCCGTGGCCGCTGAGCCTGCGCTTCCGGAGCCTGTGCTCTGCAATGGAAGAGGCCACAGCAGTGAGAGGCCCGCATACCGCAAAAAAAAAAAAAAAAAAAAAAGTGCTGTCTTTGTATCCTCCAAACCGAAAAACAAAAACACTGCGAGAGCAAGTCTGTTTTTCACGGAAGAATAATTCCTTTGTTGATTGACTCTAGGAAGAATTAAAGAACATTCGTACCTAATTAAAACAAGTAAAGTCTGGAGGTGAGCTCAAGAAGGTGGGTTGATTTATGAATCCCACCTCAAGACTTTCAACTTGAAGGTGATCAACTTGAGCAGCACTTGCCTGAAGGCAAATATTACCCTGTCTAATTATTAGACCTAAAAAGCAATGTCCATCTTTTTTAAAATTATTATTTATTTATTTATTTTTGGCTGCGTTGGGTCTTTGTTGCTGTGCATGGCTTCCTCTAGTTGCGGTGAGCGGGGGTCTACTCTTCGTTGCGGTGTGTGGTCTCTAGGCACACAAGCTTCAGTAGTTGTGGCACACGGGCTCTAGAGCGCAGGCTCAGTCGTTGTGATGCACGGGCTTAGTTGCTCTGCGGCATGTAGGATCTTCCCAGACCAGGGGTCGAACCCGTGTCTCCTGCATTGGCAGGTGGATTCTTAACCACTGTGCTACCAGGGAAGCCCCACAATTTCAGTCTTAATGATGCTTATATCCTGTTTTACACAAAGACGAGATGTACTAGGAGCGATAGCTCTAAATTTCAATGTTAAGAGTCTATGTGAAAAATGTTTGTTTAAACAATATTTTCATTACAGTTTCATAAATACAGAAAATGCACTGGACATAAGTTACAGTTTTGTGGGTTTACTCAAATAAACACACCTGTGGAACCACAGTCCAGTTCAAGAAATAGAACATTCCCAGAACTCCTCCCTTCTCCCTGCCCTTCACAGTCACCAAGGTAACCACTCTCCTGACTCCTACATGGTAAATTAGTTTCACCTATTTTTGAACTTTATATAATTGGAACCACCTAGTACCTATTAATTTATGTCTGCCTTCTTTCTCTCAACATCACGTTTGTAAGATTCATACATGAGTTGATTAATTTACTATGCTGTACAGTATTCCATAATATAAATATACCACACTTGATTTATCCATTCTACTGTTGAGGGACATTTGAATTGTTTCTCATTTGGTCTATTTCATACAAGTAATGATGCTACATTCTTACCCCCACACTGTGCACACTCTAAGTGCATTTCTGTTAGTGTATAGACTGGGGAAAATCGCTGGGTCATTGCAGCTATTGTTTTTGTGGTTATTGTCAAAAAGTTTTTCCAGGGCTTCCCTGGTGGCACAGTGGTTAAGAATCCACCTGCCAACGCAGGGCACATGGGTTCGAGCCCTGGTCCGGGAAGATCCCACATGCAATGGAGCAACTAAGCCTGTGAGCCACAACTACTGAGTCTGCGCTCTAGAGCCCGCGTGCCACAACTACTGAAGCCCGTGTGCCTAGAGCCCGTACTCTACAACAAGAGAAGCCACTGCAATGAGAAGCCTGTGCACAGCAACGAAGAGTAGTCCCGGCTCGCCACAACTAGAGAAAGCCTGTGCACAGCAATGAAGACCAAAGGCAGCCCAAAATAAATAAATAAAATAAATAAATTAAAAAAAAAAAAAAGTTTTTCCAAAGTGTTTGTATGAACTTACACCCCCACCGGCAATTTAGGAGACTCACGCGTGTCCTTGCTGACACTTGATATTATCGTGTTTTTTTTTTTGCGGTACGTGGGGCTCTCACTGCTGTGACCTCTCCCGTTGCAGAGCACAGGCTCCGGACGCGCAGGCTCAGCGGCCATGGCTCACGGGCCCAGCCGCTCCGCGGCATGTGGGATCTTCCTGGACCGGGGCACGAACCCATGTCCCCTGCATCGCCAGGCAGACTCTCAACCACTGCGCCACCAGGGAAGCCCGATATTATCGTCTTTTTAATTTTAGCCATTTGGAGGGTACGTAATGGGGTCTCTTTGTGGCCTTATGCCTGAGGTGGAGCATCTTTTCGAGTGTTTATTAGCTATTTGAATACCTTCTATTGTGTAGTAAATGTCCAATCTTTTGCCTATTTTTTAATTGCAATGACTTTTTAATATAAATTAATTTATTCATTTATTTATTTTTGGCTATGTTGGGTCTTCGTTGCTGCCCGTGGGCTTTCTCTAGTTGCAGCGAGCAGGGGCTACTCTTCGTTGTGGGGCGCGGGCTTCTCATTGCGGTGGCTTCTCTTGTTGCGTAGCACGGGCTCTAGAGCGCAGGCTCAGTAGTTGTGGCTTGTGGGCTCTAGAGCGCAGGCTCAGTAGTTGTGGCGCACGGGCTTAGTTGCTCCGCGGCATGTGGGATCTTCCCAGACCAGGAATTGAACCCCTGTTCCCTACATTGGCAGGCAGATTTTTAACCACTGCGCCACCAGGGAAGTCCGACTTTTACTTTTTTTTTTTTAAATTAATTGATTCATCAGCGTTTATATATATTCTGGATACCAGACCTTTATGGGATCCTTATCACAACAGATACCTTCTCTCTGGCTGTCTTGGCAGCTTAGTGAGTGGAAAATGCCTCAAGGGGAAAAGGAATCCAAACATTGTGCTCCTCTCTCCAAAATTCCCTTTTCTCAGGGATTTTGGTCTAAGACTTCAGTGTCTGGGCAGCTCTTTGATGACTCCCAAGCATGTGAGTGTGTGCTCATCTGGATTTCCTGTTAGCTGTTTGCATCAGAAGGGTTAGTCTAATATAAGCTCTTCCTTTATGTCCAGAAGCAAAACGTCAGGAATGAGACTGTTGGTATAAAAAAAAAAAAAAAAAAAAAGGTTGGGGGGGACCTCCCTGGCGGTCCAGTGGTTAAGACTCCACACTTCCACTGCAGGGGACATGGGTTCAATCCCTGGTCAGGGAAGTAAGATCCCACACTCTGCAGGGCGTGGCCAAGAAATTAAAAAAAAAAAAGAGACTGTTGGTTTGGGGTATTTCCAAGGAAAACTGTAGAATAGAGAAGGATGTCTGATATCTTAAGGGCCATCTGCCCACACAGAGCAGAGAAACACCTTTCCTGGGCTGGGGCTGAGCTGGTGTGGAGCTGGGATAAAGGCAGGATGAGAAATGCTGTGTGGGGTTTTGCCCTCTGACCCTTGGGCCTTGTCCCTGGGGATGGGCAAAAAATAAACCAGAGAAAAGCTTGGGAATCCCCAAGCGTGTCCCTCCCATTTAGCCCACAGAAACTTTGGGAAGTCCCCATCTAGTGGAGCAGTGAACTGAAAAAGAAAAAGAAAAAGCTAGACTGATAGCCAGAGGACAGCTCTCAAGTCCTGTGTGCCCAAGGGCCCCAAGTGCGGTGGAAGGGGACTTCCAAAACCTGTCTATTCCTCAAAGCAAAGCACAGAGCTGGGCTGAAAATAGCCCGGCAGATGGGGGGAGGCCTCCCAGTTGAGAGAAGGAGGACACAGTCTGTGGAGTCCTATTGATGGATGTCCATGGTGGGACGGGTGATGGCAGTGTTTGCTACGAAGACCAAGGTCGATGCCCAGGTCCAGGCAAGACAGACTTGGAGAGGACTGGGGCAAGTCCGCCAAGTGCATCCCTCACCCAGGCCGGCTTGGCCCTGCTTCTCGAGAGCACTGGCCTGACCCACACCCAGCCTCCTCCTGGAACTACTAACGGCTATAGAGAAGAAGAAAAGAGATCAGGAACTGAGGAAAACTAAATATCAGAAATAGATTAGATTATTAAGCTGGAAGGGACTGAATTTCTTTGGGGGTGAGATTTCTTTTTCCACAACTGTTCTGGATTGAATCATGTCTCCTCAAAAGATATGTTGAAGGCCTGGTACCTGTAAATGTGACCTTATTGGAAAGATGGTCTTTGCAGAGGTAATCAAGCTGAGATGAGGTCATTAGGGTAGGCCCTAATCCAATATGACTGGAGTCCCTTTTTCTTTTTTTTTTTTGCGGTATGCGGGCCTCTCACTGCTGTGGCCTCTCCCGTTGCGGAGCACAGGCTCCAGATGCGCAGGCTCAGCGGCCATGGCTCACAGGCCCAGCCGCTCTGCAGCACGTGGGATCTTCCCGGACCAGGGCATGAACCCGCGTCCCCTGCATTGGTAGGCAGACTCTTAATCACTGCACCACCAGGAAAGCCCTGGTGTCCCTTTAAGAAGAAGAGAAGAGGGCTTCCCTGGTGGCACAGTGGTTAAGAATCCGCCTGCCAATGCAGGGAACACGGGTTCGAGCCCCGGTCCGGGAAGAGCCCACATGCCGCGGAGCAACTAAGCCCGTGCGCCACAACTACTGAGCCTGTGCTCTAGAGCCTGCGAGCCACAACTACTGAATCCGCGTGCCACAACTACTGAAGTCCACGCACCTAGAGCCTGTGCTCTGCAATAAGAGAAGCCACCGCAACGAGAAGCCTGCACACCGCAACAAAGAGTAGTCCCCGCTCGTTGCAACTAGAGAAAGCTCGTATGCAGCAACGAAGACCCAACGCAGCCAAAAATAAAGAAATAAATTAAAAAAAAAAAAAGAAGAGGAGAAGAGGGAATTCCCTGGTGGTGCAGTTGTTAGCACTCTGTGCTCTCATTGCCAAGGGTCCAGGTTCAATCCCTGATCTGGGAACTAAGATCCCACAAGCTGTGTTGTGCGGCCAAAAAAAAAAAAAAAAAGAAAACCGAAAAACAAACAAAAAAAACCAAATCATTAAAAAACAAGAAGAAAAAGAAGAGAGACAGAGACCCAATGGGAGATTCCACGTGACGACAGAGGCAGAGAAGGGACTGATGTTCCTACAAGCCCAGGAGGTCCGAGGATTACAGGCAACCACCAGAAGCTACGAGAGAGGCATGGAACAGATTCTCCCCTCGAGCCTTCGCAGAGACCATGGTCCTGCAGACACTCTGATTTCAGACTTCTGGCCTCCAGGACTACGAGACAATAAGTTTCTGTTGTTTAAAGCCACCCAGTTTGTGGGCATTTTTTAGGGCAGCCTTAGCAAACGAGTACAACTACAAACTGGAAATGGGGTTTGAACTTAATGTTGAGACCAATTATGGAAAAGGAAAGACAATTAGATTTCTGTACCTGTCCACACATTTTATGTTAATTCAGGCATTGAGCTCGTATTATATTCCTTACAAAGGTAAGCTTTCATGTCACCTTTGCATCTGGGCGACCCTGATGTGCTTCTCTCCATGTAGCAGTTCCCCGAGTTTATCTGCCTTCCTGGTTCTTGTGTCGTGAAGCTAGCCTGAACTGGCTCAAGTCAGAATTTGCACCAACTGAGGAAACAGATACAGTTTACAACCAATTATACTTTGCAGTAAAACAAACCAACAAAAGCAACAACCACAACAAACAGGTCAAGGTCTCACCAGGAAGGGAGTTAGTGAGTTACAGTGTTTTCTCATACAAACGTGTACCATCAGGGTCAATCTGTTGGGGTGACTGAAGGGCTCCGGGGAGGCCTCCTCGGTCAGATTGCTTGTACAGGTGTCTGAGATCCATCACGTGGCATCATTCCTTTGCTTCTTGAAGGTGTCGTCCGTTTTACAATTAAAGCACAAATATCTCCCGAGAAAGTTCAGCTCACAGCTTAAGCTCTTAGCAATAGCTAGCAGATTTTTGTTGTGTGATTTCTGTCCTGGGCCTAGAGGAGAGGTGAGGAAGGAACAAGGAAGGCCGTGGCCAGCTTCCCAGTGTGGCCGAGCGCGAGGTCATCATAATCATCAACAGGCAATATTCGATGATCATCCATGTCGTTATGATGACAATTAGAAAGCATGCACTATATTTTCAAAATAGAAAGGAGTTCATTAATAAAACAAAGAGTCCTGTCTTCCCCCATATGATTGGTGGTGAGGCCCATCTACTCTGGGTCAGCTGACCACTAGCTCTGTGACCATGGCAGGCTGCTTCTCCTTTTTAAACCCCAAGTTATGGCTCATCTGTGAAATGGGCTAATAGTGTTACCTACCTCATCAGGTGGTTACAAGATGCAAGTGAAGTAAATTATCTAAAGCCCTGATGCTATTGCTTGGCGCAGGGTAAGTGCTCAAGAAACGTGAGTATATCATCGATCTGTGACTTTTCTCCCGTCAGGTTAGTGCGTGGTTGGGTTTCTTCGTGCAGTGCTGGTTTTGTGCTAAAATCATCTGTGTTGTTCCACAGAGTGGCCAGGGCTGTATTAATATGAAAACAGACATCGGTGCGTCAAAGAGCAGTCAAGACCCCCAACGCTGGGCAGCGCCCGCACTGTGCCACTTATTGTGTATTTTTCCTGTTTGAAAATATGCTGAAGTAAAAGAAAGCGTCAGGATAAGAGAAACCCCGCAGCTGTTTTTAGCTTGTAAAACACTTAGATAGAGCTTACCATGTGCTTTACAAACACAGACTCGTTTGATACCCCTACGATTCCGTCAGGTAAAACCTATTATTATCCTCATTTTACACAGGAGGCGACGGCGACGCGGAGGGGTAAGTCATTTCCTGGGGTCGCCAGGCTAGTGTGAGAAGGGGACGCTTCTCCTCCCATTATGTCTCTATCCACGTTCCTTGAAAATGTGTGCCAGTCCGAGCTTTGTGGACATTTTCCGTGTGACCACATCTGGGATGATGGAGGGTGATCTGGCCAAAAGAGGAAGTGGATTGAATTTTTAGGGAAGGGGAGCCTCTGTGGACTGTGTACCATCTTCTGGCAGGCAGAGGGTGAGGGCAAGAGTTGGCATCCCTGAAGAGTTCTGACAGCCTTCTTTATCTCCACCCGCAGGGGAAGAAGCCGAGCAGCCCGAGACAGTGAGGCAGTTATCAGTCACCAGCTCCCGGATGACAGAGGAGAGGGGAAAGGAGATTCTCAGAACCCAGTTACGTTAGACATATTAACAGAGGAATGTAACGTGACAGAAGGAAACAAAGAGGAGATTCTTGCCCCCGAGGGCTAAAGCATTTAGTTGCCACATCACTGAACTGGGCTTTGCAAAAGGTGTGTACGCAGTAAGAGTTGAACACAGCTCCGCCGAGGAAACAGATCTCCCCCTGTGGAGCGAGGGCCCGTAGTGCCTGGGATGTTCCAAGTCCCTGGCCACTTACCAGGACACCTCCGACCGGCCCTCCCCAACCAAGGTCCACTGTCCCATTGGGGAGGGGGCAATGGTGAGGGAACAAGAGGCCTAATGCTTGGGAAGCATAGAGCTGGTTCCACCCAGACGGCTGCCAGAAGATGCTCAGACAGATGCCATTTCTGCTGGGTCCTGAAGCGTGACAGCATTACCGGGAGTTGGCTGCAACTCTTTGGGCAGTACTGCTGGGTGTCGTGGTGGACGGGAAGAGAGGGTTGGAAACTGTCTAGGAGGTAACAAGGTGAAGACTGGAGACCAGATGGTTGTGGGAGTGAAGGTCAGGAGAGGTCAAAGGCGGCTCCCAGCAGCTTGGGAAATAGGGATGCTACTGACTGAAGCAGGAGGCGGGATAGAGGAGGAGTTCATCTGGGGAGGCATCCCAGTGGTGAGGTGGGTGGATAAGGGCCACACCTCCAGGGCCGGGAGTCAGGGTAGCATGGACTCATCCTCTGGATTTTTTTTGGGGGGGGGGGAGGGGTGTTGCCCCACTAGTAAGTTTTTTTTTTAATGGAATTGTGTTGGATTGGAAATGAAATAGGGACAACATGTAACTTTCTTTGGGGGTAGCAGGCAGGGAAGGGGCTGAGGGTGGTGGGCTGTGAGGCCGTGAAGCACTTGGGTGACAGACTTATTGCTTGTTCCTGGGCTCATTTTCACAGGAGCTGGTAGACGGATGCGCTAACAGCGGGTCTCCACCACTGCTCGTCAATCACCCCTCTGTTCAGCTTGCCCCTGGGATGATGCTGGGGAGACACAGAAGTACCTCTAGCACTTCCTCGGGATGGCTTGTTTCTCATGACCTCATCACAGTGAAAAGAAGATGGATTTCTCAACCACTTCCTCCTGCAGTAGGTAAACCTGGAGTGCCTTCGGGTTTCTGTGCAAGCAGGTAGCAACGGGAGCACTACTGGTTAATGAGAGTCATTAGGGGAGGGTGTCTTTCTCAGTTGAATTTCAGGTCCAGGTAGGACTCCGCACAAATTGATAATATCCTCTTGCTGTAGGAAATTGTATCGATACTTGAACAAAGAAATTGTCAAAAGCTTGTGACAAATTGGCTCGCTTTATTTCAAAGGATCCAAAATTGCTTTATAAATTCTCTTACGGCCCCGCGGGCTAAGAGCATATGATGAAAAAGGCAATCTGTGAGGCTAGAGGTAAAAAGCAAAGCAGCTCCCTGCACCCTGCTTCTGCTTGTCTCCTATTCTCGGGGCTGCTTGTTTAAAACTGGCTGTCTGTTTTTATTAGCAAATTCCACAAGGGAAAGTATGCTTGCTGAGACTCTCATTACAATGACATGGAATAAAAAGAAAATATGCAAACAGAGTTCCCCATCCCTCGTTGAGAGAAGGGGATGGAAGGTGGAGGTGAGGAGGAACGCAGATTATTCCAGAGGCATAAAGAGTAGACAACAATTATGTTTCTTTTCTTTCTTTCTTTTCCTTTAAAAAATGGTAAAATAGAAATATTTTCAAAACTCTTGACACAATAGCAGGGAAAAGTTGTGGGCAGAAAGATTTCATTAATCCTGTAACTTTGGGGAACCACTACAGATGTTGATGGTAGTTTTAAAATCTAGAAGAGAACATTTCAAAGCCAAAGTGATTTAAAAAATTTTTTTATGGAAACTTGCTCTTTGCAGTGTAAAGATACAAACCTAACCTCTTATAGAAAGGTTATATATAGTCCTATTGAAAACTGTATCAATTTAAAGCCTGGAGTGTGGATTTTAAAGCTTGTGGCTTATTTAAAGCTTCTAATGAGAAAGTAGCCACAAGGTCAAGGTATTATTACTCTAACTTAAGACAATAAAGATTTATTAATTTACATATCTGTTAATTCAATAAGTATTTATATAATGTGCAAGATACAGAGTTTAAAAAGCAGGGTTTTTCTTCTGCATGACACGATTTCCCCATTCTATCACCAAAGTTTGTAAATTTCTTTTTAAAAATGCAATAGAATGAAGCTGTTAAAAGAATCAAGTAAGTCTACAGGTACTGACATGCAAATATGTTTATTTCATATATATGTAAGTTTGTGATGTATAGTATGTATTTGATGAATATTTACTATAATTGTTATAGGCCATCCTAAGACTTTCTTTTCCTTTCTTTTGAGATGTATTGGACCAAGGAGAAATCTGAGCTCGAGGTCAGGTTTTAGCTCATTTAATACACCAGCTTTGAAACTGAAACCCACAAATTACATATCATCACCAAATTATAACTTTTAGAGGATGTCCATAACAGTTAATGTGATTTATTCTCACTACACACTGGTATGCCTAAAGGATTTCATAGCTCTACTTACGAGGAGAAAGCCGCTAGTTCTAATATCCTGGCGGAAGTCCGTTCTCTAGGTCATTTAAGTTCAAAACTCACTTCCCTTGTGAAGGATCTTGTCCATACATCAGATGGCTCCACGCCAACCACCCTCAGCTTCAGATGTGGTTTAAATTATCTTTGCCCACGAGCAGAAGTTGATCTGTTTTTCCTCCTTTCCGACCCACTTAGAACTGTCACATGCAAATCCCAAACCCCAATACTTTCAATAAGAATAAGCAGCAGCAGTTATAGAGCAGAGAGTGAGGAAGACTGTGCCGTTGAGGGTGGAGGGGAAACGACCCAACAGAGCGAACAGGGCCGGGAGGAAGTACAAGGAATTCAGGAAGAGTCCAACCAGAGAACCCGCAACAAAGTCCAAGAACAAGTTTAATGGCACAGGAATTGAAACGGTGGAACTCAGGGCCATAAAGGGAAACTTGAGAGAAAAGACTTGCTCCTATTGTGTACGTTTTGCATTTCATGGAAAGTTTATGGGTTCAGTAAACACATTTCCTAGGCTGAGGGCTCCAGTGAAACGAAAGGCTGGCTATGTAACCAGCTGGCTAGCAAGAACTGACTGGACATCTTTAAAGTATTATAAGCATTATAATTGGTACTTTATTTTGATTCAGAACATATTAACTTTTACATGTTCAGATATGTTTATCAGACTTAGTTTATTTATAAATTATGAAAAATGAAACAAACTTAAAATCACATGAGTTTTAGCAACTTAGAACAATCAATGGCACGGGCATTTTTCCAAGGATATGCCTTTTAAGAGTGAAGCCCAAGGTTAAAAGTCTTTCACTGGGTGTTGGAGGGGGTCTGCGTATGGGTTACGCAGGAGCCAGACCAGTGCATTGGTAACTTGGGCTGATGCACTCAAAGCTCACTCACAAACATGAGTAGCATACTTCCCAGGAAGCATTGAGGACCTCTGTTTCCTCTTGGGAGATGTGGGGAGATGCTTCCCAGCTCAGGGATGGAGTAGAGACAGGATCAGCCCTGGCCAAGAGAGAGTCTCTGTGGGATTAAATGAGATTTTTAGACCTGGAATCTTGAGCAATCTTCTAAACAAACATAGACCTTTTATCATGGGGTAGTAATCCTATCAGGCGACGTTTTTTTTTTTTTTTTTTTTTGCAGTAAGAGGGCCTCTCACTGTTGTGGCCTCTCCCGTTGTGGAGCACAGGCTCCGGACACGCAGGCTCAGCGGCCATGGCCTACGGGCCCAGCCGCTCCACGGCATGTGGGATCTTCCCGGACCGGGGCACGAACCCCTGTCCCCTGCATCGGCAGGCGGACTCTCAACCACTGTGCCACCAGGGAAGCCCAGGCGACCTTTTGTTTTTCATTTTTCTTTCAAGAATATATCAGTTAGCCTCTAGTAACTTGTCAGCAGAAAGGAAAAATGGGTCAAAGGAATCCAAGAGAAAGAAAGATCCATCACCCCTGCGAGCAGGTGTACCGCCTGGCCTCCCACTATACATCATACACACGTGCAAATGGTTCGCAGTCAGTGCACGGTGCATCCAGACTGTTGGGTTAAACGCAGCTTTTTGGAATTGTAATCAGGCCCACTGCCTTCTTTCTTTCAGGAGTTTGAAAAGTGCCGTGAAGTAGATCGAGCAAGCTCCTGAAACAGCCGCTAAAAGAACCGTTTGTATTCCGCCGATGATCTTCAGAAAGGAGAGATGCAGGCTCCCTTGAAAAGGCTATCCTCTGACTTCTCCAAAGTTAGCCTGACCCACTGGCAGAGATGCCTGCCTACACTGGGGAGACGCTGGGCTGGAGTCAGTGTGGTCTTTGTCTGTTTACTGGATCCTGGGGCACTGGGAGGGAGGCTGCATGGAGCCTGTTAGTTCGGGGCCTGAAGTAATAGGAAAGCACTTAGTGGAAGTAACCAGCGCTGGGATCCTCCTTCTTGCCCCCAAACAAGCTGTAAAAGTGAATTTGAGCTCCGTGGAGACAGGTATTAAATGCAGTCATTTTTTTTTTAACATCTTTATTGGAGTATAATTGCTTTACAATGGTGTGTTAGTTTCTGCTTTATAACAAAGTGAATCAGCTATACGTATACATATACCCCCATATCTCCTCCCTCTTGCATCTCCCTCCCTCCCACCCTCCCTATCCCACCCCTCTAGGTGGTCACAAAGCACCGAGCTGATCTCCCTGTGCTATGCGGCTGCTTCCCACTAGCTATCTACCTTAGGTTTGGTAGTGTATATATGTCCATGCCTCTCTCTCGCTTTGTCACAGCTTACCCTTCCCCCTCCCCATATCCTCAAGTCCATTCTCTAGTGGGTCTGTGTCTTTATTCCCATCTTACTCCTAGGTTCTTCATGACATTTTTTTTTTCTTAAATTCCATATATATGTGTTAGCATACGGTATTTGTCTTTCTCTTTCTGACTTACTTCACTCTGTATGACAGATTCTAGGTCCATCCACCTTACTACAAATAACTCAATTTCGTTTCTTTTTAAATACAGTCATTCTTAACTGGTATTCCACTGTGTGTGTGTGTGTGTGTGTGTGTGTGTGTGTGTGTGTGTTTCTAATGTCATTTCTGGTGGGGCCCGGGCTGAGGCAGAGAGTTTACTTGGCAAGAATATTCTCTTTCCTTAGGTTTTGGGAAAGAGAAAAGAGAACAAAACCCCCCACAACTTCCAAAACAAACAAAAAACTTCCAAAAACTAGAAAGGTGTTTTAAGAAAACTCTTTCTGACATAGTACAGAGGAAGGATGGCTTGTTTTTTGAAGTGTCCTACTACCAGAAAGTCCAACGAAATCCTGCCCAGTACTGGAAAGATTTTGGAAATGAATTTCAATTCTGCTAACATTGCTAGATACCCTCTAGGTGCCAGGAAATGTACGAAGTTACTGGGGATAAACAGATGAATTGGGCTGATCCCTTACTGCAAGGAATTTAGATCTGAGTAATTTAAGTATGAAGAGTCTGCAAGAGAATATGACAGAATGGTTATTTCTAGGGAGTGGGGTTACAGCTAATATTTAACTTTTTGGTAAATAGTAGGATACTGTAGCTAAAGAGTTTTGGTGGCTATGAAGTGAGTGGATGGTGAGGACACTGGGGCCGCCTCTTTTAAAAACAGGCTCTTCTGGTCTTTGCCAGGGGTGGAGATTTGAGTTTATCTTTGAGAGTAGGTTTGCTTTAATTGGGCCTTTGGTTATTCTACAGGGAAGCGATCCTGCTTTATAATGAAGATGACCCAGCATAACTTCCTGATGGTCCCCCAGCTCCCTGGCTCTTCCCCCTCAGCTTTCTTTGCTGATTCGACCCCATCTCGAGAGAGTTCTGTCTCTTTCCCAGTCTTTCCCGCAGGCATCTCAGCCAGGCCCTGGGTTAGACTGGATTGCTCCGGGCTGGTTATTTCTCTGTCTTCATCTCCAGGTTCAAACTCTGTTCTGAACACTAGTCTTGTATATTCTCTGCATACCCCTCCCACATATACCCTCCCGTCTCTTCTCCAGCCCCCAGCCCCCCAGCTACACTGGTGCTTAAAACTTTTCAGAAGGTTCTTACTGTTCAAAGGATAATATCCAAAATTCTTAACATGCCAACAAAACCATGCGTGACTGACTCTTCTCTGCTTCTTTGGCCTCATCTCTGGCTGCTCTGTCCTTACTCCCTTCCTTTCCAATGGGCCCAGCTCTGTCGCACCTCAGAGCTTCAAATTCACCATTCCCTTTACTTGGAATGATCGATCCAACTCAATCATCCTTCAGGGCTCAGCTGGGCCCCCTCTAATCCCTTAGAGCTAGCTTAACTCTCATTATATGCTCTGCATCTTTAGCAGAGACACAAACAGAACTATTTGTAAAATGATTTGTTTACTATCTGTCTCCCTCAGATTGTAACGGTGACACAGCTTATATCCCTACTGCCTGGTACAGGTGCTGAGGAAAGGCTCCATAAATGGATTAATAACTGAATGAGTTTCAGTATCGGGGGCTAATTTCACTTCCTAATCACGCGAATGTTCATCTTGACTGTAGACAGAGCTTCATCTCCGCAGGTTATTTTTATTTAATGCAGTGGCACTAAGATTATGGAGACACTCCATATTTATTTTTTATTTTATTATTTAGCGGCACTAAAAGTATGGAGACACTTTTTCTCTCCTTCGCTAGGCCCTGATGGCACTGCGGCCCGGACTCTGGTCGGGGGTACACACTGGCGCCCTGTATGGGGCTTGGACTAAGGAGAGAGAGGCTCTGGATGGTTTCGTCTCTTTGGGACCATTATTTGGTTTTCGCTTTTTTCTTTTCCCCTTCTGTAATTTCCTTCCGTTTCCCCAAGACGTCTGTTCAATCCGACGTGAACTGTGACCTCACAACTTGGTCATGGCGTGCTGTGAGAAGCGAGGCAAGGAAGAGGCCACGCCTCCCCCTTGGGGCAAAACTGGAGGAGAGAATGCTAAGAGGCAACTTGCAGCCGAGGGAGGAGGGAAGAAGGGCCAGCAGGGCGAGATTTGGAGAGAAGATGGTAAGCACCGGGCAGGCATATTGGCGAGGGGAAACTGGACAACGCCTGGACTCTGCTGAGGTCGCACAGCACGCCTGTCACTGACTCACTGCCTGTCAGCTCCAAATTCATCCTTTCTGCCATCTCTGTAAAAAGGGATCTCGGCCTTTTATGTAATTTCCCTTGCCAGCTGCCTCGTCGTTAGCTTTGTCAGTACAGGGTGTGGGTAGAACTTGCAGGAGGGCAGAACTCTGCCTGCCAGTTGCCTCGCTTGGCTGTGGCTCCTGCATTTTGAGGGGTTTCTCCAGCACCAGGATCCTGCAGTGCAGGGCAGCACCGGCTTCTTCTGGCACCTCTCTTTCTGGGTGGTTTTGCAGCGAACTGCTTCCATGAGACATCTCCCTCTATACAACTTTCCCCACACCCTAGAGGGTAGATTTCCAGCAAGTTCCACTGGTGTGATACCACAGTGACTTCCCTGGCACTTAGTGAACCATAGCCATGCTCTCCCCAACAAGGTCTGGGTCTGAGCCTGGGGTAGGGGAGGGATAAGGGAGCACCCTTATCCTTGGGTGCTCTATCTCGGCCCCAGGGGTAGTGGCTGCTTTAAAAGTCTTTGTATCTGCTGTTCCTATTTTCTTTTGCATTCTCTTTACTTCTAACCAGTCAATCCCTCATTGCTCCAAATCCTTCATAGTTAATAATTCTTTCTATTAAACTTTTACCACTTAATTGCTGTGTGGTTTCTCTCTTCTGATTGGATCCAGACTGATACACATGGGATGGGGCTCAGACTCTGATTACTTATCTATCAAGGGAAGGTGTCCCTTGAAGACTGGAGGAATTGGAGACATTTGGATTATATGTCCCAAGTTGTGCAATGAACGTGTTACTTGTATAATCAGAAAAAAAAAACCCAAAAACATAACATTGTGAAACAGCATGAAAAAACATGATACAAGAAGCAAGGGTGAAAAACATATAAAGAAGATCCTAGGGTGGTAGCTCTGTGCTAAGGGGAAAAAGCTCCTTAGAGGAGGTGATGCTTGAATTGGGAACTGGAGGGTGAGTGGAGTGGGAGGCATTCCCTGAGGCACCGCCACATGTGCCCGAGTGGAGACAGGACCAGGGAGAGCCTATGTAGTGGAGAGGGGTCAGTGTGGCCAGAGCCTGTGGCAGTAGAAAGTGGAGAGCCAGGTCTGTCTGAACACAGCAAACCCTTGGGGCTTCATTTAAAAATTGTAGGTGTGTGTGGGAAAGTTGATTCCATGTGTCTTGTAGACTGGGGAATCGCCAGCTGTGGGAATCTTCCTGGAAGATCTCCAACCGTCTCCAGCTTTCTGGGAGTTTAACTGAGGAAGGGCCCTGGCTGTTGTGCTCTGAAATTCACCTCTGGGTTTGTGCCCAAGGCCACACTTCTCAACTGGCTGCTCCCAGCTAAGGGCTGGTAGAGACACGGATGCTCAGGCAGGTGGGTACCAAGGAGAATTGGGCCCCCTATGATGGGTAACTCTGGGTGTAGGACTCACCCATGATCTTCCTGAGGCTGCAGGGAGGTTGGGATGTTGCTTCCCTCGCTCCTTCACTGGGATCAGACTCGCGCGAAGCCTGGCTCTCTGGAAGCTCCTGGCGTTTAATCCCACAGCCATTTCCCCTAAGAAAATTCTTCCGTATCTAGTCCTGTCTTGGCGCCTCCTCCTTGCGGCACCCACACGAGCACACGAACTCTTCCCCCTTCCCGCTCCTCTCTACGCGAGAGCCTTTGTAAAGGCAGGGACAGCGAGGGTGGGAACACAGCCCTCACTCCCGCTTCTCCCGAGCGTCCTCCCCTCCCCATCATCCGGGCCCTCTGGATCCCCCAGGTTTCTCTAATAAACCCTGCAGCTTCCACCTGGGAAGTCCGATTTCTCCCGGACCCTCCGGCTCCTCCCTCTCTCCCTTCTCAGGAAGGTTAGGGGACGAACAGTCTCTCCTGCCTGCACGAGGCTTCAGATTCCGCGTGCTTCTGTCCTTAGTGGTACCCGAGTAAGCGTCTTCCCACTCTCAGCTCTTTGGGGAAGGCACTGGACCTTACGCACCGCATCCACGATGGCAGGCAGAGCGCCGAGCTCATGGTAGGCGCTTACTCGAAGCTCGTGGAGTTCTCGGTGTTGGTTAGTTGGGAAGTCCTAGAAAGAAAGCGCAGGAGGCTACGGCGGGAGACGCGGGCGGGGGACGCGGGCGGGAGCGCGGGCCGCCCCGGGAACCGGCTGCGGGGTCCGAGGCCTGGCGCGGTGGGCGCCGCGGGGGATGGGCGCGGGCCGGCGCGGGGCCGGGGGGGCGGGGGGACTTCTGGTGGGGGGATGGGAGGACGGGGGATGGCGGGGGTGGGCTGGGCTGGGCTGGGCTGGGCTGGGCGGCGGGGGCGGGGAGGAGGCGGGCCCAGCGGCCGGGGAGGAAGGTGCGGCCGCTCTCGCCGCCACAGGCGCTGCGTGCGAGGCGAGGGGTAGCGGCGGCGGCTGGAGGTTCAGCGCCCGCGCGGGACGGAGTGACCCTAGCAACTTCTCCAAGTCGGCCGGCGCCGCCCCGCGTGACCCCGGGACCCCGCGGGAACGGCCGTGTCGCCGGTTCGGGCACGGGCGGGTGCCGGGCGCTCCACCCAGGTAAGGGGGGAGGCGGGGGCCGAGGCCGGACCCCGGCTCGGGGCGGGCGGCCCACCTCCTCGGCTTTGTTCGCCGCGCCCTCCGGCGCCTGCCCCGGGCGGTGAGCCGAGGGTTGCGGCTGCGGTCGCCGAGCCGGCACAACCCGGCGCATGGTGGCAGCCCCCTGGCGCGTCCCGGAACCCCGCGCAGCCTGGCCGGGCGGAGGAAACGCTTTCCAGATCACCGGCCCTCGCGGTGCCCCTGGGCCCGCCCGACCCCCGCGTTCGGGCTTCCGCGCCCCGAGCCCGGTCTCGTGGGTGCGGTGGCCCAGCGCCCTGGAAGGTCCTGGGGGAGCGGACCCTGCGCCCGCGGCTCAGGTCGCCGAGCCCGGGGGTCCCCCAAGCCCGGGGCCACCGGGCGGGAGGGGCAGGAGTCCCGCCGCTGCCCCCGCCCGGCTCTGCTCCGAGGGGCCCAGGTGCCAAGTTTCTGGGAAAGCCGACACGTCGTGTCGCAAACGGATCATATTTACCAAAAACAGTTTAGAAAGAAAAGAGGCCATTCTTCCAACAATTGACGGCCGGCAGCCGCTGTAAAGGTCCGGGGGTGGGGGGGGTACGATTGCACGGCGTCGTTTCTCTTTAAGAAACGGTGAAACTTACCATGATGAGCTTCCATGCGTCTTCATACTTTTTAAAATAGCAAAATAGGGTAACTTTACTTAATTGGGGGGAGGGGAGGCTGCTTGGTCCTGAAGATATTTCCCTTCGCGTTGCCTCTGCGGGGGCCCTGTGAGAGGCTGCCTGGTGACAGTTGTAATCTAGGCAGCCTTGCGTCGCGGTAAGACCTTTATTCACTGTGTGGCCAAGGTTTGGGGGTTCTCTTCTCATGCTTATTCACCCGTTCTACCACCCGTCCCTCAAATGCCGCTGGCATAATTATTGTAACGGACGGCACTTGGTAATCTCCAGTCCCTCTCCAGTAGATTTAAGCTGGAGGGTCTCTGATAAGTTTTTGAAGTCTTCCAAGTTTCTTACAGGTGCAGACCATATGCTGTAAATATTTCAGACCTAAGCTCAATGAAAAGTGTCAATTTCTGGTCTTATCATTTGAGCATAACCAATAGAACCTGTGTACGTACACACTTCAAAACATCTTCTGGTATTCTTTAAGGTTTTTATATTCTAAAAATGTAGTATCAAGATTGGTGCTGTGCTGAAAGCAAACTTCTTTTCCTTTGGATTTTACCTGCTCAGCTTACAGGGTAAGACTTGTTGCTTTAGGGAATCAGAGCCCCTAATTACCTTGTGATTGGTAAATGTGAAAAAACAGGGCAAGGTATAATCCAAGAAGAGTTTATTATTTACAGCGGCAAAACGAGCCCCTAATGATCTCCGAATCCGGTTTTGACACCTTAATTTGCCATATAAAATGCTTCATCATCTGGCCCCTGCCTGCCTTTACAGCCTCCTCTCCTGACTCTTCCCCAGGTCTCGCCTCCCCCCTCCCCCTTACACACACACACACACACACACACACACACACACACAGCCAGCCTCATCAGACTCCTTCCAGGTCTCACCTCCCCCCTCCCCCTTACACACACACACACACACACACACACACACACACACACAGCCAGCCTCATCAGACTCCTTCCAAGTTGTCATTTCCAGACCACTGTCTGGAATGAATGAGCATTCTGTTTATACTCTTCTCGCTCCACTTGTCCATCTGTTGGTTACTCACACGTCCTTCATGTGTCAGTCAGATGCATTCTCTAGTAAGCTCTCCTTCCTCATTATCACTCGGCAGTTAAGCTCTTTCTTCTCTAGTAGTCATCGTCTCTACTAGAACTGATTTTTTTTTAAACACCTCTGGCCATGCCACCTTGTAAAATTGTGAGTTGTTCACTGCACAGGGTCATCCTGTCCCGTGGGCAAGTGGAGGCTGAAATCCAATATACACTCCACTCACCAAGCCCCTGGTGCCCTCCTCTCTGCTGGAAGGGGCCACCTTTTCTAATTTACCCAACTCGACACCCATCACAGAGACTGACGGAGCAGAAGCTCAGTTAAGATTCCTTGAATGAGAGAAAAGAAAGCACCATCTCTACAGACGTCTAGAAAGAAGCCGAAGTTTAGGGGCAGATTCCTCACGTAAGTCAGGATATAGGAATGTGCTTTGGTTTGCTCTTATGTCTGGCTGGTTCAAGTGATTCTTGAACCAGCCAGACATAAGAGGTGTCTTATCCTTGATTACAGGGAAGAATCTGGGGCTGTAAATTCACAGGTGGGTATCCGAGATGTGTGCCAGCACGTGGTGGGCCTCCTCAGCTGACTGCCTTTCAAGGCTCTAAGGTTTATGCATCTAATCATGATTTGATGCGAGAGATAAGGGTATAAGACTCTTAAAAGTAAGGCTATAAAGAGCTTTGCTTACATGAACATGTGTTACTGCATTGGTTGAAGTGCCATTTTGTACACAAGCACCAGTCATCCTAAAGTGACATATCATAGAATTAAAGAATGTCAGAAAAGAAGGCGTTGAATCTAATTTATTTAGATTCTTCAAATGAGAGCGGCATTTAAGATTGCAGTTTACACATTACAGAAAATGCAGTTTTTATGTGAGGCAGTTTGCAAGCTCAGTTGGCTGTAAGGTTCTTAAAAATGCTCCAAATTTGTATGTAGTTTCAAACTTCTAACAATTTGTGGGCAATCTAGAGATATTTGTCAAGCTAAAATCTATATGTGGATCATCTCACCAAAATTTATAACATGGTGGTATAAAATCGTATACCATGGGCTTCCCTGGTGGCGCAGTGGTTGAGAGTCCGCCTGCCGATGCAGGGGACACGGGTTTGTGCCCCGGTCCGGGAAGATCCCACATGCCGCGGAGCGGCTGGGCCCGTGAGCCATGGCCGCTGAGCCTGCGCGTCCGGAGCCTGTGCTCCGCAACGGGAGAGGCCACAGCAGTGAGAGGCCCGTGTGCCGCAAAAAAAAAAAAAAAAAAAAAAAAAAATCGTATACCATTAAACATCAAAAGAACTTGACAGTTGTATGGAATCCTGGACTCTCTAGAATTCATAGCATAGAATAAGTTTAAAGATAATATAGATCAATTATCCCATTTTATAGGTAAGGAAAAGTAGTACCAGGGACCTGTCCAAGGTCACAGAGCTTAGGTAGGAGCTCAGCCAAGGTGAGCACTCAGATTCCCTGGCTCTTAGTTCATTGCTTTATTTATTCAAGTGCTTTTATGTATTCAAGCTTCTGTATGTTCCATTGTTGGCTTCAGTTGGGAAATCTTGAAGGTATAGACTAATTATATCTCAGGGAAAGGGAAGATTCCCAGCACCAAACACAATGCCTTGTGTGAAGTAGCCAGGTGATAACTATTTGCTGAATGAAGGAATGAACGAACGAGCCAGTTGAAAGCTTACTTATTTAAAGTAATTACTTGATATAGCACAAACCAAAGTCCTTTGGAGTCCATTATAGTGGAATTTGGCCTATGTGTTTGTATTCCTTAAATGCAATAAAAATGTTAGATAAATTTGATGGAAGAGATGGGTAAGAGGGCTTCCCTGGTGGCGCAGTGGTTGAGAGTCCTCCTGCTGATGCAGGGGACGCGGGTTCGTGTCCCGGTCTGGGAGGATCCCACATGCCGCGGAGCGGCTGGGCCCGTGAGCCATGGCCACTGAGCCTGCGCGTCCGGAGCCTGTGCTCCGCAAAGGGAGAGGCCACAGCAGTGAGAGGCCCGTGTACCGCAAAAAAAAAAAAAAAAAAGAGATGGGTAAGAAATGTTTTCTGTAAAAGAAGCCAGAACTCCTGACAGAGAGGCATCAGTAGAAAAACTCAGGATATGGAATCAGTAGGTTTGTCCACAGACCAGCCTTGATTCTGCAAGCCTTGGATATCACCAGCCTCAGTTTCTTCCTGTAACCTCCTGAGTCGCACAGTTGTTAGAAGCATCGAATGAGCTCACACGTGTGAAAGCACTTTGCAAACTTTAGAACACTGAAGGGTTAGACTGTGTGGTGGGAAGTGCTCTCCAGGCACTCTGCTGGCTTTCTGTATGCATCACCCCGTTTATTCCTCTGAGTAGAGCAGCAAGGCTCTCGTGGAATGAGGAGGAAACCGAAGCCTAAACAAGTGTCCCTCCACATGGAACAGGTATTTGGTGACCCCTAAAGTGTATTAAGTATCTTGAGTCTCTGGACTTGAGTAAAGGACTTTCTTCAAGTGGAGAAGAAAGACAAGTGACATAAAAGCAAGTCACTTTGGCTTTAGGCAGAGGAACGATTTGCATTTTCGACCAGTCCCTCTTTAGAGTGTGGTGAGTGGATTTAAGAAAACAAGACCGCCAGAAAGATGGTCAGTTGTAATCGTGCAGATGGTCAAAGGCAGCTGGACTGGGCAGTGGGAAAACACAAGGGGACGGAGTCCTGAGATCTGAAGGAGGTGGGATGGACTTGGCGAGGAAGAGTGTGGTGGGCAGGCGGCAGTGGATCCAGTTAAGGATGTTCACAGACCTCAGCAATGCCGAAGGAGAAGGCTGGGGACCTGTGGGGGCCCCTCACCCAAGTTCACACAGTTAGGAAGTCGCACAGCTGAGATTCACCCAGGTCTGTCTGACTGCGTGTTCCTTCCTCTCTCCCATTCTGTCTCAACTGTTAGCATGTCTCCAATCGTAAATGCATCGAGGATTTTAATAAAAAAACAACGTAGAATTTGAAAGCTTTTATGAGTTAGTTCAGAATTTTAAGAAAGAACAAAAAGTGCCCCTTCCGAAGCCCTCCCACAGACTGAGGTCAGGAGACATAGGCTGGTGCTCGAGAAGTTTCCCTGCCAGGAGCGTGTAATGTATTTCCTATCTTGGATTCCGTCTGGCCTGGGATCCGGCCCACTCCTCTCCAGGCATTCCATCCAGCTGGAAATGGGTCTGCTTCGTTTCCATTTAGGAGGTTTGCAGATTGAGTAACAGAATCTGGACTGCAGCTTTCATTGTGTTTTTGTGGTGTTGGATTACAAGGTTTCTTTTAAATTCACGGTTAGATTTCTGAATGTGTCTCTCGGACATGGTTCTTTAAGAGTTCCCATTACTAAGTGATTCCTTTGCATTGGGAATAGGATGGAAAACTAGCATTTTGTCATCAGTAGTTTGGGAAATGGCATATAGAAAATAAGCTTGGAGATCTTCTCAAACTGGTAAAAGTTAAGGATTCCCCAAATCTTTTAGCCTTTAAAATATAGTGATGAATTTTTGTGCAGTATTTTGTTATCATTTTTAAAAAATTTTATTATTTAGTTTTTGCTACATTGGGTGTTTGTTGCTGCACGGGGGCTTTCTCTGGTTGCGGCGAGTGGGGGCTACTCTTCGTTGCAGTGTGCAGGCTTCTTGCGGTGGCTTCTCTTGTTGCGGAGCACAAGGCACGCGGCTTCAGTAGTTGTGGCTCACGGGCTTAGTTGCTCCGCGGCATGTGGGATCTTCCTGGACCAGGGCTCCACCCGTGTCCCCTGCATTGGCAGGCGGATTCTTAACCACTGTGCCACCAGGGAAGCCCCTGTTATCATTTTAAAAATTCAAAATAGCTTTGTCTTGTAAAGAGTGTTCTGTGCCTCAGGATTTACATCTGAAAGGAGGGTGACAGCAGTGCTTTCCTCATAGAAGATTATTTGGAGAATTGAGAAATTAATGAGCTAATTAACATAATGTGTTTAGAACCCTACCTGCCAGGATGAGAGTTCAGGAAGTGTTAGTTGTTCTTCCCTCCCTGTAGATCGGATCTGGCTGTATCAAATTATGTAAAATAAGGATGGTGAGCAGGATGGAGCTGGGAGTTGGGCTGGCAAAGTAGAGGCCATACTCTGTTCCTTTTCCTTTGCTTTGCACTGTTCTCTCTGTCCTTCCCTTTGATGGTTCTTCCCCGTTTGGTCAGCTGTTCATCATTTTTTATTGAGACTCAGTGAAGCCTTTCCTCTGAGTGTGAAGCACTCTTTCTTGTGCTTCCAGGCACTTGGTCCTATGTGGTCTGTATCAGTTGTGGCATTCATCGTGGGATATTTAGTTGTGGGCAATTTCTCCATCACACAGGGAGTGCTTTGCTTATTTTCTTTTTGTACCTCTTCCAGGGCCAGCATGGTGCCTTCGTGGCTGTTCTTAAATGGTGGTCGATAGAATGCAGGAAGTGCTCATTGAAATTGTTTTTAAATTGCTACGTGTTTGAAATTGTTTGGTGATTATGAAGTTGAGTGACCCTTTGCCAAATATTTGACTCTTTATCAATAATAAAGTGATAAAAAATAAAGGTTTCTCCATCTGAAGTGTGGAGTAGTAGCAATATCGTTATACTGAGTATTAATCTAGACTCTGGTCTGGAATACACCTTTTACTCATTTGGCAACTTGGCTAAACCTTTGAGGTCCTTAGATTCTTCAGGGAGAAAATAAAATTATTCTCTAATGAGTCCCAATGTCTTCTGGCAGCAGAGGCATCAAATTCTTCTCATTAACCTTCCTCATCAGGCCTCATGCCAGGGCTTGGTTGATAGAGTAACAGTCACATTTACCCTTACCACTCTGGATAACCATGAGGCTTTTTTTTTTTTTTTTTTTTTTGCGGTACGTGGGCCTCTCACTGTTGTGGCCCCTCCCACCGCGGAGCACAGGCTCCGGACGCACAGGCTCAGCGGCCATGGCTCACGGGCCCAGCCGCTCTGCGGCATGTGGGATCTTCCCGGACCGGGGCTCGAACCCGTGTCCCCTGCATCGGCAGGCGGACTCTCAACCACTGCGCCACCAGGGAAGCCCCATGAGGCTTGTTTAAAATGGATTTTATACTTTCATAAGAGAGCATTTATACATATGAACAGAAACCAAGGAAGAACACGTCCGGAATACACTGAAATGAATTAAGTTATCCTTTGTGCTGGTGGCATTTGAAACTTGTGGAATCAGTACCTACCGTATGAAAACATGAAGCCTTGATGCATGTTAGCCAAATCAGAAACCAGAATATTTACCCATTGAACGGGTCCATTTTGAACTTTCCCTCTGGAAGATCCTAATCATTCTATGAAACCATAGTCATCTGTAGTAACTCTCCCTTCACAACTGTCTGTTGAACTTCTCATTGGGAAGTGCACTGCATATCATGTGGGCAAATAACTTCATTTTACATAAGATGTAAAAGAAAATGAGAAATACCATGGACTGGATCCATTCATTATGTATACACCAACCCCTGCTAGCAGGTCACTTTTTAAAAAATCAGAGTTTTATTATTATAACTGGAGAGCACTGGTTTCCTCAGCCTGCTAGGTTCATCTTAAATGTCATCCTTCTGAAGCTCTCCCTGATCTTCTCCTAACCCCTCATTTTTTCTTGAAATGTAATGCTATGTCCTCACCATTCTTGGGGTTCATCTTCTGAATGGCTGCATTGCCCACACAATGGCTGTATATGTGTTTGCATCCTCTCCCTGCCCCCAGTTGGATTCCTTATTAACTATATAAAAGTGATCATTCCATAAGGTTTGCTGTTTGTGGTGTTTTGGGACACGTATGACTTTTATCAGTGCCTCCACTTTTTTTTCCATTCTGATAGGCAACGAGGAGTTAACTATTTGAAAGGTATTTGTCTGTGTTTGATTGAATTGTTCTTGGTATTGGTCCAGTCAGAGGTAATAATCCAAGTAGTCAAGATACTGTTTTGGAAGAAAACAAAACAAAACTGGAATTCTGGGTTTTGGGTAGATATAAGAGCTCTGCATTTTGGGTAGTTTTGCCAAAAATAGCTGTGTGATCTTGAACAAAACATGACATTCTCTCTGGATTTCCATTGCTTAATTTGGACTTTGGTGGTCAGGGGAGTCATATTGGACTAAATGACTTTTAGGGATCCTTTCAGTTACAAAAGTCAATGATTCTGTGCAGCAGTAGGATATAAGAAAGCGGAGGAAAAATTTATAAAAATTTAAAAGTAGTGTATTTACAATATGCTATTAGCTCACTGGCATTTGAGCCTTACTGGATGACAGATAACCGTCGCCCAACACTAGTAAGGAGGGCAGTGCTGGTGAACACGTAGGGTCTTGGTAAATCCAGAATGTGTGATGAGACATTGCTGGGAGGTAATTATCTGTGATCTTGGGGGCTAATATGGATTTCAAGGCCTCTGGAACTGGGTGGAGGGGAATTCAGTGTTGAAATAGAAGAATGCCTGGGGAAGAAACTGAGAGATCAGTGCTGTATTGGAGGTGGTGAAGGGAGAGCGGGGCAGGCATAGAATATATGAAGCACAAAGTAGCCATGTAGTATATATATAAACAGAGTAGCCATGTAGACTAGATGTAGAACAAAATAGCCATGTAGAGTATAGGTAAACAGAGTAGCCATGTAGAATATAGAACAAAGTAGCTATGTAGAATATATGTTGAACAAAGTAGCCACATAGAATATATATAAAGTAATAGTAACCATGTAATAGACTATATGTAGAGCAAAGTAGCTACATAGAATAGATATAAACAGTAGCCACATAGAATATTTGTGGAACAAAGCAGCCATGTAGACTATATAGAAGAAAGTGGCCACACTAGGTCCAAGGTAAAGCTGTATGAGAATGTTGGTAAAATGATGGCACTGCTGAGTCTTAATATGACAGACTGTGAAGAGGATCCAGAAGAGAATTTAGAGTTAATGGTCAAGTCTTGTTACCTTCACTTATAGATGGAGAAGATGAAGCCAGTGATGGGAGTTCTCAACCTTGGATTTGTATAAATACCACTTTGGGAGCCTGTTAAAATGCAGGTTTCTGAAAGTCACCCTGAGATGATGATTCTGGAGGTCTAGGGTGCAGTCAGTCAGGCACAGCAGGTGTGGCTGGTGGCTCTTTGATTGTACATTGAAAAACTCTGCCCTTCAGGTGAGACTGGCCCTCTTAGGACACTCAGCTTGGAGAGGAAGCGTGCAGAGCTGAACCCAGATCTTCTTTCCCACGTCTTTCTGCCGCAGGATCGCCATTTGAAATGGCTCCTATAGGACTGTCAGAACCTAACCATGTTAATTTTTGCCGGGGATGGGCAAGAGATTCGGAGGTTAGCCCCAGAGAAGTGCAGTGCAGTTTGCCTTGTTTCAGACTGATCCATGATTTGTGTTTTGACAGGCACTGTTTTTTTTTGTTTTTTTTTTTTTTGCGGTACGCGGGCCTCTCACTGGTGTGGCCTCTCCCGTTGCGGAGCACAGGCTCCGGACGCGCAGGCTCAGCGGCCACGGCTCACGGGCCCAGCTGCTCCGCGGCATGTGGGATCTTCCCGGACCGGGGCACGAACCCGTGTCCCCTGCATCGGCAGGCGGACTCTCAACCATTGCACCACCAGGGAAGCCCGACAGGCACTGTTTTTAAAGAGAAACATCAGGTCCCTAAAGAAAAAAATTGTTAAGTATATTAATTATAAGCATATTAATAGTGAAAAGCAGCAGGGAAGATTTCAATCTACATAGAAACATCTACTTTGTGATGACTATGAATGAGGAAGCATTTCCATCTCTTCGGTAAGTCATTTCCTAAGAAATACTCACAGGTAGTGTTTTGCTTAGTTGTATTTCAGCTTTCCATGTAATAGGAATTTAAAAATGACTTGTCTTTAGAAATTTAGAGATGTCACTAAATTCAACTGTAATAAGTTCCACCTCAGTCATTCGTGTAAATGTGTGAGGAAATTGAGTCCAGAAGGGTGGTTGACATTGCTGAAGTCTTGGTGTGTTTTGAGAGGAGAATGTCATTGTAGTATGGCATTTTCTGAAAACCTGTCTGTCACAGAAGCAAAATTTTGATGGCTTGATAAATCTCATTAGTTAGAAAATTCACTAAAACTTGAATGGTACATACAGAGCTGGCAGCCAGCATTTGGAATTTTCAGCAAATCAGTCAATGGGTAGTTCTGAAAATGGATGGGCACATCCACATTTTGTTAACATTAAATAACACCTCACATAATTGTCCTGTTGTCTAAAGGAGAACCTTTAAACATTTGTAGAGTGCATTAAAAATTCTTGAATAATTTCAAAATGTAAAAGTACATTTATATTTGTGTGCAGTAGAAGAGATGACAAACTTTAAAAAAAATTGTAAATAGTGGTGATACAGACATGAGGGTTTATAGTCATGCATATTCAAAATGTTGTGGTCCCAAATCATAAACTGTGCTATATTCCCTTAATAGTTATATATCAATAAGCATTCTAGAGCAGAATAAACTTTAGAAATCATCTAATTCAACCCATTTTTCAGAAGAGAAGCTTGATGTTTTGGGAAAGTTAAATGACCTGTTTTAATTCCCCATTGGAAGAAGTTAGTGGTAAGCAGAGCGAGGCCTACGTTCCAGAATTCTTTACTCTAGAATTTTTCTCTGTGCTTAAAAATTAGGAGGACATGTTAGGAGGACTGCGTCAAAAAACCATGAAATGTTTTAGGTTTTCTATGGGAAAGGAAGCTAAACCTACGAAATTTTGGAGTTAGCAAAGGCAATAACAACTTATTAGCTTGTGTACTTTAGAGCCTGCCCAAAGGAATGTACAACTTTACATGGAGAGAATGGCCTACAACTGGAGCTTATTATGTGGTTTACAACGGATTGTGTCATCTGTACAAAGATAAATAGACCTTTTCCTAATTAGGTGTGAGTGGGAGATTTGAGGGTACTGTATACATTATTTGAGCTGAAAGGAATCTTAGAAGCAATCAAGTTCACACCTTTATTTTGTGTAAGAGGAAACATAGCTTTGTCCTGCCTTTCTGTTATAAATAACTATGATTTTTTGATAATAATTGTTTTAAAACAAAAAAACTGACATCTTTAAAGTGTATCAACTTGTATTATAAACAAAATAATTATAAAACAGATGTCCATGAAATTCAAAATACATTTTGGGCTTGATTATATCCAAACAATGGAAGAAGTTAGTAATGTGTCTACAAAGATGGTAGTTTGGGGCCTACGATTGACTTTCTATTGGAAGACAGTGGGCCATGCTTCCAAATGCACCCTCGATTATAAGGGCAGGTACCTGCAGCCTTGCAATGACGGCAACCAAGAGAAGAAAACTTACTGTTTAGTCAAACAGAAATCATGCTTAAATTGTGGCCTGAAGTCTGGTTCTCAAGTCTGTGTCTTCGCTGAATTAGTGTGTGGGTTTCTGCAAGTACATGCTAACAGGTAGGAGCTTGGGTGGGGTGGGCGTAGGGAGATGCTGCTAAGAGATGAAGAAAGCTCTACCTATCAAAGAGTTATTATTGCAAGGTATTCCGTTATCCCAAGTAAATGAGCAAAGCCCGTGGCAGTGTTTATGTTCTTTGTTAGCCAATCACTACTCACATTACTCAATTCGGGAAGTTAGCTAAAACGCTGCTTCTTCCTCATGTGCACCTTCCCCTTCCCCCATTCTGCCAGCCTCTCCACTTTAGTGTATCCTTACTTTTCAAGATGAAGGTTCATCTCGTGAGTGCTTAATAAAGACTAGTTGAAAAGATTTTACTTCGTAAAGGAAAAGTGAGTAATAGGTTCAAATAGGTTGATTCTAACGGTAATGCCTCATAGTTTGTGATGTTGAAGCTTCATGTAATTTCTCACTTGGCGTTCTCAAAAATTGTTAAAATCGCATGAAATTGAGATGTGGCTTATGACTGATAGCTAACCTGCATGGTGCCTCTTCCATGGTTATTTTGCAGAAGGTCAGCAAGTTCACCTGTGTAGATGGCTGACCTATGCCGCTAACTGCACAGAGTTCGAGGTACAGCGAAATCAATTATCAAAGGCTGGGGCGAGCAGTAGTCATGTTCCTACTTATTCTGAGGTATCCGAACCAGGTTTTCCTGGAAAGAGCTGTCTCAGAGTTTAATAATCCTCCCGTGTTTCATCACTTTGTCTCTTTGGTCCTCTTTTCAGTGGGTATTGGTCACTGACAGTCCAGGGTACCACGATCCTGGTTTTCTGGGAACAAGTTTCTTAGCATTGCTCAGCCCTTTTGAGGTTTAAACCTCTAAAATACTAGTAAACTCTGCTCTCTTGAATTATTCTTTGAAAACATGGAAACTTTTTTTTTCACATCTTTATTGGAGTATAAATGCTTTACAATGTTGTGTTAGTTTCTACTGTACAACAAAGTGAATCAGCTATATGTATATATATCCCCATATCCCCTCCCTCTTGAGCCTCCCTATCCCACCCCTCTAGGTGGTCACAAAGCACCGAGCTGATCTCGCTCTTCTATGCAGCAGCTTCCCACTAGCTATTTTACATTTGGTAGTAGAGTCAGTGCTACTCTATCACTTCATCCCAGCTTCCCCTTCCCCCAGCCCCGTGCCCTCAAGTCCATTCTCTATGTCTGCGTCTTTACTGCTGCCCTGCCACTAGGTTCATCAGTACCACTTTTTAAAATGCCATATATATGCATTAGCATACAGTCTTTGTGTTTCTCTTTCTGACTTACTTCACTCTGTATGACAGACTCTAGGTCCATCTACCTCACTACAAATAACTCAGTTTTGTTCCTTTTTATAGCGGGGTAATACTGCCTTGTATATATGTGCCACATCTTCTTTATCCATTCATCTGTTGATAGACATTTAGGTTGCTTTCATGTCCTGGCTATTGTAAATAGAGCTGCAGTGAACACTGTGGTGCATGTCTCTCTTTGAATTATCGTCTTCTCAGGGTATATGCCCAGTAGTGGGATTGCTGGGTCGTGTGGTAGTTCTATTTTTAGTTTTTGCAAGGAACCTCCATACTGTTCTCTCCATAGTGGCTGTGTCAGTCTACATTCCCACCAACAGTTCAGGAGGGTTCCCTTTTCTCCACACCCTCTCCAGCGTTTATTGTTTCTAGATTTTTTGATGATGGCCATTCTGACTGGTGTGAGGTGATACCTCACTGTGGTTTTGATTTGCATTTCTCTAATAATTAATGATGTTGAGCATCTTTTCATGTATTTGTTGGTCATGTGTATATCTTCTTTGGAGAAATGTCTATTTAGGTCTTCCTCCCATTTTTGGATTGGGTTTTTTTTGTGTGTGTGTGTGTGTGATATTGAGCTGCATGAGCTGCTTGTATATTTTGGAGATTAATCCTTTGTCAGTTGCTTCGTTTGCAAATATTTTCTCCCATACTGAGGGTTGTCTTTTCGTCTTGTTTATGGTTTCCCTTGCTGTGCAACCGCTTTTAAGTTTCATTAGGTCCCATTTGTTTGGTTTTGTTTTTATTTACATTACTCTAGGAGGTGGGTCAAAAAGGATCTTGCTGTGATTTATGTCATAGAGTGTTCTGCCTATGTTTTCCTCTAAGAGTTTTATAGTGTCTGGCCTTCAATTTAGGTCTTTAATCGATTTTGAGTTTATTTTTATGTATGGTGTTAGGGTGTGTTCTAATTTCATTCTTTTACGTGAAGCCGTCCAGTTTTCCCAGCACCACTTATTGTAGAGGCTGTCTTTTCTCCATTGTATATTCTTGCCTCCTTTGTCAAAGATAGGTGACCATATGTGCGTGGGTTTATCTCTGGGCTTTCTGTTCTGTTCCATTGATCTATATTTCTGTCTTTGTGCCAGTACAATACTATCTTGATGTCTGTAGCTTTGTAGTATAGTCTGAAGTCAGGGAGCCTGATTCCTCCAGCTGTGTTTTCTTTCTTAAGATTGCTTTGGCTATTCGGGGTCCTTTGTGTTTCCATACAAATTGTAAAATTTCTTGTTCTAGTTCTTGTGAAAAATGCCAGTGGTAATTTGCTAGGGATTGCATTGAACCTGTAGATTGCTTTGGGTGGTATAGTCATTTTCACAGTATTGATTCTTCTGATCCAGGAGCATGGTATATCTCTCCATCTGTTTATATTATGTTTGATTTCTTTTTTTAAAAAAAAGTTATTTATTTATTTTTGGCTGCATTGGGTCTTTGTTGCTGAGCGCAGGCTTTCTCTAGTTGTGGTGAGCGGGGGCTACTCTTCGTTGCAGTGCACGGGCTTCTCATTGCGGTGGCTTATCTTGTTGCACAGCATGGGGTCTAGGCACGCGGGCTTCAGTAGTGTGGTGCACGGGCTCTAGAGTGCAGGCTCAGTAGTTGTGGTGCACGGGCTTAGTTGTTCGTGGCATGTGCGATCTTCCCGGACCAGGGCTCGAACCCGTATCCCCTGCATTGGCAGGCGGATTCTTAACCACTGCGCCACCAGGGAAGCTCTTATCTTTGATTTCTTTCACCAGTATTTTATAGTTTTCTGAGTACAGGTCTTTTGCCTCCTTAGGTAGGTTTATTCCTAGGTAATTCATTCTTTTTGTTGTGTCAGTAAATGAGAGTGTTTCCTTAATTTCTCTTTCTGATCTTTCATTGTTAGTGTATGATAATGCCAGAGATTTCTGTGCATTAAGTTTGTATCCTGCAACCTAACCAAATTCATTGATTAGTTTTAGTGGTTTTCTGGTGGCATCTTTAGGATTTTCTAGAAAATATTGATACTTTGACTCTTTGGTTGTGAGTCTTATGGTGAGAAAAGAAAGAAATATATCGACTGCACTAGCAGTGACTAAATACCTTCTCATGATATCTTGGCTTTTTCAATGGGTGACTTTCCAGTTAGGTTCAGTATTTCTGGGGCAGTTGCTGAATGTGTACTGCAGTAGAGACATGGGACTAACTAGAATAAGAAGAGGAAGAGAATAATGGAAAACATTGGGATTGCTCCAGAGCAGAGGTCCTCAAACTTTAGGGCATCAAATTCACCTGGAGGGCTTGTTAAAACACAAATTGCTGGGCACCCCTCTCACAGGTTCTGGTTCAGTAGGTCTGGGATCGGCCTGAGAATTTTCATTTCTGAGAAGTTTCCAGGGGATGATGCTTTTGTTGATCCTGGACCACACTTGTCGAACTGCTGCCCTGGAGGTTCAGTGAGTGGAGATGTAGCTCCGTGTATACCAGTCCGCTTCTCAGGGGCTCTGTTTTCCCGTTGTGAAATGGTACAATACTAGTGGTTTTCAAATGTTTGAAATCACAGGAATCTTTTGTTCCAAACTACATATTGTGTGAAACTCCAAAATACAAAAGAGAGAAACTGGAATTATGTTCACGGCAGCAGAGGTAGAGGATAAAAGGATTTGTGTCTCTTTTTTTTTTTTTTTTTTTTTTTTTTCGGTACACGGGCCTCCCACCGCTGTGGCCTCTCCCATTGCGGAGCACAGGCTCAGCGGCCATGGCTCACGGGCCCAGCCGCTCCGCGGCATGTGGGATCTTCCCGGACCGGGGCACGAACCTGTGTCCTCTGCATCAGCAGGCGGACTCTCAACCACTGCGCCACCAGGGAAGCCCCTGTGTATCTTTTTTTTTTTTTTTTTTTTCCAATTCATTTATTTCTGTGTATCTTTTTTTAAAAAATAAATTTATTTATTTACTTTTGGCTTCGTTGGGTCTTTGTTGCTGCGTGCGCGCTTTCTGTAGTTGCGGCGAGCCGGGGCTACTCTTCCTTGCAGCGTGCAGGCTTCTCTTTGTGGTGTCTTCTCTTGTTGTGGAGCACAGGCTCTAGGCACGCAGCATGCAGCCTCAGTAGTTGTGGCATGCAGGCCCTAGAGTGCATGGGCTCCAGTAGTTGTGGCGCACGGGCTTAGTTGCTCTGCGGCATGTGGGATCTTCCCGGACCAGCGCTCGAACCCGTGTCCCCTGCATTGGCAGGCAGTTCTTTACCACTGCACCACCAGGGAGGTCCCTCTTGTGTATCTTTTTGTCTTGTTCCCCTGGAGTGGAGATGGAAGACATCCCTGGGGTCTCTCTGAAGAACCTAAAACAGTGACAAATCCAACGGAAGAGATGATTTCTAAGGCTCCGGGCGTTTGTCGTTTTCCCTTTGATTCTGCATACTCTTGAAACCGCACACTATTACTTAAAGAGTTGGACAAGTCTAACCAAGAGACTTAACTCTAAGGTTGTGCTTCTTTTTTATATAGGAGACTGTGTTTAGGCTATGTAAATAGGCAGGAAGTGAGTCTGAGACTTTCATGGTAATATAAAAGATTTACAGCTCATTTCAGGTGAGGAATGGGGAAATTCTAGTAAGAAAGGAAATGGGTGGAGGGTAGGGGGACGACTTGGGTAACAGGGATGTGCCTTACTGCCTTTGGGTTCAGCAGGTGTGTGTAATTGAATTGAAGGTGTTCTTGTAAGTCTGATGGTCATGCCTAAAATTAGATTTCAGGATCTTTACTGGAAAATAGATAAGAAGGAGACGTCTTAGTGAACGTCTTAATGAAAAGAATGAAAGATCCCAGACGTCACAACTGTCCAGAGATGTCTGCCTATTGCTCTTCATTCCTTTTGTCAGCCACTTTATGGAAACCCTAAAGCCAGCGTTAAGGGAAACGGTGAATTAACTTTAACTTGACTGTGGTACTCAGTGAGTCTCTGTTCTGGGTTTCTCGAAACCTTTACTTTTACTCTTCTTCCTTGGTTCATTCTCCTTAGAAGAAAAGATCTAAATAGAAAGAAACTAAATATCCATAAGAATGGAACAGTCTCTGCCGTCGATTCAGTGGAAAATCCAGGAGCAGACACTGCAGAAGTGCCCAGCCTTTTGAATAAAACAGTGTTTTTCAGACAAGTCACAGGTAGTGACATCAGTTTAGTGGTTAGTTTTGTTTTTAATTCTAGTGATAAACTTTTTAAAAAATTCCAGTAACTTTCTGACATTTTTTTTTGACTAAGACCCATATTAAGACACACATGAGATGGAATGACATAGCATAATATTGAATAGAAAGTATCTAAATATATTTTAGGCATGTAATTACCACCCTGCTAACTGTGGGATTTAGCTTCAGAAATACATCACGTGCTTTCTGGATTATTTCTGTGCCTTCAACATAATATGTGCTTACTGTGAATTTATGGAGGATATACTATTAAAATTTCTCTTTTAAATGTTAAGTGTTAGAGTTAACATTTGATCAGAAGGCCTGGGGGGTAATCCTTGACAATGTACCAAACATGGATTTTATAGTACATCTTATAAATGAAAGAAAGAAAAGTTTAAAAAAAAAGAAAGTATCTAAATATATTACATGTAGCAAGGATATTGTTTCTTGAAACTTTTGTTTTAGTTGAATATATATTTGTGTATGTGTATATATATATACATACACAAACATATGGATGTATATAGGGATGTATATATATGATATAGATAGGTAGGTAGATAGGGGAGATATATATATATATATATATATATATATATATATAGTATTAGTTGAAGGTCTTCAGAAAAGCAGAATCAATAGGATGTGTCTATATATAGAAAGAATTTTGTAATAAGGAACTGGCTGCATGTGATCATGGAGGCCAGCAAGTCCAAAATCTCAGTGTGGGCAGACAGCCCGGAGACTCAGCCTGGTTCAGATGAAGTTTGCAGGCAGTCTGCTGGAGAACTCCCTCTTGCTCCGGCTGGTCTTTTTGTTCTTAGTCAGGCCTTCAGCTGATGGGATGCGGCCCACCCACATTATGGAGAGCAATTTGTTTCATTGACAGTTCACCGATTTAAATGTTAATCTCATTCGCAAACACTGTCCAAGTTAACAAATAAAATGCATCATCACATACAGGTATACTAAGCCACAAGGCAAAATATGTCTTACCCGTCAAAGTTAAATACACACAGCCATCTATATATATAGGGATAAATGTCCCTCAGTATATAGGGCTCTCTCTACACACTCGCACAGGCATGTGTATGCACCTGTGTGCATTCACACATGATATCCACTCTAGGAATCTCTCTCTGTGTCTCTCTCTTTCTGTCTCTCTCGATATCTCTAGAAAGGTTGGTAGGTAGATTAGATGGATAGATATGGATGGATGCATGGCTCATTAGCTAGATACCTCTAGAATATCTCTGAAGCAGAAACATTTAGCTAAAGCAGAGGTTTTCAGTCTGGGGAGAAGGGTCTTCTTAATCACCTGGGGAGTGTTTCTAAAATGTGTATGTATGTGCTGCAGCCCTTTCTTGTTTCTCCTTGAAGAATGAATCTTAAAAAGGGATGAGGGGGAGGGGAGATAGGAAGTAGCAAACTGTTTTTTGAAAAAGTTTGATGGACTGAAGTGAAGACAAGACTGGCGCTCTGAGAGTGGACTTTTAGGCGTCAACCCGCAGGTGGGAGGTGATGTGCTCTTGGGGGCTCTGGGCTGAGGTCCCTGAGGTCTCAGGAGCTTGGATAGCGACACATGGTACCTGGTGCTTCTGGAAGTTGACAGACACTCTGATATTTGCTTCGCTCTTAACCATATAGAAACAAGTGCCACTTTACCAGCCCTCCACACGTTACCTAGATGTTAGTGTTCCTGCCAAGTGACTGAAAATACAGTTGACCCTTGAATAACATGGGTTTGAACTGTGCAGGTCCATTTCTATGCAGATTTTTTTTCAATCGATGTGCACTGCAGTACTGCACTCTCCACAGTTGGTTGAATCCGTGGATGTGGGACCACAGATGGAGGGCTGATTGTAAAGTTATACAGGGAGTTTTGACTGCGTGGGGTTGGCGCCCCTACCCCTTGGGTTGTTCAAGGGTCAAATGTGTATGTGACGATCATACCTACGGTTTCTCTCAGCCTGTGCCCTCTACTCCTGGGATACCCATGACCATCTTTAAAATTTTACAGTTGTGTTATTATAATCTTTTGTGGGCTTCCCTGGTGGTGCAGTGGTAAAGAATCTACCCGCCAGTGCAGGGGACACAGGTTCGATCTCTGGTCCGGGAAGATCCCACATGCCGCAGAGCAGCTAAGCCTGCGAGCCGCAGCTACTGAAACCCGCGCGCCTAGAGCCCATGCTTCGCCACAAGAGAAGCCTGCGCACCGCAACGAAGAGTAGCCCCTGCTCGCCGCAACTAGAGAAAGCCCACGCACAGCAATGAAGACCCAACACAGCCCTAAATAAATAAATAGATAAATAAATAATAAATAAAATCTTTTGAAATGTTATAAACATACCCTTTGAATCACAGGTGACCAGCTTTGTTCTGGGTGGAGTTTCCCTAGAGATGGGGCCTGGAGGATCTGGGAGATACTGTTATACACATAAATCAACACATTTTTCATTTTTCTAAGCCTGGGAAGGAGGTTAAAAAAATTAATTAAATTTGGAAGCAGTTATTTTCAGGCCATATTTATGTTAGGTGAGCACTTCATGACCTCCTTAGGTATTGCAGGTAGCCGCTCAATTTGTAAGACGTAGTTGTCATAAAGGGGTGGGAGTGTCACTGTGGAACTGACATTAGTTAGAAAACCTTTGGACAGGTGCTCATTTAGTCTATGCCTCATCTGTTGCATTAAAAGCTCTCTCTCGGCCCTGACCATAGACCTGCTGCATTCTGAGTGTCTCAACTTAAGATTCAAATGAACTGAATTGAGACGGTGTGGCTTTTCAGATTTTCTTATATTAAAATGATTGGGTGTGAAATATTTATTTTGAAAAATGTAGGTAGTCATCAGTCACTCCCAGCGCTGGACTGAAATGGCGTATCTTCAGAGCATACTTCCTTGGGTCAGTTGATCCATCTTTCTCCTCAGAGGTGTGTCTGACAGTGGTCTGCCTTATGAGTAGTACATAATTTAAACATGTGCTAAGTGTAATTTTAGTTCCTTTGGGATCACCCTCAGTTTTTATACCTTATCTGTCTCTGAAATCCATTTAATTACAACTGTTTTGATATTCGGCCAAGTCACTAAAACCAGTGAACTCTCCCTGGGGAGACAGTAAATTTTTGATTGGCATACCAGTAAAAATGGAATTCTTCTGCAAACAGACACTTTTTCAGGATTATTCTTATATATGCATGGGGAAATTGGCAGCCTTGTGATACTTTTGGAGGGGTTCTGGTGGGTAGCAAATGGTGCATAGCTACTGTGTGCTTGGAAAATGTTAACAAGAGGCTCAGCTTTTCTGAATGTGTGTTTTGGCTTTTTGAGATAGCTTCTACGCAGGAAGAAACTTCTTTTAAAACCAAATGTAGACTCTGGACTTGCTCCAAGTGGAGTATTGTAAATATATCAAAGCTGATACTGTACTGAATTTCTTTATAGAAAGAAAAAAAAGGAGTGGTTAATAAATAACATATAGTGTTTGAGTAGAGCCTGCAAATTCAAGGATATCATCTTTTCTTCTGGCCAGTTTAACAAATGTTTTATGTTCGTCCTTTCCCCTACTCCCCACCAACCCACCCCCTATATCATCCTGTTCACTTTCTACTGTACGGATCTTCACCTGAGGGCCACAGTTCTCATCCTGTTCTTTGGTGTGAGATTTCACTGAGGAAGAGGAAGATAATCCTTACATATTTTGATTTTTTTCCTCCCTTTGAGCTTTAGATTGAATATAGACTTAAAAAAAAAAGTAATTTTTTCTACCTCTGTGTTGGGTGGGTGGGATGTTAAAAACAAAAGCAGAGTCACAACCGAAGCCCTCTAAGTCATGATTCTGTAATATACATAGTGATCTTTCACAGAAGTCACCGCAGGACAGCTTGTGATGCTGTCACAGATTAGTACACACATCCCCACATTAAAATCTCACACTGCTTTGGAGTCCCTCATCTGTTTGAATCTGAAAATACCAGGAGAGACCTTCGAGTGAGCCCTGACTCACTTAACACGACAGAGGGGAGAGAGGATCAGCTGCTTGCCCAGCTTCTCCCACCTGGGGAGCCTGGACAGCTGCGAGGGCATCTGAGTTTCTGCTCATCTCTTCTCTCGCTCTTCACGCCTTGGGGCTGGCCCCGCCTCGGGCTCGAGGCCCCAGGCTTTCTCTGTGCATAAGACACCCCTCACATCCCCTGAGTGCAGCTGGGGTTTGGGGTCCGCAGCCAGTTGAATTGGTCTGTGCCACTAAGGGGGTGTGTGCCATAGGTAATCCACAAAGCAGGTCATAAAATACCTACAAATTCCCCGTGTTCAGAGTTTGGCAAAGAGTTTTATCTCTTTTGCTTTAAAATGTTTGCCTGAGAGAGCTCTGTTGTTGTTGGTTTTATTTTTTAGGTTTTTTGGTTTGTTTTTGCCATGCTGAAGGGTTTGCAGGTTCTTAGTTCCCTGGCCAGGGTTAGAACCTGTGCCCCCTGCAGTGGAAGCATGGAGTCCTAACCACTGGACTGCCAGGGAACTCCTAAGAGCTCTGTATTTTGCAAATGGCATGCTGTGAGAGGCTGAGGAACTAAGGGAAGAGAAGAAAGGCCTGGTTACTAACATGTGCTTCATCTCTTGTGTCAGGCACTGTGCTAGGGCTTTTAAAATTCATGCTGCCGACAAGTATGTGAAAAGGATATTGGCAATCCCTATTGTAGATGAGGGTACAGAGGCACAGAGCTGGGATTGGGTCCCAGTCCGGCTGACTTCATACCTTTTCTCCTGGTTCTTTCTTGAGAGGGGGCAGGGTGGAAGGCACACGTGCATTTTACAAGCCATATGGAATTCTGAAGCGCCGCTTGGCTCTGACAGCTGTTTCAATTATCTGTGACACTGCATCCAACATTAGCATGTATGATTGATTGTTGACAGTTCCCATCAGAAGAGGCTGGAGTCCTGGTCGCTGGAGCAGCGCTCACAGAGTTTTTCCAAAGTGCTAAGTGTGATTGAAACTTGGATTCTAATCGTTCTTGCTAGGCTAGAAAACATGGAAGACACTGTTAGGCAGGCTTTTTTTTTTTTTAAAACAACTTAGGTGGAGCAGATCATTATTTTGTTTGCTTTGACACAAATAATGTGGGGACCTTTTCCACGTACCAGAATTCAGAAAATCTGTTGTAACTAATCTCATGGTCTTCATATTGCATTTCTATCCATTTTTTGCCCTTGACAATACATGTCTTCATCCTTTATTTCATTTCCTAGGTATATGTTTCATCTCCCTAGTTAGTATTTGTACTCTCTGAGGTCACTGAGCTTGTCTCTTTATTTCTTATTATATTTCCTCAATTACTCAGGACAAAGTTTAACTCATAGGCATCAACTGAAGGTTTATTAAGTAGTCATTTTCATTGTTTCATTTTCAAATGACTAATTGAAACATAAATTATTATTACAAATAGTTTTTGAGTTTTGTCCTTTCAGGTTTCATTTAGTAAGTTTTGTTTAGTTCACACCAGTGGACTTTTTTTTTCCTACTATAGGGTAATATAATAGAACTCCCGGTCTCTTGCTGAGTTTTATTGACAGTCATTTATGAATATCTGGTTCGTGAAACTCTATCATGAGACAGATGTGATTGTAAAACGACTCTGGTATCTGTATAAATGTAGGATGCTCTTGACTGGCGGATGATTTTCCTGTTTTACTGTCTTTAGTTTTTGGGCATTTTGAAGTGTACACATACGTCTTATTGTAGTTTCTGTCAGTTTATATAATATGTTTCATTTACTCATCCAATTTCTTTTACCTAATATTTTTTCTATTTAATGTTAAGAGAGAGAAAGACATTTCCTTGGCAGTGCCAGGGAGGCAGAGGGAATTCCAGTCTGCATCCGTTTACTTTTTCTTTTCCTTCTCCACGAATTCTTCTCCTATCTGAAAAGGATCTCCCTCAAGGCTACCAGACCTGCTCCTGTTGAGTTTGGAGCATAAGAGGTTGTCAGTGGAAAGGCTGGGCAGTAGATTGGAACAGAGCTTAGAAGGTCGTGACAGTGTGGTTAGGTTGGGCTCAACTTGGCGAACAGCCGGGGAGGCATCGGAGGGTTGGATTGACAGGGTCGGGGGTGTGTGTGGAGCTGGGGGGTGTGAGCCAGGCTGTTGCAGGCATCCTGGTGATCTGTGAGGAGAGTCTTCACCCACTGGATAAGAGAACAGAGAACTGCCAAGACTGGGCAACTGGCTGGATATGGGGGCAAAGTGTTGGGAAGAGTAAAGTATGATGTTCAGGTCTGGGTACCTGTGGTAAAGATGGTGCTGTTGAGAGCACAGGGGGAGGGATAGGTTTGGAGCAAGTCAAGGAGAATTTGGAGATGGTCCTCCTGATTTTTGAGGTATCAGTAGGCACTGTGTTCCATGAACAGTTAGAAATGTCCCCCGAAGAGTTAGAAATCTGGAGCTCGAGAGAGACGTCTTGGCTGGCTTTGTAGATCTGGATTCAGCTCCTAGAAATGATGGCTAAACCCTGTGCAAGAATGAGATTGTCAGAGAACAGCATGTGAAGAGGAGAGGAAAGGACAGAGAGGCAGCCTTGTTTTGTGTTTAATTTTTGGAGGTAAAATAAGACAGGAGTCAGAGGAGGTGGCTCAGAAAGGGCTGCCAGAGAAGGGAGTTAATTTCCTGAGTGACATGGAGCAGGGTGGGCGGTGAGGGAGAGTTTTTCAGCTTTGTGTATAGCAGATCATCAGACTGGCAAACGGTTTTAAAGTGACACTATCTCCTGCTGGCAGGAATGCTGGGGAAAGGCAGTCTTCCAGCGTCACTGGTGGGAATAGCCACTGTGGAAAGAGTTCTGGCGGAGTCTATTAAAATTTAAAACGCATATAGCCTTTGACCCACCAATGCCCACCCCCGCCCCGAACTCTATCCCATAGAAATAAAAGCAGCTGTATGTAATTTGTTTGTACAAGAATATTTATTACTGCGTTGTTTGTAGTGGCAAAGAACTGGAAAGTAAGTGGATGCTTTCAACAGGGGAATGGTCGGATAAAATGTGGCACATCCATGCCTTGGGTTTCTGTACCACTTGACTTGGAAGGATTCCCATGAGAAAAGGAGAGGCAAGGAACCATGCATAATAGGATCCTGATTGTGGAGGATATAAAATGATTTAAAATAATCTTGTATATATGTTAATGCCGCTTGGAAAGAGAGAAGTTGGTACTATGGGTGGAGGTGGGTGGGAGGTAAATAAAAAACAAGACTGCTTACAAAATGTCTAAGAAAAAACATTGTGAAAAATCACTTGTGTGTGTACGTATAGACAGATGGGAGAAGGATGGTCACCAGAATGTTACAGGTGAGTATCTCGGAGTGTGGAGATGTTGTTCTTTACTTTCTTCCTTATGAGTTCTCTGCGTTGGTTGCAAATCAATGAGAAAAGGGCATTGAATTTAGAGTTTAGAAATCACTGGAAACTTTTCCAAGAGCAGTTGGGAATGGAAGCCCCATTTCTTGCTGTGAGGAGTAGTGACAAAGTGGAGATAGTGAAGGGGTGCTTTTTTTACAAAGAAATTTTGAGGGAAAGATCTTCGGCGACAAAAAAGAAAAATGGTGGTTTGAGCGGGTGACAGGGCTGAGAGAGGCTTGTCCAGTGCAGGGGAAATGCGGGCGAGTTTGGAAGCAGCCGCATTGGAAATGGAGGGGCTGAAGTGCAGGTGGCCACGGGGAGTGGACAGTGGTGCATCTGGGTCAGGAGCCCAGGAGCGTGGCCTGGGCAGTGCGGGCATGGCTTTTGGGGCTGGCAGCAGGCAGGCCAGGTGAACAGACAGAGCTTTGGAGAAAGGCAGTTGAGGAAAGGTGTTTTTAAAATAATACAGGAGGCAGAGTTATGGCTGAGCATCAGGGGCTTTTAGGGTCGCTTTGGGTACTTTGGTAGATGCAAAAGTTTGGGACAGCCTCTGTAGGAGATGCTAGAAAATTCGTATCACGTCAGTAATCACAGTGGGAAGCGGCAGAGGGGCTGTGGGAAAGTTAGAGAACTAGACTTCCTAGACATCTCCACCCCAAAGGCAGTAACACTTAAAGGCAGTCTGCAGGGCCACCGGCCAGGCCAGGAGCAGGGGTGGGAGATGGGCTTTGGAATTTACTTCCGTGGAGGGGAGAAATAAAGCTTATCCAGGGAAATTAAGGGGCCAACGGGCTTCCAGTTGGTGATGATGTCATCATGGAAATGGCTGGGAATGAATAGTGCCCAAGTGATAGAGGGAGACGAGGTGGGTCAGCCGGGCCCCTCAGAAAGGGGCTGAAGGAGGAGGGACCCAGTGAGGGAGGTGAAGGGGCATTTGGTGGGGAATCCGGGGAGCGGCAGCCCCTGAGAGCCTGCGATCTCGGGGCTGGGGCAGTAGCTTCAGTGTTTGGTACAAAGACCTTACTTTATGTCATCTGTTCTAGAACATCACCGACTTCCTTTCATTCCTGAACAGATAAAGTCCAAACCCAGCCTGACTTTTTAAGCCCTCTCTTTAGGATTTCTCGAAGTCCTTGCTTTGACCTAATTGGTTTAGTCACTACCCTCCCGGAACAGAAAAACCCCAAACCCGCTCCTGGCTGATTTGCCTCTAGACTTGCCGTGTCTTCGTCAGTAGCCACTAGTCACGTGTGGCCAGCGCAACTCAGGTGTGCTCTTAAGTGCAAAGTCCACACCCGCTGGGTTTTGAGAACTTCGTGGGGAAAAAAAAATGGACTACCTCATTAATAATTTTTATGTTGTTTTCATGTTAACATGATAATAATTTGGATATGTTGGATTCAAAGAGATTATTTAAATCAATCTCACCTGCATCTTTTTTGCTTTTTTCAAAATAGTTTCTAGAAAATGCAGTTACATGCTCAGCTAACATTTTACCTCTGTTGGGTCGCCCAGCTCTGGGCCTGGGCGGGTGCATTTTCCCTCTGCTGGGTGCCTTCCCAGTTACTGCCCACTTCTCTGTCTTTCCGTGCCTCAAGCGCAACTTGAGTCTCTCTTCTCCAGTCTGTGACTCTTTCTGTCCGGCCTCTTATCACTTACTCCTAGCTCAGGTTGGGAATGTCCCAGGTTTCTTGTTGTACCTTTATTTGAAATCTGCTTGCAAGCATTTCTCGTCTCGCTTCCTAGCAGATAAGACTGGCATTGCCTTTCCTAGATGGTAATCTCCTTGCAAGCAGGACTGATACCATATGCGTAGTAGTTTTCTCTTGGCTTCTGCTATGTCTCTGTTTTGGGCTTTGTCCCTGTAGTTTGCATGAGTAAATAGATGATATATTTGCGTTTCCAGTCTTAACAAAATGCACTTCTTAAATCCAGATGAGTCACCTGTATGTGACCTGTAGACCTGAGATTGAGTCTAGAATGATCATTTGCTCTGTGACCTTGGCAAGTTATTGAATTCTTAGCACCTTCGCATCCTTTTTAATTGAGATACTGACACACTTACCTCACAGGCTTGCTTTGAGAAACGCCCGCATGCTTTGTAAATGTTCAGTGGTTCCGGGGTCCCAGTTACTGGGAAAGTTTGTCTGGAATGTTGAGATTGTGAGTGAAAGCTGCTGCTGAGCTTACGTGGACTTTCTCCTCCTGAGCTGGGAAGCTATCGTTGGTGCCATGCATTTTGGCTCTTGGCTGTGTTCTGATAGTATTTTTTGTTTGACTGCTTTGTGACAGTTCTGAATAGTGGCAATGTTGAGGATCCCTCTGTCTCTGCCGGAAAAGTCCTTGAAGAAACGCACATTGATAGCATCCAAATTAGTAGGTGACTAAATAAATATCTACCGATTGAGTAATGAACGGGTAGCTGTAAGGGAGAATGTGTGTCCAGATGATTTTTTTTTTTTTTTGCGGTACGCAGGCCTCTCACTGCTGTGGCCTCTTCCCATTGCGGAGCACAGGCTCCGGACGCGCAGACTCAGTGGCCACGGCTCACAGGCCCAGCTGCTCTGCGGCATGTGGGATCTTCCCGGACCGGGGCACGAACCCGCGTCCCCTGCATCGGCAGGCGGACTCTCAACCACTGCGTCACCAGGGCAGTCCCAGATGATATTTTTTTAAAGAAAAACTAAGTTCTTATAAATGATTTGTTGAATGAATGAGAGAACAAGAAAGGAAGTGACTTAAATCAAATTAAAAATTAAGTAAACAAAATTAAATGGCAAATGATTAAATGAAAGTCCTTCATGGGGAGAAGGTTGAAAATGGTGGAGGTGGACTGCCTTGGAAATGGCCATGGGACCCCAGAGGTACTTTTTCTCCCCAAATGTGGTTTTCTCTGGTATGTTGGAAAGAACAGTAGACTGGCAACTGGTTGACCTGACTTCCTTCCTTGAGCCTCCTGGCTCGGTGTGGAACTTGGGGAAGTGATTTAACCTTTCTGAGCCTCTGCTTCCTCGTTTGCAGAGCAGGGCAGGCAGATTAGAAAAGGTAGCAAGGTGAGGGTAGGATGTGGCTGGGAGTCAGCCTGGGTCTTCCGTGCTGGCCGAGCAGCCTTGCCCCCAGTTCCTTAACTCCTTCCACACTTTTCACGGAGTGGGAGTGAAAGGGTGTTCCCTGTTCCTGCCAGAAGAGCCTCTGAAGAAGCCCATGCATATCAGCTGCAGATCAGTGGGTGATTGGTAAACATTTGTTGACTTGAAGAATGAAAGGGTAACTGTCAGGGGAACTTTAAAACGTATTTTTATTTTAAAATCAGGCTTATTTAGGTATAATTTATGTGCCATAAACGTCATCCTTTTTTATAAATTTATTTTATTTATTTATTTTTGGCTGCGTTGGGTCTTTGTTGCTGCATGCGGGCTTTCTCTAGTTGAGGCGAGCAGGGGCTACTCTTCATTGTGGTGCGCGGGCTTCTCATTGTGGTGGCTTCTCTTGTTGCAGAGCATGGGCTCTAGGCGCATGGGCTTCAGTAGTTGTGGTGTGTGGGTTTCAGTAGTTGTGGCTCGCGGGCTTAGTAGTTGTGTGTGGGCTTCAGTAGTTGTGGCATGTGGGATTCAGTCGTTGTGGCTCGTAGGCTTAGTAGTTGTGTCTCACAGACTCTAGAGCGTGGGCTCAGTAGTTGTGGTGCACGGGCTTAGTTGCTCCGCGGCATGTGGGATCTTCCCGGACCAGGGATCAAACCCACGTCCCCTGCATTGGCAGGCGGATTCTCAACCACCGCGCCACCAGGGAAGCCCCATGTCACCCTTTTTTTAACTTACAAATTTAATTTTGCTAAAGTCTCTATCACATAAAATTTCCCATGTTAACCATTACCAGGTACGCAGCTCAGTGGCCTTAAGCACATTGTTGTAACCGTCCGCACCAACCATCTCCAGAACTCATTTCATTTTACAAAATTGAAACTATGTACCCATCAGACAGTAACTCCTGTTCCTCCTCCCCTCCAGCTTTGGCAGCCGTCGATCTGTTTTCTGTCTCTATGAATTTGACTCCTCTAGGTCCCTCCTAGAAGTGGAGTCACACAGTATTTGGCCTTTTGTGACTGGCTCATTTCACTCAGCGTAATGTCCTCAAGGTTCATCCCTGTTGTACCGTGTGTCAGAATTTCCTTCCTTTTTAAGGCTGGATAGTATTCCATTGTATGTATATACCACATCTTGTTCATCCTTCATCCATTCGTGGACACTTGGATTTTTCCATCCTTTGTTTTTTATGTTAAAGAATAATTTTAATATCATCAGATGAAGATGTATACATTCCACTGTATTTCCTGTTTTGTTTCAGAATAATTAGGTGATTATCTGCTAGATAAAACTTTGAAACTTTTCATTCATAAAAGACTGGAATACATATTCAGATAACATATTCTACCCTCACAATTTGTTGGAATCCCTTCATGCCCACTTCAAATACCTGGGCCACTTGGGCCCTACAAATATATGGTATCTATCTGTCTATCTATATCTGTATCTATATCTATATCTGTATATTTAAAATTAATTATGTTTGGCTGCATTGGGTCTTCGTTGCTGTGCACAGGCTTTCTCTGGTTGCGGTGAGTGGGGGCCACTCTTCATTGTGGTGCGTGGGCTTCTCATTGCGGTGGCTTCTCCTGTTGCAGAGCACAGGCTTTAGGCACGCAGGCCTCAGCAGTTGTGGCATGTGGGCTCAGTAGTTGTGGCTCGCGGGCTCTAGAGCACAGGCTCAGCAGCTATGGCACATGGGCTTAGTTGCTCCGCGGTATGTGGGATCTTCCTGGACCAGGGATCGAATCCATGTCCCCTGCATTGACAGATGGACTCTTAACTACTGTGCCACCAGGGAAGTCCCAATGTGTGTGTATATATATATATATTTATTTTTTTTTTTGCGGTATGTGGGCCTCTCACCACTGTGGCCTCTCCCGTTGCGGAGCACAGGCTCCGGACGCGCAGGCTCAGCGGCCGTGGCTCACGGGCCCAGCCGCTCCACGGCATGTGGGATCTTCCCAGACCGGGGCACGAACCCGTGTCCCCTGCATCAGCAGGCGGACTCTCAACCACTGTGCCACCAGGGAAGCCCCCAATGTATATTTTTTAAAATTAATTTTTATTGGAATATAGTTGCTTTACAATGTTGTGTTTCTACTGTACAGCAAAATGAATCAGCTGTACATATACATATATCCCCTTTTTTGGATTTCCTTCCCATTTAGGTCAACACAGTGCATTAAGTAGAGTTCCTTGTGCTCTACAGTATGTTCTCATTAGTTATCTATTTTATACATAGTGTCAACAGTGTATATGTGTCAATCCCAATCTCCCAATTCCTTCCGCCTCCCCCTTCCTTTCCCCCTTGGTATCCATACATTTGTTCTCTACGTCTGTGTGTCTATTTCTGCTTTGCAAATAAGATCATCTATACCATTTTTCTAGATTCCACATATATGCGTTAATATACAATATTTGTTTTTCTCTTTCTGACTTACTTTACTCTGTATGACACTCTCTAGGTCCATCCACACCTCTACACATGACCCAATTTCATTCCTTTTTATGGCTGAGTAATATTCCATTGTATATATGTACCACATCTTCTTTATCTATTCCGCTGTTGATGGACATTTAGGTTGCTTCCATGTCCTGGCTCTGTAAATAGAGCTGCTGTGAACATTGGGGTGCATATGTCTTTTTGAATTATAGTTTTCTCTGGGTATATGCCCAGTAGTGGGATTGCTATGTCATATGGTAGTTCTATTGTGAGTTTTTTAAGGAACCTCCATACTGTTTTCCATAGTGGCTGTATCCATTTACATTCCCACCGACAGTGCATGAGGGTTCCCTTTTCTCCACATTTATTGTTTGTAGATTTTTTGATGATGGCCATTCTGACCAGTGTGAGGTGATACCTCATTGTAGTTTTGATTTGCATTTCTCTAATAATTGGTGATGTTGAGTATCTTTTCATGTGTTTGTTGGCCATCTGTATGTCTTCTTTGGAGAAATGTCTATTTATCCATCCTTTGGCTATTGTGAATAATGTTGCTGTGAACATGGGTGTACATATCTCTTCGAGACACTGCTTTCAGAACTAGAATTGCTGGATCATATGGTAATTCTATTTTTAATTTTTTAAAGAGTCACCATACTGTTTTCCACAATGGCTGCACCGTTTGACATTCCCACCAACAGTGCACAAGGGTTCCAACTTCTTTACAGCACTTATTATTTTCTTTCATTTTTTTTTAATAGTAGCTATCCTAATAGATGTGAGGTGGTTATGTAACCAGACTTTAAATAATAAAAGTTTATAGGATCTAAGAACTATAAGGATCTTGATATCATCCGTCCAGTTGCTTCATTGAAATAGATAAGGAAACAGTTCCTGAGAGGTTAAATGAGTTGACCACATCTCTTGTCGTACATCTTTTCACAGTCAAAGATAAGACTGAAATTCAAGTCTCCCCACTCTCGTTGTTGCTTGTACAGTGCAGTCTGGTCATACACTTATTCCCTTATTCAACACACAGCACACAGGACACATATCAGTACTGTGTGAGGTGTAGGAGTTGACAAGGGTGGTTCAGATAAAGACTAGTTCCTGACCTCCCATCCCTGGCTGCTGCCGCTGCTGCAACCCCCAGAGCTGCTCAGCGTGGCCTCGCTGTCATTTAGGACCAGCTAATAGAATCTGCAGAATCACGAGTGATAACTCTTGCTTTTACTTCCCTCCCCTATTGTATTATCGGTCCAAAGGAGCTTATGAAAAGGAACTCGCTAGTCTCGGTGTAGCTCTCAAAACTGGATAATTTGCCACAAAGTCATTTGAGAAGGAAATATAAATGAGCTAAAAGGGAAAGGTGCGATGTGGTGAGCTGTCTACTAAGAGTTGTAGAAAGCTTACCGTGTTTAAAGGTGACCAAACAGCATTGGGTGTGCTGTGTGGACGCGTGTGCCTGGCCGGTTCTTGAAGAGCTCATTGACCTCATCTCTGATACGTTTAATGCTGAGGAGAGATATAAACGACCACGAAGCCTGAGCGGGGTTAGTGCGGCTCTCACCTCGCAGGGAAAACCACTGGGGGCTGTCTTGCAGAAGCAATACAGTGTCTTTTGTTGTCAAATTTCTGGAGTTTTGAGAAGTTAAAGCTTACTCTGACGGTAGAGTACTGCTTAAGTATAAGCTCCCTTAGTGACCGTTGGAACTGATGATGGTTTTTAGTAAGGCATTACTGGGCTTACTTGTGTCATGTTCTGGGTTTGGCTTTGGCTTTGCCTCTGTGGGTATGTATAAAGTGAATTCATTTTCATATCCATCTTAGGTTTCCTCATTTCTGGCTTCTGTTTTGAAGAAGTGGTTTTTCAAACAAGGGCATTGAAAGAGAAGGAGGAGCCCAGTTTTTGCTCTGTGTTTTCCTGGCATCTGATTTTATTTTATGATCTGCATTCTTTTCCTCTTTGTTCAAGATGTCTGAATTTGACTTGGATTTACTAGCAGCTACTTCAGGAAATGGACTTAGGAGGACAGTCTGAGCTGGGGGTTGGGGGATCTCAGCTATAGATGCTATCTGTACCTGGCACCTGGCTCTCTTTAAGCCAGGTCTCGGCCTGGAATGAGATCGGAGGTGCCACATTTGGCCAAGGTGCAGATTGTTGAGGTGTTGGTGTGAGGGGCCTTTATGGTTGGAAGTTTAAGAGTTCTTCTGAAAATTTTCAGTTGAGCAGCCGGGAGTTTGCCTCTCCATCATGAACCTCTGTCCTTTTCAGCTCCTTCCACACAGGTCTGCCTGGTCTGTGCATGGGATCACGCGCAGGTGGGAATCGTACCACGTCTGTGTGTCCTCTCCTGCTTTTGCAGCCGTGATGTGTTGGGCAGCTTACTGGCCTGAAACCAACTGGAAGTGAATGGTCTTTAGTGGCCAAGCAAAGATGAAGAGATATTTGAAGTCGAATAAAGGCAGATGTTACCCATCACGCTTTGGGGGCCTTCTCTTGGGGGGAAACTTCTCATTTCCTTACACGCTCAGCACTAGTGAGCTTTTGGCTAGCCTTCCTTGGAGGCAGAGCCCCTCGTGAGTGTGAGTAATGTCGTGCTTTGTTCATCACATCTAGAAGTCCTAACTGAAGCCTTAGACTCTCCTGCTTCATAAGCCACTTACTGAGATGTAGATTGTTGGTTTGTGCGGTAATTTCTCTGGTCCTCACTTACCTTCATCTGAAAAGTGAAGGGATTGGAGGAAGTATTCCCAAGACTCTGCTTCATCATCAGCAACGTCCTCATCTCGCTGACTTTGTAGGAGTCCACGATGCCATCGTCTCATTTAACTCCGCAGTTCCCCAGAGCGCATTCCCTCCCAGCCCGCAGAGGAGGACGTGGGCTTGGAGAGGGTGAGGGATTCAGCAGTGGGGCTGGGTTTTGACCCAGGCTGATTCCAGAGCACGTGTTCTTTGGACTGTGCCATGCTCTTGTTACCTACAGCTTCATGATTCTGGGAAAAAGAATTATTACCACTTTTCTCTGGTAAGAGATAAGTAATGGAAGAACAAAAGTGGATTCTGTATCTGTTTTCCGAGAATTGAGAGCAGTCTAGAAAAGTCTACAGCTTTTCTAACTGTAAGATTTAAGTACCAGTATCTGAACCAGAGAATATAAGAGCTCACAGACACGAGACAACATGATATAATTTTTTTAATCTCATAGAATTTTCAGACCACAAATTTCCTGGAAGAGGTTGTGCATTTTTTATTTTGAGAGTGTCATAAAAGCTGGGTTTAGGAATTGTCGTTAGGTAGCAGATGGACACATTATGTTTGATCACTTTAATAATTTTGCTTTATAGGAAAAGATAATCCTATCCCTAAATTGCTGTTATAGTTACGTCTTCAGGGGTGGGATCTCATGTATTTGCTATTATAGTAGACCAAAATCTATATATAGTGACACTCAAATTAAATGTGGTATAAATCCATGTCTTCAAAAAAAGAAAGCAATTACTACGTTTGAAAGCCAAGCTATAAAAAGTAAGTGAAATCATAGGAGAGCCAAGACAGGATTTCATTTTACTAAGCCAATGGCCCTGACTTCCTTTTCCCTTTTGGGTCCTGCAGGGGCAGAGTGGGGAATACGAATATTTGAAAATTAGGATCTTAGACATTTATAGGTGACTGAACTTTGGAGAGCTTCCTTGTTGGCACTTGCCCTATAGATTAAGAGATGGATCTGGAACGGTGAAGTGCTCATAGACTCAAACATTGTACTTTGTTGAATGTTATTTGAGTTATTGAGCATCCCATAGAACCTTTTTTTTAAGGTCATTTTTTATTTAATGTGTGCTCATACACATTGTACATCTTTTTCATCAGAGTTAAAATTAATTTCCTCGAAAGTATATGCATCTTGACCACTGAGGCTAGACTAGTACCTGCCAGTTTTGCCAAGCACATTTAAAAATCTATTTTCATTGCACGTACACAAATGCATGTGACCCCCTCCACTCCCCCTTTCCCACCCCCAAAGAAAAAAAGGAGGAAGAAAAACCTTAGGAGCCTTCTGAAAAGTACTTGGAACTTTTACTATTGAGTGGCTGGAAGGAAGCCTCTTTGGCAGTTGTGAGGATGAAGAACATTGAGCATTAACTGGTCTATACATTCTCAGTGATCCCATCTCGGAAATATAATCGGCTTCTTTTATAGTACTTTCCTGCTCAGAGGCGCCTTGCAGCCCTGCTGGAGCTCTGATAACGATAGCTTGGATTTCCATGTGGAAACATAAAATAGCTCATAAGCAGGCGTTTTACTTTGTCCTCTGACAGTGCTGCGTGGATTTGGCTAGGTACTGGATAAAAAAGAGCCTCTGTTGAGAGGAATATTTAAGACCTGGGTAAGCTGTCACATCACAAAATGCTAAACAGTCTTCCCCTCAGGGACATGTTCAGAATTTCAGATGATAAAAACTTTTATTCATTCCTCAGCAAATACAGATGATCTTGGAATCATTTCTGACCTGCTTTGCCCAAGTTCTTCCCAGGTTTCCCATTAAGAATCATCCTTTTGCAAGGGGAATTGTTTCTCTTTTTTTTTTTTTCTCACTTCAGGAGTAGAATGTTACTTTTCTTTGCAGAATTCACTGTGGTTAACTGTCACATTCTGAAGGGAACAGACCCCTGCTGAAGGAGGACTGGAAGTGTTTTTGTACCAAGGAGGTTGCACGTTGGAGGTGGGGACACCCAAGCAGGGGCTGGCAGGCTTGGTGGGACGGACTCAGCCATGACTCAGAGGGCAGCCTGTGTGGCCCCTTGGCCCGGGTGCCGGTGCCTGAAAGTAGAGAGGTGGTACCCTGGTTGATCCCACGAGAACTTAAAGGTTAACGTGTACGGCTTTGATTCTGGCTTGGTTCAAGCGTGGACTCACTCCTGGTTAGGGACTTGGTGAGAGGCTATAATAAGCTCCCACACACCTTTGGGCTTTGGTACCATATGCGATTTGGGAGAGACAGGTATGCTGCTGGTTTTACACACGGGTGAAACTGTACGACAGAGCAAAGGGTTGGGAAGAAAAAACTTAGTTGTTCTAACTTTGGTTGTTTTAGCACCCATCTTTTCTTTTTTTTTGGCCACACCATGTGGGATCCAGGCATCGAATCCATGCCCCCTGCATTGGAAGCACAGAGTCTTAACTGCTGGACCGCCAGGGAGGTCCCCATCTTTTCTTTATGTACTTGAAATGCCACCTCTATCATTTTCTAAATCTCCATATCACTTTGTGTCTATTTCTGGACTTTGAATATTTCTGTTTGGTAGTAAGCTATCTGATAGGGCAGATGCTCTCATGTTATTCTTGTTTTTTTTCCCTTCAAAATACTTTTCTTGGTATTTTCTACAAAGTTAGCCACCCAGATGAACTTTAGAATCAGTCACATCATTTTAAAAATCTATTTGCGACTGCACTGAATATATAGTAATTTAAGAGAATTGACCTCCTATGATTTAAATCTTCCTACCAAGGAACATAGATTGTCTCAGAATTTTTTTAAATCTTCTTTATGTTCTTTAGTAAAATTTTAATAGGTTTTTATTATAGATATTATGCATTCTCACTAATTTCTAGTTATTTAATAATTTTTGCTGGTGACGGAAAAAGGATTTTTCCCCCTCACTTTTCTTTTCTTTTTTTTTTTTTGCGGTACACAGGCCTCTCACTGTTGTGGCCTCTACCGTTGCGGAGCACAGGCTCCAGACGCGCAGGCTCAGCGGCCATGGCTCACGGGCCCAGCTGCTCCGCAGCATGTGGGATCTTCGCGGACCGGGGCACGAACCCGCATCCCCTGCATCGGCAGGCAGACTCTCAACCACTGCGCCACCGGGAAGCCCTTCCCTCACTTTTTAAGTGGTTATTACTCATATGTATTAGAAGCCTACTCATCTTGTCTATTCATTGTATGGTCCCCTTACTGAACTTGCTTAATAATTCCAACACATTTTCAGCTGACTATCTTTGATTTTCTAGGCTGACATCATATCATCCATTAAAGTAGGAATAATAATTGTTCCTCATTTCTCAGTTATTGCATTAAGGTTCATGAAAGGAATTGATAGCCTTTCCATCTTTTTCTATACTCAGGAACTGTATGTAACATACGGATTTGCTGCTCTTTGGAAGTCTCATAGTTACCACCCATACAAGCAAGTGGGGGTGAAGTGATTTTTATATTACTCCACAATAACTTTCTAAAAGTTACACAGTTTGAGAAAGGAGGGAGAGCGATGGGGGTGCAGCTGGAGAGGGATGATGAAAGGTCGGGGACGGGACATGAGGCAGGTCCTGATCAAGAGGGAGAAGCTGAGCAACTTGGAAAGAGATTAGCTGATAAAATCATGTTTCTAAGGAGCCTTTGGGAGATTGGCTGTAATACACAAGCAGAGAGATGGTCCACGGGTAAGAGGACCCCCTCTTACCTCTCCCCTCCCATCTCCCCCTCCTCCCCCACCCCCGCACCCCATCTGGTGCTAGAACTTCTTTGAATGTCATTATTTCATGTAGAGGAGAAAGTCCACAACATCCACTTTATCCCTTAGCTACTTCACAGCCAACTTGCGATGAATCTTAGGGTCTTTCTCCTAAAAACCAGGAAGCAGATTAGGGTGTTAAAATGGAACCTCTTCTGTTGGTAAGAACTTGATTTTCACAACTGTTGAGATGGCTGCTCACGTTGTGTTACTAATCACATTTTGATTCCCTGAAGAGATTAAGGCGGCCAGCTGTAAGAAGGATTTAGTTGATGATCTCTGCTTTTAACCTGCGTCCGAGTCCCAGGTCTCCTGTACTGTCCATCCACTGCTCAGGTGGACGCAGTGGATACTACTGGGAATGCTCACCAAGCCATGATTTCATCAGATTCATCACGTGATTGTGGATGAGTGTTTTAGCTAATTTGCCCTCACTTCTGTGGAATAATACTCATTTCTAAGTCTTGGAAGAAAGCTATTTTTCTATAAGGGTGGACATTAGATCTTGGATTCCACTGTTTACCATGAATGTTTTGGGTAAGTGCAGCCCTGGGCTTATGTCTCAACCAGGGAGATTCCATGGTTCCAAGTAATGAGATCAGACCTCTCATTTCAGTGAGTTTACTGTGTTTACATCAAGATCTGTGCTGCCTCTTGTTAGAAGACCTGGGAAATAATAAGTAAAGCCGTCTCTGGCATGGTAATGATGTCTAATAGACTGCCATAAGTTTTAAAATTTGAGGATGCGTTCATGGTTTTGGGAAAGTGAGTTCCCCGGAGGGTCTTTTTCCTCCCCGACTATTGTTATTTCCCTTTGTCATACATGGCTAAGAGTTTTCATGAAATGCCAAACAGTTGGTATGCACAGGACACCTTCTAACATATTTAACCCTTTGACAGTGTGCTGGAAATTCCAGTGTGAACCTGCACATTTATAAATTCTTCCCGTTGTTAACTAAATTAGCTGATTAAAGGTGTTACTTAATTGTTCTGTTTGATTTCGTCATTTTAAAAAGACTAAATACATATGTGCGTCTGCATGTGTTAGGTACATATTAGAATTAGTCAAGTCAGATCCTACTGTATCTTTGTAAATAATTCAGTCACTGTTGCTGATATTTTAAATAATTTTTTTCTATCTTATAGTTTGTCTCCAGTTTTTTTTTTTTTTTTTTTTTAATTAGCTGTCTCAAATTACAGAAGAGTTTTTGTTTTCAAAAATGAAGCGAGGGCTTCCCTGGTGGCGCAGTGGTTGGGAGTCCGCCTGCCGATGCGATGTAGGGGACACGGGTTCGTGCCCCGGTCCGGGAAGATGCCACATGCCGCGGGGCGGCTGGGCCCGTGAGCCATGGCCGCTGAGCCTGCGCGTCCGGAGCCTGTGCTCCGCAGCGGGAGAGGCCACAACAGTGAGAGGCCCGCGTACCGCAAACAAAAACAAAAACAATGAAGCGATCGTTCATCTGGATATTATCGTAGCTTTCTGGCCTCTTAAAGTTAAGAAACTGCAGAGCATATATTTAAGTAAAAAGAACTAAATATCAGATTTCTGTGTCATAGACTTAGAAATTAAAACACAGTTTTGTTAATTTGAATTATCTTACTTTTCTTACTTTTGGGTGGAGTTGAGAGAAAGAAAATTTCTAGGAACAAATATCATATATTTAATTTGAAAGATCTATGAAAAGTTACTTTAACTTGTATTTTGAAGGTGTGTAGGTGGAGGCCAGGGCTATGTTAATCGAGGTAGAACATTCACTGGTCTTGTAAATACTGCAGAGGACAGAAGAGTCTCTAAAAATATAGAATATATAATATACTTTATAGCCTATAGAATAGAAGATCTGTGGGGAAAATACCTGTGATTCAGTGAGGTTTCGCTAATGTGAGAAAGGAAATTATGTTTAGGTAGAACAATTTAAGCCATTTTGCCGACATGTTTTCCTCACTGCCTCTGTGTGTTTTCTCCTTGTACACAATGTGTCTTAAGCCTGTGTGAACCTGCTTTTCTGTGGACAGGAATTAAAGCTTGGAAAGATTATGTTGTGATCCTTTCTCCACCACCCACTCACCATGTAGTCCATGAAAGGGACCCACTCAGTGAGTTTCCATTTGAAAAATGCAGATGCTGACGGTAATCCATGTCACGTGCGGCATTAATCGTTAAATCTCTGTTTACACACAAACGAGACTAAGTGGAGAATTGAGGCATCTGCCGAAATAATTTAGGGAGAATCCTTTGAGAATGAGGATTTTTTTCTTCATCTCTGCATTTCTTCACCTCCTTGGGACGCAGGAGATTTTATTTTTAATATTTGTGTTGTATATAGACTAAAGGAATTTTTGGCACATAAAAGAATCATTTTCCCTAATATTTTCTGTCTTTACATTTAAAGAAAGCTATATGTTAAGTTATTGTAGTTTGAAATTCCAGGACCATAGTTCATTTGCATTTCCTCTTTGTGTTGGTGGTGTTGGCACTCTTGCCAGTGTGTGAGTGTTACATTGTATCTTAAACACACGTTTAAACTGGTTTTGATTTTACTTGTTCCCAGGTCTTTCAGTTCCCTTACTGGACATTGGGAATAGGATAATACGGCTGGGTCCCATTTTTGAGTACATGTGTATTCACTGCCGCAACGGTGGCCTCAGGATCTCTGCGGCACTGCCTAAGCCCTACTTGAATGCAGCCCCAAAAGACCAAGTATCGTGTTGTTACCCCGTACCACTTCTTTGGTCTTTCAGGAGCTGTGGCTAAGTTTTATACTACCTAATTCCCTCAGGGCAACTGGCTTCTCCCTCCAAGGCAATAGTTAAAAAGATAAAATATAGCCTTATGCTCTTGAGCAACATTATATGTGGCTTAAAATATCCATTTTATCTTACGATATTCCCTAATCTTGTAATTGGTGTAGCCCCTTGGTTCTGGAATCCAGAATAGAAGCCCAGCAAGTGTTTCAAGTTTAAAGATAACAAAGAAGTTACAGACTAGACATCCCTGGTGGTGCAGTGGTTAAGAATCTGCCTGCCAGCTCAGGGGACACGGGTTCGATCCCTGATCTGGGAAGATCCCACATGCCTCAGAGCAGCTAAGCCTGTGCGCCACAACTACTGAGCCTGCGCTCTAGACCCCGCGAGCCACAACTACTGAGCCCGTGTGCCACAACTACTGAATCCCACACGCTCTAGCACCCCCGTGCCACAACTACTGGATCCTGCGCGCTCTAGGGTCTGTGTGCCACAATTGCTGAAGCCCGTGTGCTCTGGGACCGGCGTGCCACAACTACTGGATCCTGCATGATCTAGGGCCTGCGGGCTGCAACTACTGAAGCCCGCGCGCCTAGAGCCCGTGCTCCGCAACAAGAGAAGCCACTGCGATGAGAAGCCCACGCACCACAATGCAGACCCAGCATAGCCAAAAAAAATAAATAAAATTTAAAAATTTAAAAATAAATAAAATAAAAAAAGAGTAGAAAGCCGTAGCTTCTTATTTAAAAAAAAAAAGAACTGTGCCGGATATGAGTTATACTCAGAAGTTCTGTACAGGAGACGTTCTTGTGCGTCTTTCTCAGAGCAGCTCCGTCTGCTTCCTTGAACACACTTGTCTCTTGCCCCTTCTTGAAGCATCTTCTGCAACTGACTTCTGGGCCAGCCCCTTTCTCCTGGCTTTCTTCTTTTCTTTGCTCATCATTCCTTTCCTGCTTCCTTCAGATTCTCCTTCCTCTTCTCACTGTCAAATTGATGTGCTCCCTAGGGAGCCATCCCGGATCCCCTTCAGTGGATAACCATATTTTTGCCCAACATCAGCTACCATTTATACATGTCTGTTACTGCCCAGTTAATACACCTGTAGTTGGGACCTCTCTTCGGGGTCCAGTGATTTTAGCTTCCAGCTGGGTATCTTCATTTGGCTGTTTGCTACACTCCTACAACTCAGTGCGTCAGAAAAACGACAAAAGCTGCTTTGCCTCAGAGTTCCTTTTTTCATGGAGCTTCTGCTTCAGAGCGTATGAGAGTCTCAATTTTCTGTAGAATGGGAGCAATAAAATACATAATTCAAATTTAATCATGAGCCTTCAATGCTATGAAGAGCTTGACACCATACCTGGCATGTATTGGGTCCTAAGTAAACTGAATACTGCTGTCTTTCCTTTTCCCGTGGTCATAAAACTCAGCAATTATCTTTTTCCAATGAGTAAGACTTTAAAATTTCTCTGGGGTTCTATTGTCCTGAAAAAAAAAAAAATTCCAGCCCACTTCTGTTACCCACAACTAAATATTCTTTTCCCCTAATGTTGTAGGTCAGCATGAATAGTTTTTTCTGTGTTCTTCAGCGTCTGTTTCTGAGTCCTTACTTCTTCTGTATCCATTACTGTTCTGCAACTTTATCTGAAGCTATGGTTGGCTGGGTCTTTGTTCTCTATCCTGTTTTTACGATACCTAACTGGTCCTAAGGAATTCTTTGTTCCTTCATTTTTACTTTTAGGAAAAAAGAGGCAATCTTTTTTCTCCAGTCATAGGAGAAAAGAGCTTGATCTGGAGAATTTTCTCTCGTGCTGAATTACGAAGTGAAGAGCACTTAAAAAACCTGTTCCTTAAAATACAGCGGGCACAAATCATGGTGGGGAGCCTGGTGAATTTTTCCAAAGTGAACATGCCCGTGCAGTATGGACCACAGTAAACGTAAGAAAAGTCTAACTGCTCCAGGCTTTGTTAAGCCTTCTTCCCCTCGTCATCCTTCAGATTACCGATTACCCACCTGTTGTGAGAAGCATTTCAGCCCCTGGTGCCCTCTGACCCACCAGCTGCCAGCTGGTTCTGTGTGGACCGGGTTTGGCCTGCCCTGCCCTCCCTCTCTTATCCCTGAGATGGGAAGTTTGGGGTTAAAGGGGCAGGCTCTTCTTCATGCCGCTTGCCTTTGAGTAGATGGCAAAGAGGGAGAGACGTCCACTTTCCCTTCAACAGTCATCCCCTGTGGCCAGCTGGGGCTGGGATGCAAAGGCAGAGACAATGCTCAGTGATACCCAGGCTGACTGCGTTTTCCCTCTGCTTTCTTCTCTATTCAGCATAGTATTGCAGGTAATGAATGACACAGCAGTGCTAAAGTAAGACGCTAGTGTGAAACAATCATAAATAATCGTAATAGATTAAATAACCTAGACTTAGACTTTGGAAAATGAAGAGTAAATGGGAGCGCGATGAATGGTTAGAGGAGGGTTATATGGTCTATAGAGCAGAAGGAAATGGACTTAAATCAAGGCAGAGGGATTTAGGTTACATGATGGAGAACTTCCTGTGGGAGGGGGCTCTGTGAGGTGTGTGTTTCGTTGTCTCCTGGGTAGATGGGGGCTGTGTTTACAGCAGCCACTGTCAAGGGTTGCAGTTGACATGCCTCTCGTTCTCATTCTTTCATTACTGTGTAGTTTCCTAGATGCAATCAAAGATACCAGTACTTTCTACTGCTATTCATTTAATGAGAAGAAATGGAGTATTCAGGCATTCTGGTATGAACTGGAGATTTTTCAGAAGTGATGTGCTAAGTATTGTCGGACTACAGGCATGAGTTTATACGCCAGCTTCACTACTTAGTAGTTGCAGGACCAACCGTGAAAAAAGGATTGTTGGGAAGACTTAGGAGATACCGTATATGAAGGACTTTATAAATGGCATAGTGTTGGAACTAGAGTGAGCTGTTAGACTTCCAGTAGAATTTACACTTGTGTGTTGACCTCACATCTTTTCTACCTTCTCTTTGGCTTCCAGACCTCCTTGTCTCTAGTGTTGCTTGGGGCACTGGGGTAGAAAGATCTTAGTAGTGTCCTGCTCTTTGTTCGAGTTTTCAGTGCTGCGCCCTGGAAGGTAATGCTGGTTGAGATGAAGGGGGAGCTCTGAGAGGTAGGCAGGTTTTACATTATTGGAGAGTAAGGAAGTTTTTGAGAAACAGTAGATTTAGAAAAGGAGGCTAGAGGTGAAAAACAAATCTGGGAAACATAAACAGGCTGCAGGATCATGTAGGTGTGGAGTGCCTCAGTAAATCTTTTTCAGATTTAATGGATATGTGTTTATAAAGTTGTGTTCCGTTGTGTTTCTACTTGAAAAATGTACAAATGCTTCATCTGTACCTGGGTGTGAGCTGTATTCTTCACAGCAGCAGAGCGCGGGGAAATGCAGCTGCCAGTAGGTTGCTGGAAGGTGTTTAAGATAAAATTGCCTCTGGTTAGTTTTTCTCTTAATATAAGTGCTTGTTTGACTTGACCTGTCACTTTTGTTAAATAAAGTTTGTATGTTGCATTAAAAAAAAATCGTGGATTCTCAAACAGCCCTGGGGCAGGGCAGTGGGTAAGACTGAGCGCTGCCAGTTCTACAGCAAACAACACCCTGATTCCCTTACCAAAGGTAAGAAAGGCTACTAGCCTCTTGGTGTCTGCATGGCCAGGGCCCTGTCTTAGGACCAGCCAGCAGCATCCTTGTCTCCGCCGTGAGGATAGTGACTTCAGGAATGGGATGGCCAACTCCAGCTCCTGTGACCCTGGCTCACTTCCTGCTGTGAGTCAGGAGCGGTGGTGTGGGTCTCCATTCCCACCTTGGCCCCATCTTCAGGAGGCCTGACCCTGGTGCTGTGGGGCCTCCTTTAGCAGTTTGTCCCTGGGCGGCATAGGTTGTAATCTTTGTCTTGATGCCGAAACAAGTTGCTTCTGCCTTGGATAGATGATCAGATTTGTTTTCAGTGATCTTGTCTCGTTTTGCATCTTAAAGTATGGCCTATAATAGAGTCATATTTTGTTTTGGTTGTTGGCCTTAACAACATAAATGTATTTTCTCTCTGTTCTGGAGGCTGGAAGTCCAAGATCAAGGGGCTGGTTTCATCTGAGGCTCTCTCCTTGGCTTGCAGACGGCCTCCCTCTTTCCCCCTCCTCACATGGTCACCCCTCTATACAGGCGCAGCCTGGTGTCTCTCTGTGTGTCCTGAGCTCTTCTTTCTTTTCTTTGAATCACATTTTACTAAATTCAGTTCATTGTCTACAACAGTCATACAACCTAATTAGCTATTCATTTCTACGTAATAGAGTACTTCAGAGTCTGAAACGGAAATTTAGAAACGGAAAGAAATATAAGCACTTGTATCTTGATAAGATAATTTGTAAAAGGGTAACTGTATTAGTTATCTATTGCTGTGCAACCAATTAGCAGTTTTTCTCTCACAGTTTCTGTGGGTCTGGAATCGTGGCCAGCATTGCTGGGAGCCTCTGGTTCAAGTCTGTTGGCTAGAGATGCTGTCATCTCAGAGCTCAATTGGGGTAGGACCGGCTTCCAAGTTCACTTACATGGTTGCTGGCAATTATAATCATATTTTAAGTGATGTAGGAAATTTGTCTCTATTTAGAAATTCTGATGTAAAGTGAGCACTCGTTTATAATTTTATATAAGTCTGCAGTTTGATGTTGGGATTTGCTCAAAGATAGCTATACTTAAAAGAACCTTTATTGAGGTATATAGGTATACTTAAAAAAAAGATATGATTTTAATTCTGATCTTATTGAAGCCAATGAGAAGGAAGAACTATGTTCCCGACTACTTACTCTCATGTAATTATAGCCTTCATTGTACCACAGCATTTTAAAACTGAATAAATTAAGGTATCTTGATTCCTAACTTTGTTTTTTTTTTTGGCTGAACCTCCCAGCTTATGGGATCCTAGTTCCCAAACAGGGCTTGAACCCGGGCCCTCGGCAGTGAAAGTGCAGAGTCCTAACCACTGGACCGCCAGGGAATTCCCCCCTCAGCATTTTATATTTGTCACGTTAAATATTTGGAAAAATTGACCTTTTTTTTTTTTTTGGCTGTACAGTTCCCCAACCAGGGATCAAACCCGTGCCCCCTTCATCAGGCATGCGGAGTCTTAACCACTGGCCTGCCAGCGAAGTCCCCCAAAGTTGACTCATTTTGAAAGATAGAATTTAGTGTGTGGATCCTCAAACTGCTCTTCTCTGGAAAGATGGTGTCGGTCATGCAGATAAGGCTGTTTCTCCCCCCTTTTCTCATGCACTCACTATACAAGACCCAGTGTCACATACTATCCTATTACACATTTACAGGTTTCATTTACAAAGATATATGTAAAATCTTCTATTATATATGTAATATCTATAATCTATACAATCTTAACTATGTATTGACTATACATAACCCTCTACTGTATATTACGTATATTACTTTCTTCAATTATATAATCTTCCATTCTATAATATATAATGTATCATATTGTCTATTTCTCCTATATATATATGTAGTCTATTATATAGAATATAAAATCTATTGTATATAATCTTCTGTTTATGTATGACGTTTATAATCTTCTGTTATATGTAACATATGTATAATCTTCCAATCTGAAATATAGGCTCATGAGAAGCAGATGTCGTAAATCACTTTCATACCCTGTACCACGCTGAACAGTAAGTTAAGGTTCGTGGTTATTTCTCAGCAAACACTTGGAGATTTGATTGTAGTTGATCTGGGGGATGAACATTGTATTTCTCAGCTGTAGGTAACTGGGGGAAATTGGATGCAGGCTCTCCTGCGATTAGAGATGCTCAGGGGCAGTGAGGCCACCATGCACCGTGAGTTCCCACATCTGCAGATTCAGGGCCCCCACACATGGCGCCTCTGGGGGCGCTGCTCGCGTTGGCTCCTCCTGCACCCACCCCACCCCCCCGCCCCCAAACAGAAGGGTTAGAGTGCGTAAAGCGGGCATGCTACATAGGGTGACAGGAACGTTCTTTTCCGTGTTGTCACCTCCAGCTGCAGTTCCTCCTGGGGGCTGGTTCTGGAGGTGAGGACCTCCTGCTGGGCTCTGTACTGTGCCCTTCACTTCACCTAGAGGTGCCTCTTTCCACGGACTGTAATGAGATTGGAACGGAGCAGCGTTCCTGGTGTTTCTGTTGTTTGTGTAGTTTTGTCCCTTTATGAAGAAGCCTTGGTTTGGGTGACTGAGCTGTCTTGCTTTATTATTTTGAAGTTTCCCTTCTATTTTCTGGAAAACCCTTCATGATGCTGCTCCTAAATGGGTCTGATGGTGATTCTTGGGCTCTTCCGGTGGTCTGTGAGCCCAGGAGGAACTCAGGACAGTCCAGTTCATTAGAGAAACATCTGGAAAGAACGAGGCGAACAGCTATAGGGAACCATAGTAAGTGATGTCTTAGTTTGGGCTGTAACCAAAATACCATACCTGGGTGGCTTAAACAACATGTATTTTACACAGTTCTGAAGGCTGGGCAGTCCGAGGTCAAAGCACCAGCAGATTCGGAGTCTGCTGAGAGCCTGCTTCCTGGTCCACAGACAGCCATCTTCTCACTGTGTCCTCACATGAGGGTGAGAGTTCTCTGGAACCTCTTTTTTTTTTTTTTTTTGCGGTACGCGGGCCTCTCACTGTTGCGGCCTCTCCCGTTGCGGAGCACAGGCTCCGGACGTGCAGGCTCAGCAGCCATGGCTCATGGGCCCAGCTGCTCCGCGGCATGTGGGATCTTCCCGGACCGGGGCACGAACCCGTGTCCCCTGCATCGGCGGGCGGACTCTCAACCACTGCGCCACCAGGGAAGCCCCTGGAACCTCTTTTATAAGAGTGCTAATTCCATTCGTGAGGGCTCCATCCTCATGACCTATCCACCTGCCAAAGGCCCAGCCTCCTAATTCCATCACATTAGGGGCTGGGATTTCAACATATGAATTGGGGGGGCCCACAGATGTTCATTCATTCATAAATTTGCACTGGCTCCCCAGAATTCATGTCCTTCTCACCTGCATAATACATTAATTCATCTCAATAGTTCCCAAAGTTTTATCTCATTCCAGCATCAACTTTAAAATCTAAGTCCAAATCTCATCTAAATAGCATGTAAGTCAGATATGAGTGAGACTCAAGGTACCATTCATGCTGAGGCAAATTCCTCTTCAGCTGTGAGCCTGTGAAACCAAATAACTTTTCTGCTTCCCAAACATAATGGTGGGACAGGCAAAGGTAGACATTCCCATTCCAAAGGGAGAAATAGGAAAGGTGAAAGGGTAACAAGTCCCATGTCATCCAACAGGGCAAACAACATTCAGCCTTAAGGCTGGAGAATAATCCTTGATGCTCTGCCTTCCAGGTCACTGGGGTGGTAACGTCACCACGATGGCTTGGCAAGATGGCTTTGCAGTGGCTCTCTGTTGGGGCCCTAAGGCTCTCCAGGCTGGGGTCTCATGCCCACAGCTCTCCTGGACTGTGATAGTGGGCCCCCCCCCCCCACCGGCTCCAGCCAGCCCTGTCCTTTGGTGTGTAGGTGGAGGAGGCCATGTTTTCCTCTTTGACCCTGGGCCCCTGCTCTTAGGGCCTGTGCTGGGAGTGGCAGCCCTGATGACCTCTGAATTGCCTTTGAGAAAGTTCTCCCGCTATCTTGAAAGGGTTGATCCTAGAATCTCCTTATCAGAGGGTAACTTGGCCACTCCCTCAATATTCTCACTTTTTACAATGTGGATAGGCAAGAATTTCCCAAATCTCTAAGTTCTGCTTCCTTTCTGCTTAATGGTTCCATATTTAAGTCATTTCTCTCTTCTTGCCTTTTACTGTAAGCTGTCGAAGGAGCCAAGATGCGTCTTCAACACTTGGCTTAGAAATTGCTTCAGCTAAGTGTCCAATTTTGTTGCTCGCAAGTTCAACCTTCCACAAAACACTAGAACACAAACATAATTCAGCCATTTTCTTTGTCATTTTATAATAAGGATTGTCTTTTGCTCACTTCCATCTGAGACCACATCAGAATGACTTTTACTGTTCATATTGCTACCAGCATTCTGTTTGTGATGATGATTTAAGTAGTCTGTCAGAAGACGGAAGCTTTCTGTCTTGGTCTTGGGGGGTGGCAGTGGGAGGGTGGGAGAGGGAGGTCCAAAATATTGAGCAAAAAACTGTCCCCCTGGACAAAGGACTTGAAGATGTACAAATGGCCAACAAGCGCATGAAAAGATGCTCAACATCACTAGTTGTTAGGGAAAAGCAAATCAAAACCACAGTGAGGTACCAGTTCGCACTCATCAGGATGGCTGTTACCAAAACATTCCCCCCAAACCCAAAGCAGAACACCAGAAAATAGCAAGTGTTGGCAAAGATGTGGAGAATTTGGAAACCTTGTACACCGTCGTTGGGAATGTAAGATGGTGCAGTTGTTACGGAGCGGCATTACTGTGGAGCAGCATTACTGTGTAATCCAGCAGCTCCACTTCTGGGTGTATACCCCAAAGAATTGAAAGCAGGGAGTCAGACAGGTATCTGTGTATCCACATTCACAGCAATTCACAGCAGTGTTGTTCACAACAGCCAAAAGGTAGAAGCAAACCAACTGTCCATGGACAGATAAATGGGTAAACAAAATGTGGTCTATACATACAATGGAATTTCATGCAGCCTTAAAAAAGAAGGACATTCTGACATTTGCTACAACATGGATGAACCTTGAAGACCTTATGCTCGGTGAAATAAACCAGTCACAAGAAGACGAATACTACATGAGTTCACTCACGTGAGGTACCTAGAACAGTCAGATTGGTAGAGACGGAAAGTAGGAGGATGGTTGGTTGGTGCTGGGAGGAGTGGAAGTTACTGTCTAACGGGCAGAGCGTGTAGATGAAATGAGTTCCGGAGACGGTTGCTGGTGATGATTGCACGGCAGGGTGCGTGTGCTTAATCATGGTTAAAATGGCAAGTTTTATGTATAATTTCCCCCAGTTTAAAAAAATCATAAAAAAGAAGCCATGTCCACCTGTGCACTGTTTACCGTGGGGAGTTCAGTTGACATATACTGAGGTTTCAGTTTAAGAATAATGTTCTGGTCGGCCCTATGAGAAAGTCGCAATCACCAGAATTGTGTTTTCATCCTCTTTGGCTATAATCAAGCTCCTCTCTTTTCTCTGCCCTCCCTCCCAAGCTGAGAAGTAAGATAGTCCTTGAAGTCTTACCTGGGCCACATCTGGAAGACAAATCCTGATGGCCATGGTGGTGTCCTGGGGCGTGTGCTACTTTTTCTGTCTCCCTTGAGACAAGGGAGCAGCTGCCTCCTTAGCAGGGTTACATTGCAGGCAGGTCGCACCGGTCATCCTGTGTTAGCCGGGAACCTCTGGATGTCAGTGACCTTTTTAATCGACTCATCCCGAAGTTTCTTTAATTAGAGAGTTGTAAGAGTCTCCCTCCCGCGTCTCATTTGCAGAAGCTGCTGGATAACGAGGTAAAGACTCTGAGGTCCGGGGAAGTCCAGGTTTTGTTGAACCTAAAGCTCATACAATTTGAGGTTCTCCTTAAGAAAAAGCATACAAAAGAGATCTTTCTTCTGTAACTTCTGCAAGAATACTTGTGAGCACATTTGGGGCCCTTCCCAGGGTTTTAGAAGGAGCCCTGAAGCTTAAGCTTCATTAGTCTAATGTAACTGGCCTTTGTTCCAGGATGCAGTAGGGAGTGCCCGGAGAAAACGGTTTACCTCCTCTGAGCTTTATTCTCGGAAGCAAAAAGATTTGGAAAGATGTGTTACATCCAGAAGATGGACAAGTAACTAGGAAGCCCCTAGGGATGGAAAACGTTTTACGCCGTTGAAACTCACTGCGGTCCACGTTTAATGTAACCATTTTCCCAGACTTCAATTTGATGCCATTTGTACTGTAATTTAGTATCACAAAGTAACCTTTGACCAAAACCAATTAACTTTGAATTTCTTGCCTAGACTGTTGCCTGATAAAATTTTAGAGGCACTTTCTGAGGAATTGTATAAAATTTCCACGATAATTATGACCTTGAGGTATTCTTGTGTCAAAGAGGATGCATACTCTTCTCTGTCTGGTAATTACTTTCCCGTCTTTCCCCCACCCCCTGTGATTAGTCTTCATATCTGTTCTGTACTTAGATAAATACTTCATCAATCAGAGATTAGAATAATCTCATTACCTATGGGAATTCCTCACTGCCACTCAGGCCTTTAATGGAGCTGTTAGGGAGCCTTTGTCATTGAAAACTTGTCTTAGTGACCAGATGGACTCACTGGAGGCAACTTGCGCAAATGTCAGGCAAGAAGACATTTAATGAGGCTTAACACGTGCGGAGGAAGCGAGAGTGGGGTCCTGGGTTTCTTCTTGTTGCATTGTACTACCTTCAGTAATAGCATAATTTCTTCTTTTTCTAAATAAAAGAAATGGAAAAAAAAAAAAGAGAAATGGAACTTTCAGAAGTAAAACAATGTGTTTATTTCATATCATGAAAATGAAAATGAAGGCAAAATATCGAAGCATGCTCCACGCTCTTTTTTGTGGCAGAATTCATTATCCTGAGGGAGCACAGGCCTTGTAATGCGGGACAGGGTGAGGCCAGCCGCCATTCAGGCTTCTCGACTCTGCCAGATCCCTCCTTTTTAAGATGTAGATTTCAGTGTCCAGATTGCCCATTGTTCAAATGCCAATTCGGCGCTGGGATATATTTGCCAAATTCATTTTCACTTCTTGGACAAAGCTGGAATTTGAATCCAAAATTAAAGGTGAAAACCAAATTGGTCTAAGCCAATTAAACCCCATTATCATTCAAGTGGGTCTTTTATACTGTTTCTGGCCATTTGAATAATAGAAAATGGTTCAAAAAAATTGTCCCTCCGCCCATCCCCAGACTTGGGGGGAAACTTTATAAAACTTGTTCATGTTTGTGGTGAATTGAAGGCTGCTTTGCTTATTTTAGTCTCTGGAAAAATGAAATGAAAAGGAGTTCAAAATCTGTTAAGAGTGGCAGTCCTTTCCATGGGTCTGTATGTAGCGAGATGATTTTTGGCTTGATCCTGTATTCCAAAGAAAAGGGTGTGGTTGAAGAAATGATGTTGAGAATTTGTAAAGCAGGGAGGATTTTGTATTGTTCTGAGTTTTAGTGTGATCAGTGGAAGAAGGAAGGATTTTAAAAAGGAATAATGCTGGCTAAAAAATAGTTTGCATACTCATTTCACAGCTTTGGTTTGGTCATGACTGTTTTCATATGAGTGTCTAAAGTGTATAAACTTCATTACCAGCAAATACTTGGTATATAGACATTCTCTCGTCTAAATTCTTACAACACTTGGGTGAAAATATGAACAATAAGGTTTGTTTTAAAATTAACTTCTTCACAATTTTCCCTTCTTCGTCTGAGATATCCATATTGCCTGTGTGATGGCAGTCCCAATTAGGGCAGCTTAGAAACTTTTATTTTTAGCATGAGAGGAAAATCAGTGGTGTGCTGGCACCAGCTTGCTTTCAAATAAATTAACGAATAGTCTCAGTTAAGACAGTTTTGTGTGGGAATTTGTCCCCGCACCCTGGCAGATTGGCCAGAAGCCAGCGTTGCAGCCTTCTTCTACCTTTTCATAGACGTTTTATCTACAGTGTTTGTTCCTCTAGGGAGAGGAAAGTCTTTTCCTGTGGCTTCCCAGTGGGTGTGGGCTCCCTGCACCCATCCTGTTGCAGGCAGCTGCCCTGCCCCCGCCTCCTGCCTGTCCAGGGCTTGGTCCACTTGGCAGGTGGGACTCCCCAGCTCATCCCTTAGCAGCTGCCTCCTTAGCAGGGTTAAGCTGCAGGCAGGATCCCATCGGTCATCCTGTGTTAGTGACCTTTTTAGTTCACTCATCCCGTAGTTTAATTAGAGAGTTGTCCTAGTAATAATTACATTTTGTGATCCCCTGCTAAGTGCCAGTGGCCGTATCAGGATTCTTCCCCTGCATGATTTTATTTCCGCCTCATAATGTTGCGGGGGAAGCATTGTTAGCTACATTATACAAGTGAGGAAGGCCCGACTCCAGGAGGAGAGAGAGACCTAATCAGAGTCACGTGGACGGGAAGGGGCAGAAAGTGGCTTTAAAACCAGGTTTTGCTGACTGCTCTCCCCGCGCCCTCTGCTGCCTTGCGTAGAGCCAGAGGGGCTCTTAGAGACCTTCGTGTCTAGTGATCTCAGCACTGGCCGCACATCAGAGTCACCTGGAGAATTTAAAACGAAGACACCACTGGTCTCACCCCTGGCCCGCTAGTTGGAGTCTCGGGGGTGGGTCTCAGGAGCTCCCGGGGTGATTCCCTGTGCAGCCAGCAGGCTCTCGCTGGTCTAATCCGACTCCCTCAGCTTTCAGAGGAATCTGAAGCCCAGCAATTTCTTCCAGGCCAGTCAGCTAGTTAGTTCCAAGCCGGGACTTGAGCCTAGATCTTCTGACCTCCTTGGTCTCTTCTTACTGTTCTCATTCCAAATCCCGAATAGAGTCTGCATACAGGGAACATCATATGAGAGGCTTCTTGGTCTAGAGGGTGCATGCCACTGTGTACTTGAGGGGCATGGCTTGGTTTTGAAGGATTACAGGAAATCACATGGCTGTAATAGCATCTTGTGAATATCAGCTGAAATGCTAATATGTAACAGTAAATGGGAAGCAGGCCTTAAATTTTATCTCTTAGTTCCACCTGCTATAACAGAATACCATAGACTGGGTGGTTTAATGACGTTTATTTCGCACAGCTCTGAAGGCTGGAAGTCCGAGAACAAGGTGCCAGCAGATCTGGTGTCTGGTGAGAGCCCACTTCCTGGTTCACAGATGGCTGCCTTCTTTCTGTATCTTCACTTGGTAGAAAAGAGGGAGAACAAGGTCTCTGGTCTCTTCTCGTAAGGTCACTGTACCCGTCATAGGGGCTCCACTCTCGTGACCTTATCTAAACCTAATCATCTCCCAGAGGCTCCATCTTGTAATACCGTCACATTGGAGGGGGAGTAGGGGTTCAACATGAGTTTTGGCGGGGAGGGGGCACAAACATTCAGTCCACAGCAGTCCCTATACATGCGCATACGTATGATGTTGCCAGGAACAGTTTAGGTTTGTATGACTCTTCCTGCTTGCTAAATTGTTTGCATTTATAGTATCAGCCACATACCAGGGAGAGTTGCGAGCAGGTGGGTCTGTGACTATCTCCGTTTTCTGGAGAAGCCATATTAGAGTTACAAGTCCTGTACAATCACACAAATCGTTCCTGGAGCCAAAACCGGAAGCGAGGTGTTCTCATTCATGGTCTGGTTCTCTTGCAGTTGAACCGCACGGTCATCTTTGATCTCTGAAGTGCGTGGTACGGCCATGTTGCCGAGCCCCTTGGGTGCGAAGAGGCTCGTGGGTGATGTTGCATTCACAGTTATGGCCTGTTTTTCATTCATCCACTGGGAATGCTCGGGGGCCCTTTCAGCGTGGTGGCTCATGTCTTTGATCAGCTGGGGGAGACTTTCTTCACACTCTCATCCCCCCGCCCCCTCCCCACCCCTGCCTTATCGTCTTGTTTAGCTGCTTCTGAAACTCACCTCGAATGGGTGTCGGACCTCAGGATGTATTATCCGTGTCTCTTAACTTTTCGTTTTGCTCTGTGATGTTTTTCGATATCTTCCAGCTCACAGCTTTGGTATTGCTGTGATCGGTTTTATTTCTCAGATCCATGAAGTTTCCTTATACCAATCATTTTACATTCATTTTTCTCTCTTTCTCTTCTGCAGAGTTCTTTTTCTCAGATGGCTGCTTCTTCATAGCAGCTGGTCTTGCTTTAGGACACAGTATTATTTCAAACCTGTCCTAAGATACTAATTAGAATTTTTTTTTAAAGTTTTCTTCTGTCCCACAAATTATGTTTTCTTTGGGGCCAGTCGTTCTGTGTGTTCATTAGGACCCTTTTCTTTCATATGTGGAGTTTTCTTCAAATTCCTTGTGGCCCTCACTTGTTGGTTTGCTTTGAGGAATGAAGACCTCCATTGATAAGCTGGGAGGGTTGGCTTTGATCTTCTCTGCCATTGTAGAGACAGCTTTCAAAATAAGCCTTCCGTGTAAGTAGCCTACGACCCCCTCCTTCTCTACATAACTGTCAGAGAAGGGAGGGTGGTGCCTCTAAGTGCGTCTGACCCCTTTGGGGAGCTGCCTTTTCAGGTGTGGAGGTGCCAAAACATCCTGAACTCCTCTTCAACATGCACACTGGGATTTTTCCCAGGTTTAGTGCCCAGTTTCTTGGTTTTAGCCAATGGGTCCAACCCTCTGCTGTGACTCCCAGCCTTAAAGGTTCTGTTTTTGTGGGAGAGAAGAGGGGAGGGAGATGGTTGGGGAAGGGCCTGGAGGGCTGGGGCTTCTGCACTTTGTTCTTTACTCAGCTCCCCTGGGGCGCCCCATGCCCACCCCACTTCTGCCCCTTATCTTTGACTCCTCCGCCCCGTGCCCCCTCCCTCCCCACCCCACTGACTCCCGCGAAGGAAAGCTCTCACCTCCAGAAGCACAGCTGGCTCATTTTCCTGTTTCCAGCTTTGCTGTTTCTAGTCTTTAAACGAATTTTCCCCGCTGTGGTTCTAGCGCTAGCCTGGGAGGGCGGCAGCCTCTATGCCCTGTCTGCAGTCTAGCGCTGCCAGGTGGACAGACGCGCAGGATGTGATTGCACGGGATCTGCTCACACATTGTTCTCAAATGTTTCTGCTTCTCTGGGAGCTTCCCCTGGATACCCCTGCACCTCTCTGAGGTGCGGGGGGATGCGTGGACTGTGGCTCTCTGCAGGACAGTCCCCTCTTCTGTGTGGCAGTCACTCCCCCCCCCCCCCCCCCGCCCCCATTGCCACTGCCACCAGCGTTTGGATTTGTTACTGTGGCTTATTCTGGTTGGAAACTCGAGGTGAGCTAGCGGTGGCAGTAGACTTGTAGGGGTCTGTGAAATGCATCTTGAAAGAGATTTTTTAGTCAGATCTGTGAAGATGTGAGTTTGGGGTAAGGAAGGGAGATGGAAAGAGTGGCGGCGATGCTGAGTTCCAATTTGGTCTGGGGTTGGGGTACACAGTATTTTCTCTCCTGTTTTTTTTATTTTTATTTTTTGCGGTACGCGGGTCTCTCACTGTTGTGGCCGCTCCCGTTGTGGAGCACAGGCTCCGGACGCACAGGCTCAGCGGCCATGGCTCACGGGCCCAGCCGCTCCGCGGCATGTGGGATCTTCCCGGACCGGGGCACGAACCCGTGTCCCCTGCATCGGCAGGCGGACTCCCAACCACTGCGCCACCGGGGAAGCCCCTCTTCTCTCTTTTTTAATCCATCCACCTCTTTCCCATTCTGTTTGTCCCTCTCAGCAATTCCTTGTCCCAGATTCGCCCCAGAGGCAGCAGGAGCTGTTTGTCCAGCCCGCAAAGATCTTTCTGCCCCCCACCCCGCCCCCCCAGCCTGAGCTTAATGAGGAAAAAAAAAATCCTAACACCACATCACCTCGTGCTCCTCCTTTTCTTCTGTCTTTTCACTGGAGAAGCCCATGAGATGGGGGAGCACATGGTATAAAGAGAGTGGTCAGTGAAGGAAAGTGCTTTCCCTTCTAAGGCAGAGGAGGAGAGCTGTGTAAGGACACAGATTCTCCCCCGGTGCTTTCTCTCCATTCGGTCAGCAAGGAAAATAAAAGCGACACACAGGTGAACATTGCAAGTCAATACAATCTCAGTGCTAATGACTGAGTCACGTAGAACTGAATGGCAAACACTGGCATTAGGCTGGTGAAGCCGGGATGATTCAAAAATTCTGATTTTGCGGTCTGCTGCTGTCCTCTGTAATGAGAGAGAATATTTAGAGCAGACCATACACAGAGAAGGAGGGAGCAAAGGAATGAACAAGGCTGCAAGGAGAAAAGCACAGCCCGGAAAGGAAGAGGAAGAAGTAAGACAAGGGAGGATGCGAGGGCCGGTGTGTTTGGGATAAACGGACTCAGTGTGGCAGGGCTGGAGGCTGGAGGATGCAGGGGTTGACACTGGCAAGGCAGGCTCGGAAGGCCCTGATGTCTCTGGGAAGGTAGCGTAAGGACTGTGGGAGAGTTTTGGCTGAATTGCTCTAGAATACTTTTATAGCGTGGTAAATGGCGCAACAAACAAACAAGCTCAGTGTGTGCTTGAGCAGAAACCACCCTTGAAATCCTCCATCCACTCGCTGAAAGAGCCCGTGGCTCCTTGTTTGAGCTCAGAACCAGAGGCTGCACGATTATGCTGACATGGTGCCGAATTCACCTGCGAAACTTGGAGCAAGGCCTTCCATCACCTTGAGCTTGCAGATTCCAGCCGTGGAGTCCAGGAGTGCATTCCTGACATCACTGTCCTGGGCGAGGGGACCCGGAGATGGTTTCCAGGGTAGAGCCTGGGAGGCAGTGTGTTTTCACAAAAGGCTGCTTCTACAAATAGTACATTTCATACCTAGACTTTGTTGAAATCTTAAAAAAAAATTTAGACAATGGAATATCACTTTGTTTAGTCTCCGTGTTTTCCTAATTTATGCCCACTTAGTTGCCAAGCTTGCTCATTAGCGATGCGTCGTTAGTGCCGTAATTATTGTTAGATTTGGCTGTGTCTGGAAAGTTCGTCTGACTTTACTTGCAGCTAAGTCTTGGCATGTCTGTTGCATTGGCAGCAGCTAACCTTGTTCTGAGTGTAGGTTTTAACCACCTGTTGTAACCCCCAGTTTTATAACTGGTTCACTGATCAGAATAGTTCTGATTTGAAGTAATAGCAGTCCTTAAAAAGAGAGCAAGAATTTTAAAAAATTTGGTATAAACATTTGTTTGGAAAGGAAATTTGAATGATTGACTTCAGGGCAAACAAGATACTTTCATTTCAAATTGTCTTTTTAAATTACCAAAAAAATCTGGTTTGTCAGAAAATTATGTGGTAGTTGTAGGAAAACGCATGTTGTAAATATATATCATGATAAGAGAAATAACACTATGATGAGTGTTTTATTTAGGTAAAAGCTCAGTAGTTTTTGGTTGTTTTCGCAATCACACTTTCTCAACGCACTGCTTCGCTGTCTGTAACTGAAGCAAATGGTCTCCAGTGGAGAATAAGAAGACTGGAGTTTCTGGATGCCAAAGACAGAGTCTGGAGGAAAGACCCCAACGAGGGTACAGGTCCACAGTGGAAAGGGAGAGCTTTGCAGAGGCCCGGCAACCCGGGGAGTAAGATCCCATTTGGACTTCTCCATTGGTGCTGGTGATGGAGCACATGTTACGTTGCTGGTTTGTTATTTTTAATCCTCTTACCAATTCAAGTTTGGTTTTATTCTCCACATTTATTTTACTTAGAGAAGGAAAGAATCTTAGTAACTTGCCCAAGGGCAAAAATGCACTATTAATAACAAGTAAGCCAGAAAACCCACCCCAAAAAACAAAAAACAAAAAAATACCCAAGCCAGGACGGAGACCTTAGTCTACCTGGTTCCAAAGCACGTGTTCTTTCTACTAAACCACTGTTTCCTGGATGTCTACTGGCAAGGTATTCTTGTCCTTAAATGCCCTCTTTTCAGCTATGGGTCTTTTTTTTTTTTTAAAGCAATATTTATTTATTTATTTATGGCTGCGTTGGGTTTTTGTTGGCTGCGCGCAGGCTTTCTCTAGTTGCGGCGAGCGGGGGCTACTCTTCCTTTTGGTACGCGGGCTTCTCATTGCGGTGGCTTCTCTTGTTGTAGAGCACGGGCTCTAGGCATGCGGGCTTCAGTAGTTGTGGTACGTGAGCTCAGTAGTTGTGACTAGCGGGCTCTAGAGCTCAGGCTCAGTAGTTGTGGCACACAGGCTTGGTTGCTCCGTGGCATGTGGGATCTTCCCGGACCAGGGCTTGAACCCGTGTCCCTTGTGTTGGCAGGCAGATTCTTAACTACTGCGCCACCAGGGAAGCCCTAAATACTCTATCTCCTGACTCTGCTTAAGAAACACTAAATTTTTGAAGGATTATGGAATCGATGGTGTGATACACAACACAGGAGTATCTTCATTCTCCACAATCTGACTAACCATAAATTCTCTGATAAAAGTACGTCTTAGGAAATATTCTGTTAATTCCATGAATGCGGGATTATGTTTGTTTTGCTGACTGCTGTAAATTTAGCATCTAACAGAATATAGCAGAGTATATCCTGATATTACTGCAAATTCATCTCAATCTTCTGTACCTTTTATGGTATAATAGAATAAAGATGTGTTGTTACCGTGACGTTGGGCATCCAAAGCATTGAAACATTAAGGAAATACTATTTACGTTTAGAAAGGGAATACTTAGTTCAGGTGATAAGAATACAATATATTTATCAAGATATTACTCTGAAGCTTGCACACAAAGAGGGAGAGAGAGCACAAATATGGTAAAATGGTGATACTTGGAGAAAGTGGATATCCAGATGAGGGGCGTGTGGGAGTTCTTTAAACTCTTTTTACATCTTTTATGTAGGCTTGAAACTATTTCAGAACAAATACTACAAAAACATATTATTATATATTTTGTCATTAGTGAAACACAAGTGTGACAGTGTTTACAGATAAAAAATGATTATCCTTTTTCTCGGTGATTTAGAGACAAGGGGAATTCCTTCCTCTTTGAGAGTTAACTAGGAAACAGTTCATGACCGATCAGAGCAGAGACGTGCAGAGTCACCTGATAGAGAGGCCTGCAAGATCTGGGCGTATAACCTAGCACTGTTCGTACATCTAATGAACTTTGAACATTTCTGTTTGCTTGGCCAGGAATTATTGGGGAGGTTGAATATATCAACTCTTTTAGCCTGATGGCATTATATTTTCATTTTATCCAGCTAACCCCACTTCTCTTGTGTCCAAGTTCAACAAACCCTCCTGATGGTGATTTGCCATCCTGTGTTTATCTGCTGGGTGAGTCCCGCTGGTGTAGATGCCCTGGAGTGCTGGAGAGTTAACGTTTTCCATCATCAGTTAGAAGAGCGGTCCCCAGCCTTTTTGGCACCCGGGACCGGTTTTGTGGAAGACAGTTTTTCCACGGATGGGGCAGGGGGATGGATGGTTCAGGTCATAAAGTGAGCAGTGGGGAGCGGCAGATGAAGCTTTGCTCGCTGGCCCGCGGCTCACCTCCTGCTGTGCGGCCCGGTTCCTAACAGGCTGTGGACTGCTACCGGTCCGCGGCCCAGCGGTTGGGGTTCCTCCCCTGGGCCGCACTCCCACTCTCCATGCACTGTGGCGATTTGTCCTCTGATCCTTCTCTCCTTCTAAGCTACAGCCATCCTCTGGTCTATGGGGAATTCACTAAGATGATGGGGTCCAGGGAGGCCTCTGGGTGAAAGCCAGTTGACCGTCCCTGATGATATTCTGATATTATTGCATGTCTGTTCCTTTTGACTTACACGACCAAGACTTAACATTCAAGGGGAAAAAAAAAGAATGAGAAGCTGAGTAATGAAGGGAGATAGTATTCAGATACACCAGTTTCTCTCTTTTCATCAGCTGCCGTGTTGTCTGTGGATAGTAGGAAGCTAATAAATTAACTTAAAAACTGGCCTTTGACAGGTGAAATCACAGGGACAGACAACATGAGATTCACAGAAAAACAATTTGAAGAGTAGCTCATGGTCATAAATTACAACGTGAAGAAAGAATCCACTCTGAAGAGGCAGAAGAAACAACCATTAATAGTATTTGTATGGGAAGAACTTAGGATACTAAAAATGTCTGAAAGGAATTATGAAATAAGTACAGGAAAATTAAGGTTGAGAATAAAAGTAATAGTACACCATGAAATGAGCATGGATTTATTTGAAAAGCAACCAGATGGAACTCGTAGAAATACAATGAACTTATTGCAATTAAAAACTCAGTAGACAGTTAGTAGCAGAGTAGGCAAAGCTGAAGAGAGAACTAGGAAATGTAAAGAGAGATTGGAGCTGATTACCCCAAATGTAGCACGGAGCAGTAAAGATATTGAGAGACATGCAGGATAGAATAAGGTCTAATGCAGCTAACAGGAGTCTAGAAGAAGAGAATAAAATTGGAAAGAGCCAGTATTCAAAAAGATAATAGCAGATAAACTTTTCAGAACCAACAAAAGAGACATTGTTATGTTGGGAGAATCACACTGAATCATGGGCAGGAAATACAAAATCGAATTTATGTGTAAGTTATATGAAACTTTCGAGCTCCTGAGTTGAAGAGAAACATCTTGAGAGAATCAGGTAGAAAAGATAGATTATCTACAAAGACAAGGCCGTTCTACTGACTACAGATGCCTCATTGGGAATAAGAGAGGGCAGAAGATCATGTGGATATCTATACCCATTTAAATTGTCACTTAAGAGTTGAGGGCAAAACATTTACAGACTCACAGAGGAGGAGATTACTACCCACAGACCTAAAGGAAAAAATTGAAATTGAAAGAAAGGAAGAAATGGAATGTCAGAAGCCATGTTGAACAAAGACTTCGGGAAACATGAATACATTTTTATAAGCATCAGGTTGTAAAAAAAAAAAAAAAAAAAAAAATTTACTAATCTTGGGGTGATTAAAACAGTTTGATGTAAAATACCAGATGACAACATGGAAGATGGGAATGAAGGTATTGGAGCTAAAGTGTTTTAAAATCTGTGTATGGTTTAGAGGAGGATAAACTTACTGATTGTTTTCAGACATTAAATAAATGTGTGAAAACTTTGAAAATACTGCCTTTCTAAGTTCTTTTTCTGCTGAATAGTAAGTATAACAGTTATACTAAGTGAATTTGTTGTATATGGCCTTAAGGTAGTTTTTGTAAATCAGTATTAAAAGCAAGCATCATTTAAAATATATCACCCAATGAAAATTTGTAGTTTTAAAGTACTGTATACATTCAGCTGTAATGTGAATAATCACCCTAATTTAGCTTATGTTTGGATGTGGATTTTTACATCAGATTTACGTACATTGGCAATTAGTAGTTTAGAATGCTATAAAGTGGGAAAGAATCATAACTGATTATTGATGTCTACCTGGGCATAAGATAGGGATACTTCTTACCTGCCAATCCTGGACTGGAAGGTCTCCAGAGCCCCTTTCAGCTCTAACGGTCTCCAAATCGTTTTTATATTTTGCATTTTTTAAAAATTAAATTTATTTATTTTTCTTTATTTTTGGCCGTGTTGGGTCTTCGTTGCTGCGCACGGGCTTTCTCTAGTTGCGGCGAGCGGGGGGCTACTCTTCGTTGCGGTGCGCGGGCTTCTCATTGCGGTGGCTTCTCTTGTTGCAGAGCACGGGCTCTAGGTGCGCGGGCTCAGTAGTTGTGGCTCGCAGGCTCTAGAGTGCAAGCTCAGTGGTTGTGGGGCACAGGCTTAGTTGCTCCGCGGCATGTGGGATCTTCCCGGACCAGGGCTCGAAGCCATGTCCCCTGCATTGGCAGGTGGGTTCTTAACTGCTGAGCTACCCAGGGAAGTCCCTATGTTTTGCATTTTTAAAAAAGCTGTTACTGTCACTTGGTGCTAAATAGTGCCTAGAGACAGTCTCAGAAATAGAAGTTAGGTGAGGGGCAAAAAGGAACTTGAGAAATCATTTGGTAGTGGGATACCATAAGTATTCATAGGCATAAAAGTGATTCTATATAAGAAAAACGTTTAAAAAATATACTATTGGAATTGTGATACAGAAGATCTGCTGTGGTGTTAAGATTGTGTATATCTGTTGTGAAGTGCCGCTTCATGTTAGCACTCGTGACATTTGTGGAAGAGAAGGCAGGGATGTACATCTTCAAGCCTAGAATTTAGTTAGAGACATTGGTTTAATGGCTGTGGTCTGTGTGCACATGGAGGAAATAATTTAGAATGTTACTTTTTGTAGCTTGTGTGTGAGGTGGACGAGAACATTCTGCGGTTGCAGGAAGCAGTGGAACGTATTGTTGGCTGTGGAATTACCCTGTGAAGCCATTCCCTCCACCCAGGGAGCCATTGTTTGGGTGTGTTTTGTGTTAGAAGAGATTTGTCTGGCTCACTGACCATTCCAGAACGTATTTCATTAGAATAAGAAAGTGTATCCTTCTGGTCTGTGTATATTTTCGAAGCTTTGACTCCTTTTGTGACAAAGTCCTGGAGTTTAACAGCAGCGTAAGGAGTCCACATTCCTCTCATGTGTCAGAAGTATTATCATATTTCTGTGCAAAAGTTTTCCAAAGAAAACTAATAAGGACGTGCTGATTATCTGCGAAATCCCCAAGGGATCAGCCGTAGGAAGCAAGGTTAAATAAGATGGAGTTAATATGTTTTAGTACCATTTTATATCTTCAGCGATGAAAACAAAATCAGTAAAATACTTTTCAATTCAAGTTTGGGGGTCCATCTTCTGCAATCTGAAAACAGCTTTGGATTCCATACATGAGATATTCTTGCCCACTCTCTTAATACACATATTTAATTTGAAAAAAATCTTTTATTGTATAAGGAGAGAGAAAATTTGGGGTTGTTAATGAATGAACATGTTAGAGAGAGAATGGTAGAGAATTGAACCTCTATGGCCTTAAAAATCAGTCAAAATTAACTACGTTCTTCCAGTGTCTTTTTATTTCACAAGTTGTTTGTTCAGACAATCTTTTAGTTTTTTCCTGTATGCTCTGTGCTCCTGCCAAACTGGTTCTGATGTCTCCTTGCTATTGCTTTCTTGGGTCCTGGGACTTCAGAGATTTTATTAACACCTGCCTTTTCCCCAAATCTCAGTCTACCTCTTTTCTGACAGTTTTCATGACTCTTCAGCAGTTTCTTTGCACTGTGACCAACCACAGTGTAAAGATACCATCCATTTATCTCTTGGTCAACTTTCTTTTTCTTGTAATAAACTTTTTGTTGTAGAACAGTTTTAGTTTTACAGAATTATCACAAAGATAGTATAGCGAGTTCCCAGCACCCAGCTTCCCCTATATTTAACATCTTTCATTACTGTGGTGCATTTTTTAATAACCAATGAAACAATATTGATACATTGTTATTAACTAAAACCCCTCCTTACTCTATTCAGAATTTCTGTTTTGCCCTAACGTCCTTCTTCTATTTCAGGATCCCATCCAGGATACCCCGTTATATTTTTGTCATCGCGTTTCATTAACCTCCTCTGAGCTGTGACAGTTTTTCTGACTTCTCTAGTTTTGGCTGGCCTTGACAGTTTGAGGAGTTGAGGCGTACTGGTCAGACGTTTTGTACAATGTTTCTTTCTTTTTTGGGGTTGTGTCAGGTCTTAGTTGTGGCACATGGGCTTTTCTCTAGTTGTGGCGTGCAAGCTCTGGGGCGTGTGGGCTCAGTAGTTTTGGTGCACGGGCTCTATAGTTGAGACGTGTGGGCTCAGTAGTTGTGGCTCACGGGCTTAGTTACCCCACGGCATCTGGGTTCTTAGTTCCCCTACCAGGGATCGAACCTGCATCCCCTGTATTGGAAGGCAGATTCTTTACTACTGGACCACCAGGGAAGTCCCTGTGATGTGTTTCTTAATTTTCTGATTAGGCCAGGCTAATGTGTTTTGGGGAAGAAGATTACAGATACAAAAGCCATAATCATCACATGATATCAAGGGTACATATTATCAGTATGACTTTTCACAGTTTATGTTAACCGTGACCATCTGGCTTGAAGTAGTATTTGGCAGGTTTCTCGACTGTAAAGTTACTCTTTCTTCTCTCTCTTTCCGCAGTATACTCTTTGGAAGAAAGTCGTTTTACACAGCCCTCCCTTAAAGAGTGGGAGTTATGCTCCAACACTTGAGGTCAAAGGATCTACATAAATTCTTCTAATTCTGCACAGGAGAGTTGTCTGTTTTCCCACATTTACTTATTTATTCAATCATTTATTTATATCAGTATGGATTCATGGATATTTATTTTATACTTCAGATTATAATCCAGTACTACTTTATTTTGTTGCTTAAATTGTTCCAGCTCTGGCCATTGGAAACTCTTTTAGTTGGCTTTTGTGTCCCTTTGACATAACACTCATCATGGTGGGTTTTTCCTGCCCCAGTCCTAGAATCAGTCATTTCTCCAAGGAGCCCTTGTTTCTTGGTATTAGGAACCAAGATCTGGGTGCTAGGTGTACCTACTGGGGTGCTGTTACTTCTTTACATGTATTTTAATGTATATTTCCTGTTCCTCCAACTAGATTAGTTTCTCAACCTGACCCATTTCAGACCAGTTAAGACAGAATTTCTGAGCATGGGGCTTGGGTATTAGTATATTGTTAAAATTCCCCCGGTGATTTTAATGTGCAGCTAGAGAAGCAGTTCTAGCCTGTAAAACCCTTGAAGATAAAGGCTGCTAATATGTGAAGTAGATACTGGATAAATGTTTCCCAGTGTTAATGTTAATAATTAATTATTTACTTAGAAAAAAATTACTGAGTCCGTAACACCTGCCAGGCACTATACAAATCACTGGAATAAAAGCCTCGGTCCTTGACACTGATAAAAATGCTTGGAAACAGTTGATATTGAAAACATACTATATACAAGCACTAAGCTAATCACCTTATGTACATTATTTCATTAAGTCTTCAAACAGCTCTTTGTCTTAGGTCTATTTTACCAGTGTGCCAAATTGAGGCTCTGAAAGATTTAAATGACTTACCTAAGATCACATGGGAAGTTGTGGAGCTGGGGTTTGCACTGAGATCTGCCTGGTCTCCAAAGCTCATCATAGCCACCCACTATCCCGTCTTCCTCAGGGATTCCAGGTTTGAGTGGAGGAACAAATAGATAATTGTATTAGAACGGGATACATTTTATACTATAAGTCCCTGTAGAGGACGTTAATCAGGAAAAAACAGTACAATACTGAGAGATAAAGGGTTATGATAGAAGCACAGAGAAATGGTATCTAACAACCCAGAGAGAAAGCGTATGTGATCGTGGAAGACTTTTTGGAAGAGAGGGCATCTGACCTGTGTTTTGAAAGATTATTAGGAGCTGACTATGTGATGTGGAGAGGAAGAAGATATTTCAGGCAGCCATGTTAGGAGATTAACATTGCTACAGTACTGTTAACTGCACTACAGATCTTGCCCAGTTTTTCCACTAATACATGTTTTCTGTTCCAAGATCCAGTTCATGATTGTACATTCCATTTAGTTGTCATATCTCTTGGTATTCCCCAGTCTGTGACTATGTCTTAGTTTTTCCTTGTTTTTTATGACCTTGACATTTTTAGTGAGTCAGGAATCTCGTGGAATGTCCGTCTATTTGTGTTGACCTCTTATTTTTTTCATATTAGACTGAGGTTATGGATTTTGGGCAGAATATCATAAAGGCAGTGTGCCCTTTTCTTTGCATGATATTAGGGACACGTGATGTCAACATGATTTATACTTTGGTCACTTGGTTAAAGTGTTGTCAGCCAGCTTTCTCCGTAGTGTAGTAACTATTTTTTACTTTCTGTATTCTGTTAGAAGGAAGTCACCAAGTCCAGCCCCTATCAAGGGGAGGGGATTTATTTAGCTCCAACTTCTAGAGGGAGGAGTATCAAATAATTTGTGGTCAAATCTGAAGACTAGCACAGTGTTTAATAAATTTGGGGTGATGTACTTTGAGGCATTGCCAAAACCCTTTTTCTCTATAGCTTCACCCACTGCCCACTGCCTTTAGTATTTATCCAGCCTGAGCAATATGACTGTACTGTTTTTTTTTTTTTTTCCCATGGCCAAGCGTGGCGTGCGGGATTATACTTCTCCGATCAGGGATCAAACCTGTGCCCCCTGCAGTGGAAGTGTGGAGTCTTAACCACAGGACCACCACGGAAGTCCCATGACTATGCTGTTCTAATGATGATTTTCTATATCTCTCATTCTTGCAAGTCCTTTGTCATGAAGACTTGTTCCTTCTCTATTTATTTCTTTATTCAGTTATTTATTTATTGTGTATCAGTATGGGTTTATGGTAATTTATTTTATCCTTTGGGTTATAACCCAATACTATCATTATTATGTTGCTCAAATTGTTCCAAATATGGTGGTTTTTTTTTTTGTTTTTTTGTTTTTTTGCGGTACGCGGGCCTCTCACTGTTGTGGCCTCTCCCATTGCGGAGCACAGGCTCCGGATGCGCAGATTCAGCAGCCATGGCTCACAGGCCCAGCCGCTCCGCGGCATGTGGGATCTTCCCGGACCGGGGCACGAACCCGTGTCCCCTGCATCTGCAGGCGGACTCAACCACTGCGCCACCAGGAAAGCCCTCCTTGTGGTTTTAATTTGCGTTTCCTGAATAACTAATAATGTTGAGCTTCTTTTCATGTGCTTGTTTGCCATCCATATATATCTTCTTTGGTGAAGTGTCTGTTCAGATCTTTTGCTTATGTAAAAAACTGAGTTGTTTGTTTTCTTATTGTTGGGTTTTGCCAATTTTTTATACATATTTTGGAGACAGGTCCTTTATTGGCTATGTGATTTGCAAATATTTCCTCTCATTCTGAGACTTGTAACTTTTTTTATTTTAAGAAAATAACTGGTTCAGATTTAGTGGCAAGGCAACATACTTTAATGAAAGGGGTAATGATTCAAGAGTTAGAAATGCAGTAACAAGATCTCTGTATCAAATTGTAAATGATACTTTAAATACTTTATTTTTCCACAGTCGACTAAAAAGAATTGTTTTAACAGTTGATCATATTGTGGTTGACCTCTTTCCTGTTTGTTTATACCACAGCTTTAATGTGATCCTAGGGATGGAGTGTGTGTTTGTGTGTGTATAGGTGGGTGTGTGCATGTGTGTATGGACATGAACAATTGTTTGTACATTTCCTGCAGTATATCTTGATCTGGGTGATAGTTACTTGAGTATATACATACGTAGAAGTTATGGAAAGCTGCAGTTAAGATTTGAGCTTTTTGTTGCATGCGTGTTATAACTGTATAAAAAATAAACAACGTATATGTGGCTATAAGGTGGTGAAGCCTTGGATAAAAGTAATAAATAGAAGAAAGTCGAAATCATGTAGAAATGATGGATGAATACATATGGAAAAAATATTTATCTGGAATTCCACACGATTGTCCTGTGGAAGATACAGAGAAGCTTAGAAGGAAAATAATAGACCCGTGTACACCTCATGCATAAAGGCTAGATATCCTACAGCTTGGAAAATAGATCATTTTCTCTTGATAGCTATGAATAAGTAAGTAGCCTAGTGTCTTGGTTGTAGGGTTTTAATAACAATCTGCACATTTACCTGTACATTTTTTAAAGCTTCTTTGACGATGTGCTGATTTGGTAATTCCCGAAAGACTTCCTCTGCCAGTGTGGAATGTCAGTGTTGTTGGTGAGTAGAATCAAATAATGTGAGATACAAGTGCCTTATTTTAAGAACTAAACATGAAACTTGTCGTCTAGTCTACAGCCTTAGGACATGAAAATCGCATAACTCATAGAAAAGTGTGTTGTCTCGTGAACATTGCTAAAACATAAAACCCTGATAAGTTTATGTATCTGGCTTGCCTGTGCTTTAATTGTGAATTGTGACTATATTTTGGGCTGGGATTTGAAGAGTTGACCTCCTCAGAACTTTCGGTTTGGCCCGGAATCAAACGTAGTATAAGAGCTGGCAGACACCGTAAGGAAGCTCTGGTTCTGGAATTTCATTACTGTGTGCAGAGACTTTGTTTCTTTCTCAATGGGGGAAAAATTCTTTTGAGTAACTCCACGTGGAGGCTTGACAGGGTTTGAACATTAAAACTGGGTTCGAGTCCCCTACTATTGTGTTACTGTCGATTTCCCCTTTCCTGGTTATTAGCATGTGCCTTATGTATTGAGGTGCTCCTATGTTGGGTGCATAAACATTTATGATTGTTACTATCTTCTTCTTGGATTGATCCCTTGATCATTATGTAGTGTCCTTATCTCTTGTAATAGTCTTTATTTTAAAGTCTAAAAGAAGAACTAAGAAAACTCAAAGTCAGTAGAAGGAAAGAAATCATAAAGATCAGAGCAGAAATAAAGGAAATAGAAATGAAGAAAACATAGCAAAGATCAGTAAAACTAAAAGCTGGTTCTTTGAGAAGATAAACGAAATTGATAAACCTTTGGCCAGACTCATCAAGAAAAAAAGAGAAAGGGCACAAATCAATAAAATTAGAAATGAAAAAGGAGAAATCATAACTGACACCACAGAAATACAAACATTATAAGAGACGACTACAAACAACTATATGCCAATAAAATGGACAACCACGAAGAAATGGACAAATTCTTGGAAAGGTACAATTTTCCAAGACTGAACCAGGAAGAATTAGAAAATATAAACAGACCTATCAAAAGTAGTGAAATTGAAACTGTAATTAAAAATCTTCAAACAGGGCTTCCCCGGTGGTGCAGTGGTTGAGAGTCCGCTTGCCGATGCAGGGGACACGGGTTCGTGCCCTGGTCCGGGAGGATCCCACATGCTGCGGAGCGGCTGGACCCGTGGGCCATGGCCGCTGAGCCTGCGCGTCCGGAGCCTGTGCTCCGCAACGGGAGAGGCCACAACAGTGAGAGGACTGCGTACTGCAAAAAAAAAAAAAAAAAAAAAAAAAAAAAAAAATCTTCCAACAAACAAAAGTCCAGGACCAGATGGCTTCACAGGTGAATTCTATCAAACATTTAGAGAAGAGCTAACACCTGTCCTTCTCAAACTCTTGCAAAATAAGGGAGGAGGAACACTCCCAAATTAATTCTATGAAGCCATCATCACCCTGATACCAAAACCAGAAAAAGATACCACAAAAAAGGAAAATTATAGACCAGTATCACTGATGAACATAGATGCAAAAATCCTTGACAAAATACTAGCAAACAGAATCCAACAACACATTAAAAGGATCATACACCATGATCAAGTGGGGTTTATCCTAGGGATGCAAGGATTCTTCAGTATACACAAATCAATGTGATATAACATATCAACAAATTAAGGAATAATAACCATATGATGATCTCAATAGAGGCAGAAAAAGCTTTTGACAGAATTCAACACCCATTTATGATAAAAATTCTCCAGAAAATGGGCACAGAGGGAACCTACATCAACATAATAAAGGCCATATATGACAAACCCACAGCCAACATCATACTCAATGGTGAAAAACTGAAAGCACTTCCTCTAAGATCAGGAACAAGACAAGGAATGTCCACTCCCGCCACTCTTATTCAACACAGTTTTGGAAATCCTAGCCATGGCAATCAGAGAAGAAAAAGAAATAAAAGGAATCCAAATTGGAAAAGAAGAAGTAAAAGTGTCACTGTTTGCAGATGACATGATACTGTACACAGAAAATCCTAAAGATGCCACCAGAAAACTACTAGAACTAATCAATGAATTTGGTAAAGTTGCAGGATACAAAATTAATGGACAGAAATCTCTGGCATTCCTATACACTAGCAATGAAAAATCAGAAAGACAAATTAAGGAAACAATCCCATTTACCATCGCAACAAAAATAAAATACCTAGGAATAAACCTACCTAAGGAGGCAAAAGACTTATACTCAGAAAAGTATAAAACACTGTTGAAAGAAGTCAAAGATGACATAAAAAGATGAAGAAATATTCCATGTTCTTAGATTGGAAGAATCAGTATTGTGAGTATGACTATACTACCGAAAGCAACCTACAGATTCAGTGCAATCCCTATCAAACTACCAGTGGCATTCTTCACAGAATTAGAACAAAAAATTTTACAGTTTGTATGGAAACACAAAAGACCCCGAGTAGCCAAAGCAATCTTGAGAAAGAAAAATGGAGCTGGAGGAATCAGGCTCCCCAACTTCAAACCATACTGCAAAGCTACAGTAATCAGGACACTGGCACAGTGTCAGTAGGGTACTGGCACAAAAATAGAAATATAGATCAATGGAACAGGATAGAAAGCCCAGAGATAAACCTATGCACGTGTGGTCACCTTATCTTTGACAAAGGAGGCAAGAATATACAATGGAGAAAAGACAGCCTCTTCAATAAGTGGTGCTGGGAAAACTGGACAGCCACATGTAAAAGAATGAAATTAGAACACTCCCTAACACCATACACAAAAATAAACTCAAAATGGGTTAAAGACCTGAATCTAAGGCCAGACACTATAAAACTCTTAGAGGAAAACATAGAACACTCTTTGACATAAATCACAGCAAGATCCTTTTTGACCCACTTCCTAGAGAAATGGAAATAAAAACAAAAATAAACAAATGGGACCTAATGAAACTTAAGAGCTTTTGCACAGCAAAGGAAACCATAAACAAGACAAAAAGACACCCCTCAGAATGGGAGAAAATATTTACAAACGAAGCAACTGACAAAGGATTAATCTCCAAAATATACAAGCAGCTCAGTATCAAAAAAAAACAAACAACCCAATCCAAAAATGGGAAGAAAACCTAAATAGACATTTCTCCAAAGAAGATATACAGATTGCCAACAAACACATGAAAGGATGCTCAACATCACTAATCATTAGAGAAATGCAAATCAAAACTGCAATGAGGTATCACCTCACACCAGTCAGAATGGCCATTATCAAAAAATCTAGAAACAGTAAATGCTGGGAATGTTGTGGTGAAAAAGGAACCCTCCTGCAGTGTTGGTGGGAATGTAAATTGATCCAACTACTACGGAGAACAGTACGGAGGTTCCTTGCAAAAACTAAAAATAGAATTACCATATGACCCAGCAATCCCACTACTGGGCACATACCCTGAGAAAACCATAATTCAAAAAGAGTCATGTACCACAGTGTTCATTGCAGCACTATTTACAATAGCCAGGACATGTAAGCAACCTAAATGTCCATCGACAGATGAATGGATAAAGAAGATGTGGCACATATATACAATGGAATATTACTCAGCCATAAAAAGAAAAGAAACTGAGTTATTTATAGTGAGGTGGATAGACCTAGAGTCTGTCATACAGAGTGAAATAAGTCAAAAAGAGAAAAACAAATACCGTATGCTAATACGTATATATGGAATCTAAAAAAAAAAAAGTGGTACTGATGAACGTAGTGGCAGGGAAGGAAAGACGTAGACATAGAGAATGTACTTGAGGACACGGCGTTGGGGGAGAGGGAGAAGCTGGGGCCAAGGGAGAGTAGCATCGACACGTATACACTATCTAATGTAAAATAGTTAGCTTGTGGGAAGCAGCAGCATAGCACAGGGAGATCAGCTCGGTGCTTTGCGATGGCCTGGAGGGGTGGGATAGGGAGGGTTGGAGGGAGGCTTAAGAGGGAGGGGATATGGGGATGTATGTATGCATATGACTGATTCACTTTGTTGTACAACAGACACTACTAACACAGTATTGTGAATCAATTTTACTCCAATAAAGATTTATTAAAAAAAAAACTGGGTTTGAACATTAAAACTGGGTTACATAATTATACTTCAGGCCAGTGTAATTAATAACTTGTGTGCAAGCATACTGAAAGTAAACAAGGCATGTTTCTCTTAGGTTACATATTTGTCCCCAGTTCTAGTTCCTACTGTGGTGAAGATAAGCATCTCATTTCATTTTTCTCCTCTCCCCCTCATTCCTTTCCCCCTTCTCTGCCCCCTTCCTCCTCCCCTCCTGTCTCCAGAGTAGGGTACCAGCAAAATTAATTTTGTTCATATGTGTGCACTCTTAAACCATTTCCTTCTAGTTTTTCTTATATTCTAACAATGCACATTCTACTACGCACAAATAATTGTACATTTCCTTTCTCTTGCCCTTATATGACCTTCTTATTTTCAAGTGAAAATAACCTTTTTTTTTTTGTCATACAAAAGGATAACTTCCGTAAGTGCAAATTTATATTTGAATTCTAACAATGATCTAGTGAAAAGGAGGAACAGCTTATTTTTTGGCGTGGTGACTCTGGCTGGAAATCTGGGCAGGAACAGGTGCTAAGTGGATTTGGCGACCGGTCATGCTGCTAATTTGTGTTCATGACTTGGCCTCTAAGGCCAACCCAGTATTGGTAATTTGGAGACAAGGTATTGGATATGTGTCTGAAAGACCTGCTCCTGTCCCTTAGACTGGATAGCATTGAACTTTGGAAAGTCCAGCTGCTCTCCGAAGCGGTTCCAGAATAATGCTGTCTCTCGCACCATCCATAGTAGTTCTGGGCCCACTCGGGACTGTGCCCTTCCCCCCCGCCCCCTCTTTCTAACCTCCACCCCCGCCACCACTTTTAGCCTCACCATGAAGATGTCTCACTGTTTCTAATTTTGAGCCTCTCAGATTCTCATTTGCATTATGTTTTGTTGATATTTGTTATTCATTGATAACATCACATCACACATGAGACTGTGAAGGCCCAGAGCATGCACAGAAATTAAATCTGTGCGGTTCTGCTGGTGCCCTGCCATGGCCTGGAAGAGTTTCCTCCCAGGTGAGGAGGTGGTAGGTGTGCGTGTGCAGACTTTCAGAGGGGACCCACCAGGGATGCTTTCAGTGGATAGGCTTCAATATTTTATGGGACCTCTGCATCGTATTTCTAGTGTGTCTTTCCTGTTTGGCCCTGGTTTTCCTTTAGTTTTTATCCTTTGTAATAGACTTTGATTTCAGAAATGGGAAGCAAGCCCGGATTTTTTCTTTTTTTTTTTTTTGGCCGTGTTGGATTTTTGTTGCTGCGTGCAGGCTTTCTCTAGTTGGAGCGAGCGGGAACTGTTCTTCGTTGCACTGCGCGGGCTTCTCATTGCAATGGCTTTTCTTGTTGCAGAGCATGGGCTCTAGGCGTGCGGGCTTCATTAGTTGTGGCACGTGGGCTTCAGTAGTTGTGGCTCGCGGGCTCTAGAGCGCAGGCTCAGTAGTTCTGTCGCACGGGGGCGTAGCTGCTCTGTGGCATGTGGGATCTTCCCGGACCAGGGCTCAAACCCATGTCCCCTGCATTGGCAGGCAGATTCTTAACCACTTTGCCACCAGGAGAGTCCCGCGAGCCTGGATTTTAACAATAAACTTTAAAAACAATATTTGGTGAAACTCTTCTTTGCATACCTTCCTGAGGTCAAACGGTTACGGTGAAGTAAAAATTGTTTGATGAATTCTTTACCAGCATTTCCATTACGATCTTCCCAACCTGACAGAGCTGCAGGGTTCTCGGAAAAGGACCCCCACCACATCATACTACCTCACTTAGCAGAGCCAATGGAAGATCCATTTGGGCTCCGGGAACTCACTCTAGACTTGGCACAGAGGACGTTAGTTTCTTCCTCGTTCACAGGCAGCCGTGTAACATCTTGAAGTCGAAGGTCACACTGTCAGTTCTTCGAGGAGACCTCTGGCCATCCCACCACTGGGATCTCACAACCACAGCTGCCTGAAGCTCCCAGGCTCTTGGCATTCTGCTTGGTCTCTCTCTTCCTTAACTGTTGGCGTGGATCTCCTGGCTTTCTCCATTTCTGGAGCCCCTTTCCATTAACTGCTAAAGACAAAGACTCTCTAAAGTAGATAATCAACAAGGACCTATTACATAGCACAGGGAACTGTATTCAGTATCTCGTAAAAACCTATAATGGAAAAGAATCTGAAACTAATACAACTTTGTAAATCAACTGTACTTCAATTAAAAAAAAAAAAAGACAAAGGGCTCTCTACTCACCTTTCATATGCATGGAAGACCTGAGAAAGGATTTGAAATTTCTGCTTTTTCTTTCTCCTTCCTTCATGAATCTTCTCAGTGGAAAGGAGAAATTGAAAGACTGATGTCTCCACAGGTATGAACTGTGCTTCTTCTTCAGGAGACAGAAGTGGGGGCAGTTAGTTTTGGTTGCAAATAACATTTTGCTTTTCACCCTGCCATTATCATGTGAATCTAGGTCTACTTCCTGGCCTAGGTTGTGCTAGATCATCCTTTTATGCCAGGAACTGAATCTTTTCTTCTTTCGTCTCCACACAACCTCAGCGAGGTCCATGTGAGTCATAAACACTCTCTAAATCTTAGTTTAATCTGTGACTCTTAAGCAGGTAAAGTCCTTAAGTTTAAAGGATTTGACCGAAATGATCTGTATGTGTAAGTGCCCCATTTTGCAACATTTTACTAGTTGCTAACAGTCATCCGTGAAGATATTAAGGAATCTTAAGGAATTTACAGAAGCTTTAGGATTAGGAAGAGCATTATACAGCTGTATCACCTAGTCAACGTCTTAAGGCCATTTTCACCTCAGAGTCTCCCATTATGTTAAACATAAATATAATATTTGCTTTCTACTGTCCGAACATAGCTTCCTTTTTTTTAAATTGAAGTATAGTTGATTTATAATATCGTGTTAGTTTCAGGTGTACAGCAAAGTGATTCAGTTACATATATACATATATATATATTTTTTCAGATTATTTTCCATTATAGGTTATTATAAGATATTGAATAAAGGTATCACCTCACACCAGTTAGAATGGCCATCATCAAAAAATCTAGAAACAATAAATGCTGGAGAGGGTGTGGAGAAAAGGGAACTCTCTTGCACTGTTGGTGGGAATGTAAATTGATACAGCCACTATGGAGAACAGTATGAAGGTTCCTCAAAAAACTAAAAATAGAACTACCATACGACCCAGCAGTCCCACTACTGGGCATATACCCTGAGAAAACCATAATTCCAAAAGTGTCATGTACCACATTGTTCATTGCAGCTCTATTTACAGTAGCCAGGACATGGAAGCAACCTAAGTGTCCATCGACAGATGAATGGATAAAGAAAATGTGGCACACATATACAATGGAATATTACTCAGCCATAAAACGAAACGAAATTGAGTTATTTGTAGTGATGTGGATGGACCTAGAGTCTGTCATACAGAGTGAAGTAAGTCAGAAAGAGAAAAACAAATACCATATGCTAACACATATATATGGAATCTAAAAAAAAAATGGTACTGAAGAACCTAGGGGCAGGACAGGAATAAAGATGCAGATGTAGAGAATGGACTTGAAGACATGGGGAGGGGGAAGGGTAAGCTGTGACAAAATGAGAGTGGCATGGACATATATACACTACCAAATGTAAAATAGATAGCTAGTGGGAAGCAGCCACATAGCACAGGGAGATCAGCTCAGTGGGATATGGAGGGTGGGAGGGAGACGCAAGAGGGAGGAGATACGGGGATATATGTATATGTATAGCTCGTTCACTTCGTTATAAAGCAGAAACTAACACACCATTGTAAAGCAATTATACCCCAATAAAGATGTTAAAAATAAATTTTAAAAAATGATTTTCTAAAATTATGGCAAAACAAAGAAGTCCGCTGTCAAACATAATTTCTTAAATGTCCTAGAGACAAACATAATGTTTGGGAAGTATGCCCAAGTTATGAAATGTAGCTACATACACTATGAAACACATAATCACCTTCTCATTGCAACAGTATAAAACTTCACACTCTTTTTGTTATGATAGGAACCCCTCTCCCCCAGTCCTGAGTACCCCCTTGTGGAGAGACCTTCTAAGACATCATAGCAGAATTAACTTTCCCTTCTTTCCCAAACTTGTTTTTTTTTTTTTTAAATTTATTTTATTTATTTTTTTGCGGTACACGGGCCTCTCACTGTTGTGGCCTCTCCCGTTGCGGAGCACAGGCTCTGGACGCGCAGGCTCAGCGGCCATGGCTCACGGGCCCAGCCGCTCCGCAGCATGTGGGATCTTCCCGGACCGGGGCACGAACCCACGTCCCCTCATCGGTAGGCGGACTCTCAACCACTGTGCCACCAGGGAAGCCCCCAAACTTGTTTTTATACTCTACCAGCGCTGTTGGGAAGAAGTTATATTTATCTGAAAAAAGATGATGATCTGGAGACCCACCACCACCACCACTGTTGATGAGATTCTGGGGAACCAGGCTCTGTGCTGGGCATGGGGACACCAGCTCTCTGAGCCACAGCCTCATGAGCCACCTTCATTTTCAGACACAGCTTTGAGGGGTGGTCAGTGTGTCTGAGATACCCTTTGTGGTGACTACCTTGTACCTGTTCTCTTACCTGGTTCTGATGCTGTGGGTGCCCACTTGGTGTGGAAGCGCAGACTGGAGATGGGAGAGTTAACACCTCTGGGCACAGCCTGAAACCCAGAGGGTATGGAAGCCAGTAGACAGATGCTTCTGCCTCCTTCCTGCAGGGGGACAGTCCCAGCTGGCATGTGCATGGCTCCCAGGATACCCTGGGATTGATCCCTGTTGTCCACAGTGTTGGCCTTGGTAACTCATACTTCTTCCCTGTTTCACCCTCCCTACTCTCTCTTGTTCCTTCCTCTTGGATGACCTTCCAAATGACCCATCTGTACACAAGTCCTTCTCTTAGGCTCTGTTTCAGGAACACCTAAACTAAGATAGTGGTAAAACTTGTTAGTTCCCTACTCTCCTTTGAGTTTAGGGTGAAGTAGAAGAGGTATACATTGATTAGTTACATAAGTAAAAATAAACTATCTCAACTGTGAAAAGTTCTTTGAAGGACGAAGCGTTTGCTTCATTGAGAGGTGGAGCTGACCTAGCTTTGAGGATCAGGAAAGGTAATAATTAGGCCGAGAGTGGGGTAGGAAATAAAGAAGGTCCCTCCATTTCAAGCAAAGGAGTGGTGGTGTGTGCAAAGGCCCTGAGGCAGGAGGCAGTGTGGCTGTAGTGTAAGGAGGTAGGAAGGAGAATGGAGGAAGGTGAGCCAGGGAGGCAGGTAAGGGTTGTCTTTGCAAGACTTTGTAGATCCTATTAAGGATCTTGGTGTTCATCCAAGAGAATGGGGAAGACTCCAAAAGGGTTTTAAAGGTGGAGAGAGTTGGTGTCGTGGACTGGGTGGCAGCTGAGGGGGTGGAGGGAGGTGGGTATGCTGGGAAGATACTGAGGAGGAACCATCAGCAGGCCTTGGAGATGAGCTGGGGGTGAGGGAGTGTTGAGTTTTCATTGCCCTTGAGACTGCCTGGTGGAAGTGGCAGGTGGACAGCCTGGAGCTTGGAGGTGAGGTCTGTGCTGGGTGCTTAATACACATTGACCATCTAATCACCACAGCCCTGTGAGGAAGGGATCTCAGTCCTGATTAAGAAAGTGGTGGAGGCACGATTTGAATCCAGGACTGCCCTTCCCCAGAGAGCACTTTCTCTCTTCTGTTGACTTCTCAACTGCAAGATACTCTATTTTCGTTCCATTTCCCCCTTTAGGAAATTCTGTGAGTGGAACCTGCATGGTATCATACCATCCTTTATAGTGACTGGTAGCTGTTAGTAAACATTATAGCCTGATTTTCCATTGTTTGATTCAAGTTCAATCAGAGAAGAAGTAGAGTTCCATTCACTGGAAGGAAATAATGGCACACCTTTGGAGAAATGGTTATCAAAGATTCTGTAAAGCAGCATATATTTGCATGTAATCTTGGTAACCATCTGTGCCTGTTTGAAGTTAGACACCAAAAGAAAATAAGAAATGGACATAACAAGGAATTACCAGTACATGGTAGAGGCATAGAAAAAGGTTGATAGTCTATGTAGTTGTACACAGTAATTTTAGTATAGAAGAAACACCCTACGTTACGTTAATATTATGTATAGCAGCTATTTAATTAGAAAAATAAAAACAAGTGCAGATGATTTGCTTTGTCATCGGTTTTGAGTCACTGTGTAGCTTCCCACTATGATTTAAGTGAAGGAAATTGAGGGACTTCCCTGGTGGCGCAGTGGTTAAGAATCCCCCTGCCAACGCAGGGGACACGGGTTTGAGCCCTGGTCCGGGAAGATTCCACATGCCGCGGAGCAACTCAGCCCATGCGCCGCAACTACTGAGCCTGCGCCCTGGAGCCTGAGAGCCACAACTACTGAAGCCCACGTGCCTAGAGCCCGTGATCCACAACAAGAGAAGCCACTGCAATGAGAAGCCCGAGCAACGCAACGAAGAGTAACTCCCGCTCGCCGCAGCTAGAGAAAGCCCATGTGCATCAACGAAGACCCAGTGCAGCCAAAAATAAACAAATATATTTATTTATTTAAAAAATTGGCATGTTTATTAAAAAAAAAAGAAAATTGGGCTTCCCTGGTGGCGCGGTGGTTGGGGGTCCGCCTGCCGATGCAGGGGACGCGGGTTCGTGCCCCGGTCTGGGAGGATCCCACGTGCCGCGGAGCGGCTGGGTCCGTGGGTCATGGCCGCTGAGCCTAGGCGTCCGGAGCCTGTGCTCCGCGACGGGAGAGGCCACAACAGTGAGAGGCCCGCGAACCCAAAAAAAAGAAAATTGAAACAATAGAGATATTGAAGAAATAAATTGTCTTGCTGTTTTTTACCTGTATTGTGAGTTTTGCCATCGTATGTGTTGTCTGCAGTTTGCTATCTGGACAGTTACTTCCTTTGCAAAATGAAATTTGGCTTACTTTGGTTCTTTTAAAAAAAAATCCTGTTCCATGCAGTTAGTATTCATTGAAATATATATCTGGTAAGCATATCCTTCCTGACTCGAAGGCAGTTCCTCAGGAATTTCTTTATGATGGGTTAAACAGGGAAATGGTAAATAACTAAGGGCAAAAGACCTTAAAAATATTAGGGCACATTGATCGTCCTACTCTTTTAAAGGGCAATTTATGTTGGGATGCTGATGCCCTGAGGTGTGGGTGGAGACTTAGTTCCCAAGAAAGCGCCTTTATTTATGTGTCTTCACTCCGGAGCCTCGTGGTTCAGCTTGGGCTTTGAGCGTATAAGAAATATTTTCTGAACGTGTGCTTACGTATTATAGAAATGAATAGGGATGCTCTGGCTTTCCAGACAACTTTGGGGCATGTCTCTATGGAATCTTCATCAAGATAAGGAGACGCTTGAGCCAGAAATAACTGGATTTATGGATGGTAGGAAGAAAGTGGAAGCAGCATTTCAGCATGGATTTATTACATTAGGACAACTATCTTCTGGAACTTGTCTGTGTTTATTAGTTTGTTCATTTAGCAAACACTCTGTGCTCATATAGTCTTTATCATGCCCTGTGTTAGGCAATGCTGAAGTAAGAACAGACTCACAGCAGAGTTCGTGCCCTAGTAAAACAGACGGGCGTATGAGCAAAGAATTTGTGTAGTGTAGTAAGTGTTCGAACAGAGATTTGTTAGCGAGGACATCTCAGAAGAACCACGTAAGTTGGTTTTGAGAATGAGGAGAAATTTGCTGAGCAGTCAAAGCAGAGGGGAGCATTCTCACCGCACAAAAGCCATGTAGGCACTGGAGAACACAGGATGCCGTGGGCCGTAAGGAGTTTGCATTGGAGGCTGGCCAGACAGGAGCTGGAAGGGTCAGCTGAGTTTTGTGTGCCCTGAAAAGAAGGATTTTTAGTTGTAAGGGATGGAGCGTCATAGCATCCGATTTGTGAATTTTCTTCTGCCTACTGGAGAAGAGATTTGTGGATGGAGGAAGGCCTGGGGGTATTCCTGTAGGAAACAAGAAGGTCGTCTGGGGTATGCATGAACGCAGTGCTGCAGAGGAGAGGGAGGCACGTGAAAGAGACACTGAGGGCGCAGGAGGTCTGCTGACACCTGGAAGTGCAAACTGAGGGAAAGGCCAGGCAAGACTAGTGTAACTGAGGGGGTTGCATCTTGTGAGAGTAGCCCACTTGGAGGGACCGTTGTCCTGGCTTGGGTACCCAGAACCGGGTTACTTGGGTGCAGGGTAGGGTTGGAATAATGTATAAGTTCAGTTTGGGTCATCCTGATCTCGAGGTGGCACAACAGGTAGCTCTCTAAATGCATCTGGAGCTGAGAAGAGCCATCTCCTCCATTTAAAGCTGGAGAAGGAGACTCACTTGCCATCTTATCAGAGTGGAAGCCATGAAGTCACCAGAAAGAGAATATCGAAGTGGCAAGATCCTCGAGGACCAAGACTGGGACTGTGGAACATCCAAGGACGGGGGTGGAGGTGAAGGAGCTCAAGAAGGAGGCAGAGAATTGGGGCGGGGAGGGGAGTCAAGGACTCCAGTGGAGGACGGAGGGCCAAGAAGCTGCATACAGAGTATTTCTTATAGATCCCGTGATAAATGAACAGTGTTCACTGAGGGGAAATAGTCTATAGTTAGCAAAATTCAAATCCATATTTCCTATTAGGAACTAAGTCTTTTAGATTCCACTCGTAAGTCGATATTTGTTATGCTTAAAATCTGGTATTAAAGTTTAGAAATTAAAAGACTTTAGAAAGACCCTGTATTAGACTGTATTATTATCCATTTTTAGTTGTACCTGGTACTTTTCGTGTTTCAGATTGACTGAGACCTTTTACAGAAGGGCCTGAGACTATAGCCAAGTCCCACTTTGTATAATTGTGATATTATACAAATGTTTCCACTTCAGTTTGGCTTCTACTGGGACTCTGTGTACTTAACCTGGATTCCCAGAGCAAGAGGGTGAGGCTCAAGGTTGCACCCAGTGCAGTAGCTGAGGAGAAATGAGAATTGAAGGCTGCCCGGTCTCCACTCAGCAGCGAGCCGCCCCACCTCCCCGTGATTAAAAGTCCATTGTAATTTCCACCTCAAAGGTAACATTTTCCTACCTGCAGTAAACAGCCTTAGAAGAATTCTGAATCTTCCTACAGGGCAGTGTGGGAGTGCTTCCCAACAGATACTCATTAGCACCTTTCATGCCCAGAGATGAAAGATTTTCAGACATCGTAATCCCTGCAAAATCCTTTGAGGCTGGTAGGTGGAAAATGCCAAGTGATTCTGGACAGAGTAAGAGACCTTAAGTGTGCTTTTCCCAAAGTGACTTGTTAGTTAGATCCGCCTAGAACCAAAATACTGATTTTATCATCTGAAAGAAGACCCACGGCAGGTGCAGTCCTGTATTGACAATGCTATCATGATACCAGGTCCTACATAGGTCATATTAATTCACGCCTGATCAACAGCTGATATTACTGATTTGCCAGTGTGGCTACAAGGGTTCTAACCAAAGCACGATGCCTAATGATAAACTTGGTCATGAGCTCCTCTCTATATCAGGGTTAATTTACTTCCAAAGTTAGTCTTTTGTAAAATAGTTAATGTACTGTGACTTTAAAATATCTGGATAAGGTTTAAGCATATTAATCTTATCTAATAAGTTGAGTGTATTGATAAGTTTCTTTAACATATTTTTCAAATTATTATTATCAATACACCTTTAACAGTTTTTTTAACCTTTATTGAAGTATAGTGACTTATAATGTTGTGTTAGTTTCAGGTGTACAGCAAAGTGATTCCGTCGTACACATATACGTATCTATTCTTTCTTAGATTTTTATCCATTATAGGTTATTACAAGATATTGAATATAGTTCCCTGTGCTATACAGTAGATCCTTGTTGGTACCAATATGCCTTTTCTTGTATGCTTATTAAGTTCTTCCTAAGGGACTAAGAGACTGTTAACTCTTAAACTGTCATTGAGGTACTTTCTGTCTTGAGAACTGATCCCAGTGCTATTTAAAATGTTATTAGAATCTCAGAGAATTGTCAGTAGAGCTGGAGATGGACCACCAATGTTGATCTCACGACCAGGGCCTGGGGGACTTCGAGGACGGAGTGGGTGGCTGGTAAAACGGTAGAGAAGGACTGGCTCTCAGAGCAGCTCTAGATAAGGATGCTGGAGCAGGTGCGGTTCTGGGCAAGGATAGTGGGGTGTCGGGGGATACGGAGCCAGAGCACACTGGATTGGGAATGTGATTCTAGCTCCTCCAGATTACTCTCTGCTCCTACTGTGGGATGGGAGTGAGTGTAAGGTAGTAAGGGGAGACTGGGTTGGATTAAATATTCAACTGTGTATAAAGTTAAAAAACCCTCTGGCTAATTCATATAGAAGATTTTCACGAGCATGCTTAATGCCATAGAATTTTTTTTTTTTTTTTTTTTTGCGGTACGTGGGCCTCTCACTGTTGTGGCCTCTCCCGTTGCGGAGCACAGGCTCCGGATGCGCAGGCTCAGCGACCATGGCTCACGGGCCCAGCTGCTCTGCGGCATGTGGGATCTTCCTGGACCTGGGCACGAACCCGTGTCCCCTGCATCGGCAGGCGGACTCCCAACCACTGCGCCACCAGGGAAGCCCCCATAGAAATATTTTTTAATGAAGTCAAGTTCTGTTATAGCAAAAAGATGAAAGGTAAGCTAAATAGAATATTGGCTTTTTTTGTGTCACTACATTGGAAATAAAAAAAAAAAATCCAGCAACCAACTGTTGAAGAAAAACTTCATCTTTGTCTTTTTGTTTCCTTGGGAGTTGAGGATATAATGACTCTACCTCTTCTTTCCTTGCCTAATATCACTTGGGAGTCCCTAAGTTTTCGAATGAAGTGAGAACAAGACTTGACAAAGGAATCAGTATAAAATAATGGCAAAATGGGGCTTCCCTGGTGGTGCAGTGGTTAAGAATGCACCTGCCAATGCAGGGGACACGGGTTCAGGCCCTGGTCCAGGAAGATCCCACATGCTGCGGAGCAACTTAAGCCTGTGTGCCACAACTACTGACCCTGCACTCTAGAGCCTGTGAGCCACAACTACTGAGTCCATGTGCCATAACTACTGGAGCCCGCATGCCTAGAGCCCGTGCTCCGCAACAGGAGAAGCCCATGCACCACAAGGAAGAGTAGCCCCTGCTCGCTGCAACTAGAGAAAGCCTGTGCACAGCAGTGAAGACTCAATGCAGCCAAAATAAATAAATAAAATAAAATAAACCATGATAACTGTAGGAAAAAAATAATAATGGCAAAGGAGAGAATCTGGGTGATAGAGTTAGCAGGGACAGGGCAGACAGGATGCCTTAGGCATTAGGAGTGAGGTGGTAGACAATTCTGGGAGGCATCCAGCAGTTTAGGTTTGAGCTGGAAGGAGTTATTAATAGCAGTTTGGTTGAGGTCTGAGGCATGGGTGGTAGAGTTCCTGTGGGAGGTCTAAGAGGTAGAAAGGGAATGGAACATTCATTATGGGCCCTGAAATTTTGCCTCAAATTATATTCTTAGACTGTCCCTGTAAATGTATTTCACATTGTAAGAGTCAAATACGTAGGTCACTGTCCTGCCCCTACCCCCTCTCCATTTACAGCTATTTTCTAATTGACATCTTAGTCAGTCATCCTCATGAAAAACAGGTAATAAAATACCTGTGGGAAATACGTTGCTGATTCCATGCTGAAGTAATTAAAAGTCTGAAGTACTTTCAGTCTAAGGAAATTCTGTGATTATAGTTGTTCAGCGGTGTACAAATCGTTTAGGTACAGTAACGGTAATTTGATGCTAATTGGACTCTCTGGTTTGGTCTCAGGAGAGAAGGTAGAGATTGATTGCTGAACGGTTGGCCATAGGAAGATAGGAAAATAGCATAGCAAAGCCCTCAGTCACATCAGCCTACTGAGAATTTGAAATTCATATCCTTTCCCCCCAATCCTTTTTATTTCGCATACACAGAGTTCACATTTAATAAATTTGCCATAATTTATGCTCATTTCTCAACAATTCCCCTAGTTTATTTTACTTTGGGCCCAAAGGACCGGAAGCTGTTTATTCTACAACCTCCTAATGTGTGTTGAGCACCTTTCATAGTGATGGGTAATTTTTTCTAAAGAACAGTAGTGCTCTGGGGCCCAGTCTGTTGCTAAACTCAGAAACAGATGTACAATTACCTGCCCGTTCAGAAGGCTCCCTTGCTGGTCTGGGGTTGGAGGAGGCTTCAGTGCCCCAATTAATTTAATAGCTCTTGATTTGGGAATATTATGAAAATAGTTTCAGAATATTACTATAGATATTGAAACACAATAATCTCCAAGTCAAATCGTGCCAGTTTCCCGATTGACATTTTCCTTTTAATATTTAATTTACCCACTTACTCAGTTCCTAGAGAAATATGTTTTTAAAAGATGTTTTACAGTATTTGTTAGTAACGGACTTTGAAGTATTACTTGGTATTACTGAGTCAGCTTGCTAGCCTTGCGCTTACTAAAAATAATGCAGAGTTTTTATTCCTGCTGCTCCCTGTGGAAGAAAGCCTGCATTTCTTTCTACATCCCAGAAGCCAGGACAAGAAGAGAGAATTAACATCTATTATTTAACATTTATTGACTGGGACTAAGCCCCATGTCAGGTAATTTAAAGATATTTTCTCATTTTGCTTTCACAACAGCCCCAGGAGGTGGGTGTCATCATTTCCATCTTGCATGGATGGAAATAAGGTTTAGAGAGGTAGATAAATGATCCAAAGTCAGGGGTCGTCAAGGGGTTTTCTCCTAACTCCTTACGATATGCTCCAGCCTTCTTATGAATGAACTCTCTCCTGTTTTGCAAACACTTTAGGATTTTCTTGTTAATTTTCATCATTATGAACTACAGTTAATTTTCATTCCATGTCGATGAATGGTGCCGGGCTAGTGCCAGTGGGAGGGGCTCATGGGTTGCTGGCACGCACGTCTGCTTTTGCGGTCACCGTCTCATGACTAAGCGCAGGTGGCAGCCTGGGCTGGAGGGGCTCCATCCTCACCTGCTTCTCTCTCTGCCTTCACTCCGTGCTGTGCTTCATCGCACTTGATGCTGCTCTTATGTGGGTCTTGGGCTTCCTGGTCTCTCTGTGCTTCATCTATGCTTTCCCCCTTATGACAATGCAGGACCTCCCTGGTTCCACGTCCAAGTTGGACAGTTCTTCAAGGCCAGGTCCACAGGCAAGCCTGTCCTGCTCTGCCCAGCCCAGCGTCACATCCTTCCTGTCTGAGCTGCTCCTCAGCTGCGCCCAGCGATGCTCTGGTGGGCATCACCCCAGGGCCGTGTTTCTTGATCCCAGCCTGTCTCATCTGTGGATGCAGAGTCTGCCTTTATCTTTGGAAATAGGTGCCCTGCAACCTCCAAACTTTTTTTGAAAAGTTCTGTAGTTTGTTTCGTTGTGGAGGTTAATTTTTTTGTTTTGTTTTGTTAGGTGTGTTTTGTTTTCTTCTCCTTTTAGGCTGGACTCAAATCCTCTTGCTCTAGTTTGACTTGATGATCTGAGTGGTGTTGCTGCTGAGAATGCCCGTTTTGGATAAATTTAGTGGATTTTGTTTTGTTTTGGTGTTTTCTCTTCTTTTTTTTTTTAAACCAAGGGAAGTTTCTGGCATTCTTCATAGTGTCATCTTGCTCCCATCCCACATGTCCAGTTTTTCCTGCCTCTTTATATAACGTATAATGTCTTTGCTGTCTTTTCTCCCTTGCTAACTCTAGGCCCTTCGATTCGTGGTGCCGGGTCTGATTCATCTTTGGTTCATTCATGGTGCCCAACATCACACTTTGCCGTTAACTGGGACTTAAATGTTACTAAATTAAAATGAGTTATTTGTCAGCTACAGTCAGTACAGCCGGAGATTCAGATATACGTAGTGTGAAACCATAGGCTGCATTTTATGGATCCTACTGTTTGCTTTGTTCAAAAAGTTTCTGATGTTGGTTTACTTCTTGGGTCATTACATTTCATTCCTGTAATAATGGGATGAAGCAGCCACAGCTGTTTGACCACTGGGGACTCTCACATGTGCTTCTTTTTGCAAAATTAATTGATGAATCAAAAACTAAAGCAGCCTTCTGCCAAGTGTTTCTCTCCCCTTTCAGAAAGGCTTCATCACCTATACCGTGGCTGCCATTTTTTTGTATTTGTTTGCGTTGTGCGAAACCTTATCTCCGATTTCCATACCAGTGACACAGAATCACTAGAGCCTTCTCTGTGAGCTGGTTTCACGTGTACTGTTTGTCAGTGGGAGGACATTAAAACATTTATGAAAGGTGTTCAAAAGAGAATTTACTGTAAAACCTACACATTCTTTATTTGTGGAAGTAAAAGTATACATCTTTGTGGGCAAGGTGTATATAGCCCACGTTTTCTTTTTCCTAAATATTTGACTTTAGGGACTTCCCTGGTGGTCCAGTGGTTAAGAATCCGTCTAGCAATACAGGGGATGCCGGTTCGATCCCTCGTCAGGGAACTAAGATCCCACTTGCTGCAGGGCCACTAAGCCCGCGTGCCACAACTAGAGAGTCCGAGTGCCGCAACTACAGAGACCCTGTGCTCTGGAGCCCGTGTGCCACAACTAGAGAGAAGCCTGTGCACCGCAACAAAGAACCCACACACTGCAATGAAAGGTCCCACGTGCCGCAACTAAGATCCGATGCAGCCAAAAAAAAAATAATAATAATAATAAATAAATATTTTTAAAAGACCTCTCATGCTCAATAACGTGAAAAAACCATTTAAAAAAATTTGAGTTGAAACAGAAGTTTAGGTAAAAACAACATGACTTCTTCGAGTGTCAAGTGTGGCATCTTTTAGATTATAGTGACATTAGCATGCTATGTAGTGTGTTGCTGTCAGGTATCATCTGAGAGAATGTTTTACGCCCCAAACAACGTCCTCAGCCTTGAGGATGAACCTGTGAGATGCGACCCGAGGGCAGGAGAACAGCTAAAGCAGTCTTGAAACGAGTCTTGCTCGGGCTGAATTTGGTGCTTTTCTGGCAGGTTCTACGGCATGAACTTTCTCAGCTAAGCTCATGACTCTGAGATCATTGTTTCCTGGAGGTCCACAGGGACAGGGCCAGTCAGAAAATATTCCTTTGTCCATTGAAGCATTAGCTTGTGCTCTGTTTCCAGGAAGGAAAAGTGTGGCAGATTTGAAAAGTTCAGGAGGCCAACTCTTATCACCACCATCGTTTGGCGGCAGCCTGTGATATTAAAGCATTCGAGGACAGATCTTTCTGTAGTCTACTTAAATTCAGGGATTCTTGAATCACCTTGCCACTGTGTGCCATTTTCAGGTGCACGCCCTTTCGAGTTTATTTCCTATTTTAAGGTCAGTAGACCCTTTCACTAAAGGAGCATTAAATCCATGTTGTAGGGTAACTTCTCCATGTGTTTTCTTCTGTTGCTCATGCCACCTGTTTTTTTTTTTTTTTGCGGTACGCGGGCCTCTCACCGTTGTGGCCTCTCCCGTTGCGGAGCACAGGCTCTGGACGCGCAGGCTCAGCGGCCATGGCTCACGGGCCCAGCCCCTCCGCGGCATGTGGGATCTTCCCGGACCGGGGCACGAACCCGCGTCCCCTGCATCGGCAGGCGGACTCTCAACCACTGCGCCACCAGGGAAGCCCCCACCTGTTTTTTAAATACAGTTTTTAGAGGTTGCACTCCATTTAGTTATTACAAAATATTGGCTCTATTTCTCACGTTGTACAATATGTTCTTGTAGCATGTCTTATACCCAATAGTTTGTACGTCCCATTCCTCCTTCCCTCTGTTCCCTCCCCGCAGTGGTAGCCACTAGTTTGTTCCCTATATCTGTGATCATGCCACCTTTTATAAGCTATTGTGTTGTGCTGATTTGTTAATTTAATAGTTATTCAACAGTACCTCATTTGATCTCATTTATTTCCTTCTTTCATCCCTGTGATTCTTCAGTTACTGTAAAGGAACTCATTCTAAGGATGGGATAAAGGAAATGATGTGCTTGTAAGAAAGGAATGGATATCATTTCCTTCCGTCATTCCTTTAGCTATTAAATGGGATAGTTTGCCTGTTATCCATATAAAGGTGGGGCCTTCTTATGCTTAGAGCTTGTGTTGCTAACCAAGTAGGAGGGAGAACATGATGGATGGACAGGGATGTAAAAAGACGGTTAACTGGGGCCCTGCTGCTTTTCTTTTAAACACACGCCCCACGCCCCAACCTCCACATACAAACATTCTGTTTTGTTTGTTTATGAGTCATCCGCTGCCTTTCTTCTCTCTCCTCTCTTCTTCAAGAGGTGCTAGGAGTGATGATAGGATGGTCCTGAGTGTTCATAGGGCTGGAAGAAGTAGAGGTGGGCGGGACCGTTATTTCTCAGGAGACAGCAAGAAGGAAGCAGGTATCTCCTGCCACGATCATCCAGGTAGTCTCTGCCCCACATAGTTTTGAGTTTCTCATGCCCGAGGTGGTTGCCTGACTCATTTCTGTTTTCCGCATGCCCAAGGCTGTGTCATAATTGGTTTGCGAGCCTGCCCTGGTGCTGAGTGTGTGTAATTCGTGGTGCATGGATGCTGTGGTTTGGGAAGTGATTAGGAACTGTTACACTGCAGTTATCTCGTGAAGAAAGTCACTCCCTGAGTGTCCGTCAACTGGATGAGGCTCATCTCTTCGTCTAGAAGCCAAAATTCAGTGGTGGCTTTAAGACATCAATGCTAAATCAGTTTCCTTTGTCTTGGCCAGGGATGGGCTAGGATGTTTAGCAGTGTCGTCTCATGCTGCTGCCCCTGTGAGCTTCCGTAGCGTCTGCCCCTCTGGACTGTAATCGTCTCCACACTGTGTTGTGACTGATGGCTTATTTATTTACAGCTGGCGAGACTGTCCGCAGGCTTCTGATCACCATCGTATTCCCAGCACTTAGCGTAGTACCTTGAACACAATAGACGTTCAACAGATACTTCTTTTTTTTTTAATATTTATTTTATTTAATTTTTTGGCTGCATCAGGTCTTAGTTGCAGCGCACGGGATCTTTTCGTTGCAGCGCGTGGGCTTCCGTCTCGTCGAGGTGCGTGAGCTCAGTAGTTGTGGCGCGTGGGCTTAGTTGCCCCGCGGCATGTGGGATCTTACTTCCTCGACCAGGGATCGAACCCTCATCCCCTGCATTGGAAGGCAGATTCTTTACCACTGGACCACCAGGGAAGTCCCTCAACAGATACTTCTTGAATTGAATTGAATTAACTGAATAAATGACCTGCACGTAGGCATTCAAGGTATAATGCGCCTACTTCGGCATCCTCGAATTTTCTCTCTGGATACATGACCTTTGTGGGAATCCCAGGGAACACTCTAAACAGAGGCCAGATTGGCTGACAGGGTCACCAGCCCAGGGAATACAGTGGCCCAGATGGATACGCCCTGTCCTGCGTCCTGCTGTCGTTTTGTTTTTGTTTCTGTTTTGGTGTTTCAAATGAGCTGTTTTATAAATAACAAGGGACTTGCTGTGACTTGGTTCGTAGTAAGCAGTAAATGCTGTGCTCCGTGGGTCCCAGAAGTCTGCTATTTGGGGAGGACAGACCGAAACTGCCTATTTTCATTGTAATCAATCACCCCTTTGTCAGGAGGGCAGATTCTCTAACATGCTATAGTCTCCTGGGCGGCTGTACCGTCATCTTTTGTTAAGGGCGGCATCTGATTCCATGAGTTCTTTGTGCGGGAACAGGGTGTTAGTGTCAGTGTGAGAAGCTGGTGAAAATTGTCATTTAATGAAGGCATCCAGCACGCCCCTCCTCCCACCTTGGAGTACGAGTCTCAGAGGGGTTTGTTCATTATGTCTCTGAAACCACTACGGGCCTGAGAGACAGAGGTAAGAAATAATCCACCTGTGGATGGCGATGCTGGCGGGCTCCGTCAGGTGGCGCAGACGTGGGTCACACGAGGGGTTCATGGAGACAGGAGTTCCGTCTACTCCTAGCCCCTTTCTGGCTCCTGGAACACCTCCCACTTGCTGTATTCTTTTACTACAAACACTGGGTTGAGTCTCTGAATTGATAAGCTGCCTCGCTGATAGAGCAAGGCTAAAGGAAACCCAGAAACTTGAAGACATGTTTTTAGTCAGAGAGATAGTAGTTACGAAGGGGATTTAATCTGAAGAAGGCGTGAATTTTAAAGAGAGATTTCTCAGCGGGAAATGCATTCTTCTTACCTAGTTGGGTAGCGAGCAGCCTATTTTCAAGGCATGGTGAAGTAGTAATTTATCTTTCTCTTCCCCAGCACTTTCTCCTTGACCTGGTTGGCCCAGTAGTGAAAGTTTTATAAACACTGGGTGCTGGGAACTTAGGCCAGGGCTTGGCCACAGGCTTCTGGGTTGATGAATGTTGTAGCCTTTCTTTAGGTGTGGCCCTTTTTTTTTTTTTTTTTTTTAACTGTTATGTAGCTGAAGGTTCAAGTACATTCAGCCTTTAGGGAAGGCGTGGGGGCAGCTTTTCATCACAAAACTCAAGAGAAAAATGTAAGCTATGTTCATGAATTAAAATGATATCATGGTGACAAGCAGACAGCTCAGGGGCTTTAGGATGGCAGGTTTCCACGCTGAAAAGAGCATGAGTGAAATCTGTTGATGATTTTGTCTACACAGGCTACCTACGTGCTGTCATAGATATAAGCATACTCTTTGCGTAACTAATAATGCAGAATCACTAGAGTTTTACGGTAGATGTAGTTTAGCCAGCACCGCCTTGAATCACGTAGACTTTACACACAGGGCCCTCTTAGACCTTTCTGGAGTTGCAGGAGATTGCAGTACCTGTCCCATTGTTGAATTACCTTAAAACATGGCTCTAGATGGCAGCTAAATCCAGTCTACACTGTAGAGAGAATATCTGCTTATTGAAGGTGGGTTTGAGTCCATCCAACTAGATGAACGCTAATTGTTCATGTGGCTCCGGAATACATACAGAAAGTGGAGGAGGTCAGGAAGGGAGCACGGGGACCCAAGGAAGAGCACTTCGGCAACCGCTCCTTTGTCACTGACAAAACCATTGTCGCCTGTTCTGCGACCAGAGCCAAGGTCGTTGTTTGGTGATCTGAGTTGCAGCCCGAGTTCTTTCCCACTCTCTATGTGGCAGGTCTGATTTATCCTTTCTAGGCTTCCCTTTCTTCATCTGCAAAATGAACAGGGCTTAAACTGATGTACTATAAACTTCCGTAATCCTACCTAAAATCATTTGAGTCCAAAATGATTAGTAATTATATTAATCAGGATATCCAGAGAATCAGAACCAACTGGAGCCTGCCTCTTCCTCCCTCCCTCCCTCCCTCCCTCCCTCCCTTCCTTCCATCCTTCCTTCCTCCCTTCCTTCCTTCTGTCCTCCCTTCCTTCCTTCTGTCCTTCCTTCCTTCCTCCCTTCCTTCCTTCCTCCCTTCCTTCCTTCCTTCTGTCCTTTCTTCCGTCCTTCCTTCCTCCCTTCCTCCCTCCCTCCCTCCCTCCCTCCTTCCCTCCCTCCCTCCCTCCTTCCCTCCCTCCCTCTATCTATCAAGAGACTTTGAGGAACTGTTTCACATGATTGGGGTGTGGGGCCGCTGGCAAGTCCAAAATCCACAGGGCAGGCCAGTAGTCTGGAAGTTCAGGCAGAAGTTGATGTTGCAGCCTTGAATCCAAGTTCTGCGTGACAGGCAGCTGGGAACCCAGGCAGGGTTTTTACGTTGCCGTCTGGAGGCAGAATTCCTTCTTCGGAAAGCTTCCGTCTTTGCTTTAATGTCTTCAGCCGACTCGCTGAGGCCCACCTACATTATGGAGGATAATCTGCTTCACCCAAAGTCTACTGATTTCAATGTTAATTCCACCTAAAAAGGGCCTTTACAGCAACATCTAGACTGGTGTTTGACCAAACATCTGGGCACCATAGCCTGGTTGAGTTGACACATAACGTTAACTCTCACAGTAGTTAAACTGTAAACTCTTTATTTGGAATTTAAGTCATGGTGATGGGATGGAAAAGAAGGCTAGTCTAAAATTAAATCATGCTGTCTTAGCAGTTTAAGGCATCAATTCTTCCATCGATCCATTTGGCATACAATTATTAAGCACCCATGTGTAAGGCACTGTGCTTGACATCAGGAAAACAAAGATAAGCCCTTTACATTCAAAGTAATCAACGTCTACTCTAGAAGTAGACAAGTGAAAAAGAAACGATCGCAACATGGCTGCCTTTATTAGCGTAGTGACGTGAAGGAGGGGAGTATAACACTTCATTGTCTTGGCGGGAGGAAAGTAAGAGATCAGGGAAGGCTTCATGGAAGAGGAGGTAAGCTTGATCTGGAGGGGTAATTAGGAGTTCTCCAGCAGGACACAGTAATATTGTACAGAGGGTGTGGAGAATAAAAGACTGTTACACGCATGAAATGGCAAAGTATTCAGAAAGAATGTATGGAAACGTCTGTCGCATAGTAGATGCTTGAGACTCAGTATCTGCTGTTATCATTGAAAAAATTAAAGTGTGGCAGGTGTTATATTTTATAGTTTCTTGGTTAGGAAATAACCATCTGTCAGGCCATCAGTAAGATATGGTAATTTTTGGCCTTTAAAAATTGTCAGTATAATGTATTTAAATAGAGTTCATCAAAGCTTGTTTAATTTTCCATTCTGTTCAGAAATAGTTTCTTGTCCATACTGGGTTAATTACAAAGAGAATTCAAACTTTATGTCTCTTTAGGATTTATCTTATAAGGCAGGCATTCTAGACCAAACATATCTGTTATTTAGGTTTCTAAAAATTTTCTCTGAACCAGTTATGTCACCTTGGGCAAATCAGTCTACCTCTTTAAGCTTTAAATTCTCCCTTTTAGAGAGAGGGAGTTGGGCTGGTTTTTAAAGGTCCACCCGGAGGCCATCCTTTGATCTCTCAATGAAAATCGTTATCGCCATTGTTCCTGGTTCTATAGGTGTATTTCTGTAGCATGAATCATTGATAACCACACCTTTGCCAATAGCTACGGTTTACAATGAAAGTACTTTATCGCCACTTTGAGCATTTCACATTTTTCAACGACTTTATTAAGTATTTTATGTGCACTATCCTATCCGCAAAATAGGCACCATTTCCATTTTATAGTTGAAGAAACCAGAGGCTCAGACAACTTAAATAATGTCACTCAGGTGGTAATGGGGGAGCTGGGGGTTGCACTCCGATCCTTTGGCTCCAAAGTCTGCGTTCTTTATCAAGGATTGTGAACTGTGAGCCACATAGGCAATTATTCCCACAACGTAGCATCTTGTGTACATAGCAGAGGCGAGATAGTGTTTTGTAAAAAGGCAACTCTCCACCTGAAACTAACACAATGTTGTAAATCAACTGTAGTTCAATAAAAAAAAAAAAAACAGAGACAAGTCTCATTCTCTGAAAGGAATCCCTGTAACATTTTTTTTTTCAATTTTTTAAAAATTTATTTTTGGCTGCATCGGGTTTTCATTGCTGCGCATGGGCTTTCTCTAGTTGCGGCGAGCGGGGGCTACTCTTTGTTGTGGTGCACGGGCTTCTCACTGCGGTGGCTTCTCTTGTTGCGGAGCACGGGCTCTAGGCGTGTGGGCTTCAGTGGCTGCGGGCTTAGTTGCTCCGCGGCACGTGGGATCTTCCTGGACCGGGGCTTGAACCCGTGTCCCCTGTGTTGGCAGACAGATTCTTAACCGCTGCGCCACCAGGGAAGTCCCAAGCCCTGTAACATTTTAAACAGTGAAAGAAAAGAGACGTGCTTTTTGGTATGTTGACCAACAGGGCCATGAGTTTTAATATGTCCCTGGGCAGCATTTCAGACGTAGGAGGAAAGTATTATTCTCCATAGTATTGTCCATAATATGAGAGGACCCAGAAGCCACCTGCTTAATTAGTAACGAAACTCTGGTCCTTTGACCCCACTCCCTTGCATGTGGGTTCTGCCCCACACGCCGTGATCATTGCCCTTGACTTGCTGCTACTTATAAGGGTCTTGGCTAGTCCCTCTGTCTGGGGGATCATTTCCGTAATTTCGAAATAGCATTCAGATCTCAGCCTAGCTGCCATCTCAGGGGGCTATTTCTTGACCTTCCAATGTAAATTAGATGCTTGTCACTCACTAGCTCATCATCCTGTTTTATGTCTCTGCATTGCAAGTATCACTCTAGGATATTTTTCTTATTTGTTTATTTACCTGTTGGTTTGACTGCTTCCTCCCATTTGAATAAAGCTCAGTGAGAGCAGAGACTTTTGCTCTTATTTACTGCTGTATCCTCAGAGGGTGGAATAGTGGCTTGATAACAGTAGGCTCGTTCTATTTAACCATCCATCTATCTCCCCCACTTCCCTTCTTCTTCCCCCCTCCATCGTTTGTCTTTCCCTCCCTCCCTCCCCTCCCTTTTTCCTTCCCTCCCTCCATATATCTATCGATAAAATGGCTTGGCCATATAAAGTTATAGCGTGAAGCAGTACATCTGCTTCTCCAATTAGGATGTGGGAAGACCTCACATTTCCTTTATAGTTCATCACTCAGCACTGGATATTTCTCTTAGCTGCTCCCTTTTTGTATCAAGCCCGGGATAGGGCGGAATGCTGAGAAACTGAGCTTTAGTTATAAAATTCTGATGTTTGAAAAATTGTTTCTCAGCACCTGTGTGTTTTTGTTTTCTCTTGCAGGGCTTTGTGCTTGAATTACGGACACCTCTTCAGCCTGCTCATTCCGGATGAATGAATGAATGATTGCACCACGTGTGGCCCACACTTCCTCTGGGGGTAAGTTCCAGGCACTTGTACATCTCAAAGGCGATAACGTCTGGCAGCTTGTATTTATGTGTCTGTTTCCCACGTAGCTCTGTTAACTGCTCTTTGTATGCGGACCTGAGTGGGGAAAGGTGGCGAGGGTTCCTCAGGTGCTGGTCTGAGGGTCCTGCAGGCAGCGGGCGCCCAATCTGAGGGGCTTATTACAAATGCCCTGTAATTTTGATACGCCGGCTAACCCTCTCTATGTGGGAGAGCATATGTCCATCTTCTCTGGGAGCTTAGGTGGAGAAGTTGCAGCCTGGGAAGTGTTCATTTCCTTTTCTGTAGATGTCCAATACTGACAAGCATGTATTTGAACTCCAAGCCAGCTAGGACCTCCTGCTGAAGAACAGACTAGAGTGTGTCATTTCTAGTTGCAGTGGGAGGATCAGGACAGCTCAGGAGACTCAGACACTAGGAAACCACCGAGGAAAGGTAAGGCTCCAACTCCGATGTGAAGGCTGTTTCGTTCTGACTGGGGCGTCTTACTAGTAGACGTGTTGGTCATTGCAGGGTAAGTGCTACAGCAGGAAAGCTGAGCAGTTCCCAAAGCAGTGTTTGGAATGGTTGCAGGTAATTCCCTGGAAGCGTTTGCCGTGTCTGCAGTCCGTGCTTGCTTTGGTGAAGCACACAGACACAGGCAGAAGCTTTCCAGGCTGCAGTGCGTCTCATCTTTCCTGGGCCGCTTTGTGCCCTTTGGATCTCAACTCAGGGTGCTGCCTCTCGAGCATCCAATCTGAGGTGGGCACCCAGCCACCTGCTACACTATCACTCTATTTTATTTTACTTTTGTTTTAATTTAAAAAATTTTTTTAAATTGAAGTAGAGTTCATTTACAGTGTTGTGTTAGTTTCAGGTGTACAGCAGTGATTCAGTTTTTTATGTACATATATATACTTTTTAAGACTGTTTTTCATTACGGGTTATTCTAAGATGCTGAATACGTTCCTTGTGCTGTGCAGTAGGCCCTTGTCGGTTACCTATTTTATATGTAGTAGCGTGTGTACCTCTCACTCCCAAACTCCTAGTTTACCACCCGCCCACCAGCCCCTTTGCCCTTTGGAAGCCATAAGATTGTTCTCTATGTCTGTTTCTGTTTTGTAAATAAGTTCATTTATATCGTTTTATAGATTCCACAAATAAGTGATGTCATATGAGATTTATCTTTCTCTGACATCACTTAATATGATCATCTCTAGGTCCATTCACGTTGCTGCAAATGGCATTATTTTATCCTTTTTTATGGCTGAGTAATATTCCACTTTGTGTGTGTGTCTGTGTCTGTGTGTGTGTATGTACACACACCCCCCCCCCCCCCCCGCCATGTCTTCTTTATCCATTCATCTCTCGATGGATACTTAGGTTATTTCCATGTCATGGCTATTGTAAATAAATAGTACTGCTATGAACATTAGGGTGCTTGTATCTATTCAAATTAGAGTTTTCATCTTTTTTGGATACATGTTCGGGATGGGGTTGCTGGATCATATGATAGCTCTATTTTTAGTTTTTTAATGAGCCTCCATTCTGTGCTCCACAGTGGCTGTACCAGTTTACATTCCCACCCACAGACATCAGTCTTAGTTCTCTGAAAAGTGCTTGTCCCTACCTGACAGTTGTCTCCTTCCTGTACTTATTTATTGGCTTGTTGTCCAGACCACTGTCACTGGAGCAGAAGTTCCAAGAGCTCAGGGCCCATGTCTGTCTTGTTCCTCACGTGGCTCCACAGCCAGAACGGTGTCTGGGGCACCACAGATATTGTTTGACCAAACATATAATGAGTTCGGCAGCTAAGTGAAGCTCACTGTGTAAGTTGTCAGTGTCATGTGGTGAGAAATTTGTTTGCTCTGGAGGAGATTTTGAAGACTCAATTTGCCTAGTTACTGTTTTAAAAATGTGAATCGTTCCCTCATAGAATGATCGTGTTTAACATTACGTTCCCCGTAAACAGGATGTTTTCTAACATTTCTGGGTTTATTTGTAAATATAGCACACATTAAAGTTACACATCTTGATGGTCATTGGTAACCTATGCGTTGACTGCCCTTTATATCATCTACATTAGAATATTCAGAAGGAATATCCAGTTAGCCTTGGAGAGATGTTTCATTTAGTTTCCATGAAGTTCAAAAACCATGACTGGAAGACACCTGTTTGAAGCATCTAAAGTCTAGAGTTTTGGGGAGTCGGACTGCCTGTGTTCTTTGACTCCTGTCTCTGGCATTTCCTGGCTCAGTTTCTTCTTTTGTAAAGCAGGAGTAAGAAAAGCATTTTTCTCATTGAGCGTGATTAAGTGTGTTCACACACGTTATATGAATTTCTATTTTATTTAGTGTATACTTGGATTTTTATATATGAAATACATTAACTAGGTTTTTAAGATAATGTATTTAGATGCTGTTTATCAAGTGGTGACCCATTTGGAGAATTTGTTTTTGCATTAATGTGGATGAAAACAGCAGTCCATTCCTGAGATCACCGGAAAGAATAGACTAGCTTATAATTATTTATCATTTTAATAAGTTATAACGAGAAAGCATTATAGAGATGCCATTTTCCGTAAGTATAGCAATGCTGTTGTCTCTTTGGTACCAGACAGACTCTGAGTTTTTCGGTTGTACTATTGGGTTGACCAAACAGCCCGTTCGGGTTTTTCTGTAATATCGTATGGAAAGGATGTTATGAATGAACTTTTTGGCCAACCCAGTAGTTTTGTGGCCTTCAGCAAAGGGCGCGGGCAGCCCTTTGGGCCGCGTCGTCGTGGGCCGCTTTGCCACCGTCCGCACCGCGCACGCAGTCTCCCCGACGCTGAGTGTCAGTCGCCATGATTGACACTGGAAATGAAATGACTTTTTCATTTACTTAAGTTGTTTTACTTCTGGTAGAATTAGGAGAAAAGTGAAAAGGTTCAGTCTACTTCTGTATCAGTAGTGGAAAAACGAAAGGTATTTCTGTAGAGTTTCATATTAAAAAAAAAAAAAAGAGCATTTTGGTGTGTCGTGAAGAATACGTGTACTCGTTTCATTTGCAAACAAATGGTTTCTGTTTCTTAAGCACGCAGCACCCAGGCCTGTTTGATTCATACATTTTAAACAGCCCAGGAGGTATGAGACTGATCCCTCCTCTGGACAGTAAAATTTTCCTTCTGTGTTCAGACACCATTCTTTTGCTTTTATTTTAGGCCATTTCTTCTCTTTCAGCAGCAAACTCCCTTGCCTTCCTTAAGATTAATTGTTGGGTCTCCTGCTCGGTGGGCTGGCAACAGTCTGTAATTTGCACACTCATGGGGACTCTGAAAGTAGGTTCCTTTCTGCCTTCTCCACTGGAGCACCAATGTTCCCTAGACTTTGTGGCACCAAAGAGGGCCTGTGGCCTCGTTTATCCTGAGTGGGGTGACCAAGAGAGCTGTGTTCTGGGCTCCCGCAGGCACAAGACTGAAGCCTTAGGACTCTCTACCATGTGCATTTAATTTTTAGTGAAAAACAAATCTGGTGTTGTCTGTTTGTTCTGTTTTACAAGGTGGTTCTGGCTTCATGGTGAAGATAAACTAAAAGGGATGGAGAGAGCAGGGAAGAACCGTGAACATTGACTTCTGTTGTTTTGTAGGGTGATTGGGTGGAAGAGGGATGTAGGGTGTGTGTGGATAATGACAGAAAGACTGAACTTAATTAGTGGAATTTTTAGGATGGCTGATCTAAAGGCCAGGGAAGGAGTTCTCGTCTATTAGTTGGTTACTTCACAGTGGAATGTGCTCCCTAATAGAGAGAGCTGTGAACTTCCCATCGCTCCATGTATTTAGGGAGAAGAGATGGGCCCATCCGTCAGGATACTGGAGGTGGTCCTCAAATTAGAAGCAAGACCAGGCTCGATAGATGACCTGCACTGTCTCTTCAAAAACTCAGATTCAGTTATTCTCTGAATTAAACTGATTAGGAACCTTTCAGCTAAAACAGTTTCACTTCAGTCCCTAAAAAGAAAATACTGTGAGTGGAGTGAGAGGCAGAATATAACGCTTCTTAATTACATTTAGTTCTGGGCAGATTACTTGTATTTTCTTAAACACTCTGATATAACCCTTCAAAAATGTAAACAGATGTGTCTAGTGGTTAATATTTATAAGCCAGGATTTTGCAAGCATCATTCCTAAATGATTTTTTTCTACTAAATTTTTAAATTTTACCTTAGCTGAAACTCATTTTGTAGTTTTATTTTTGATAGCATGATTATTAATACAGATTTTGTCATTTATATAAAAAATTTACCTGTTCCTTGTTATAAAGCACTCTATTTAATTTCAAAATTTAGCATTTTATACATTGTCAGTAACTGTTAATTGTCAAAGTGTATTTAATTTGGATATAAGGACTTACAGTAAAAGGCCTTTTAAAGGAAAACTTCTTTTAAGAATTTGTTTTAAATCTTAATTTTTACATCACTTAATATTTGCTCATTCTTAAAAAAGTAATTGGTCATTTGGTTAAACTATTAGAGCTAGCTTGTTATGGAATGTAAGGTACCACTTGGACTTTATAAACATTTACACCATAAAATCTCTCATTTTCATGATAATTGTCTCCATTAAAAAATTCCTTTTGCACATTTGGTGCCTTTAAAATGCTTAGAAAAAGATTGTATTATGAAATTTAGATTCGTTGTGGTTTTAAAGCAATACATACCATGCTAGTATTGGATTTTTTTGTTTTTATACCTATATCCCCTCCCTCTTGGACCTCCCTCCCACCCCCCCAGTATTGCATTTTGAAGCATCTCAAAATTGACTATCAATTGTGTAGGCACCTCCAGTTTGCTTTTAAAAAGTTAAAAATTCATTTTGGTCTTTATTTTGTTCTCACTTAATAAATACTAAGTTTTTTATTGAGTCTATGGAGGCGCTCTATTTTCTTCTTTTTATTTATTTATTTAGAAGATGTTGGGGGTAGGAGTTTATTAATTAATTTATTTATTTTTGCTCTGTTGGGTCTTCGTTTCTGTGCGAGGGCTTTCTCTAGTTGTGGCAAGCGGGGGCCACTCTTCATTGCGGTGCATGGGCCTCTCACTCTCGCGGCCTCTCTTGTTGCAGAGCACAGGCTCCAGACGCGCAGGCTCAGTAGTTGTGGCTCACAGGCCTAGTTGCTGCGTCGCATGTGGGATCCTCCCGGACCAGGGCTCGAACCCGTGTCTCCTGCATTAGCAGGCAGATTCTCAACCACTGCGCCACCAGGGAAGCCCTCTATTTTCTTCTTAATCAACATTTGTGAAGCTGCGGTTTTAAAGCAGTGTGTACCATGCTAGCATTACATTTTGAATTATCTTAAAGTCAACTGATTTTAAAGATGCATGGCCGTGGGCTGCTCAGGCATCTTCTTGAGGCCGAAGCATCCTGGAATGGGAAATGCTACAGGAGAACCACTGGGCAATTTCAAGTGGAAACTCTGAAAGTTTTGCTCGGTGGGCATTGAGAACTTGTGGGTGGCTTATTTTAAATAAAGGGGTTTTAGAGGCTTCCGACACAAAGACACAGACTGCACCACATTCTCTTTTCTTTTAAATAATTTTATTTAAATTATGTATTTATTTATTTATTTGGCTGCTTTGTGCGGCTTGCAGGATCTTAGTTCCCCGACCAGGGATTGAACCTGGGCCCTCGGCAGTGAAAGCACAGTGTCCTAATCACTGGGCCACCAGGGAATTCCCAGATGCTCTTTTCTTTGCATGTTCACCCCCACTGCCATCATCGCTGTTGTCTCCCACTCATTCATTCATTCATTCACTGACTCAGTGGATATGTACTGGGTATTCATCATGTGCCAGTCACATTTTAAAGGACTAGACGTAACAGTAGACACTTTTAACAAGGTCTCTGCTTTATGGAGTTTGCATTCTCAGACAGGCACTGTGTTAAACAATCAACGTGTATTATTTTACTTAATCCTTACAGCAGCTCTGTGAGGTAGGTAATATTATCCCCATTTTGTAGGTTGAGAAGCTAAGTTAAGTGATGTGTCCAGTATCACACAGCGGGGTCTGAGGTCAGGGCAGAGGGACTCTAATGGCTGGGCCCTGAGCTGTTTTGCTGGCTCCCAGGGAACAATGACTGGGTAGCAAATGAGTTGCACGTGTCAGTTGTACATTTGTGTGGGTTTTCAGTGTCACACATGGGAGGTAAAACCTTCACGGCAGTTTGGATATGAAGGCCAACCATGCATGCTTTCACTTGAAGCATTTGGTTTTAGAAACAGACTTGTGCCTAGGCACAGCTAGATTTGTGCCTTTTGATGAAGTGGGGAGAAAAGTCCCCTCCCCAAGTAATAGTTCTTCGGATTTTAGGGTTTTCACATGAATATTTTGCAGGTTTCATTTTCTTCTGGTATTGCCTTCATCTAGGACATTTTTGCAATGACAGTACTCAAGTTCCGTGTTTTTTCAGCCCACGTTATTTGAAGTGTTGCTTTTCCATCAGCAGCAAACTAAAAGCTCTTTCAGCGCATGAGCGTGTTGTGGAGTTTTTCGCTCATTTGTGTAACTGCCTCAAAGGTGGATGTTCATATTTGTGAGAGATTATTTGATCTTTTGGAATGCTGTTTGGGTAAAGGTAATTTATGTTTTTAGCCTTTATTTATTATTACTATTATATTTTACATATATGTGTGTGTGTGTGTGTGTGTGTGTGTGTGTATATCTATATATATATCCAGATGAAGCCCTTAGAATTGACTGTAGATTGTCAGTAAAGAATGACGCTTGGGGGCTTCCCTGGTGGCGCAGTGGTTGAGAGTCCGCCTGCCGATGCAGGGGACACGGGTTCGTGCCCCGGTCCGGGAGGATCCCACATGCCGCAGAGCGGCTGGGCCCGTGAGCCATGGCTGCTGAGCCTGCGTGTCCGGAGCCTGTGCTCCGTGACGGGAGAGGCCACAGCGGTGAGAGGCCCGCGTACAGCAAAAAAAAAAAAAAAGAATGATGCTTGGGACTTCACTGGTGGCGCAGTGGTTAAGAATTCACCTGCCAATGCAGGGGACATGGGTTAGAGCCCTGGTCCGGGAAGATCCCACATGCTGTGGAGCAACTAAGCCCATGCACCACAACTACTGAGCCTGCGTGCCTAGAGCCCATGCTCCGCAACAAGAGAAGACACTGCAGTGAGAAGCCTGCACACCACCACGAAGAGTAGCCCCTGCTCGCCGCAACTAGAGAAAGCCTGCGCACAGCAAAGGAGACCCAATGCAGCCAAAAATAAATAAACAAACAAACACATAAATAAACAAAAAAGGAGTGGTCTCAGCTATATATGGCTTCACTCTTTTTCTTTTAAATTTTATTGGAGTATTAGTTGTTCAGTTATACATATACATATATTCAGTCTTTTTTAGATTCTTTTGTCATATAGGTTATCACAGAATATTGAGTAGAGTTCCCTGTGCTATGTAGGTCCTTGTCGGTTATCTATCTTATATATAGTAGTGTGTGTATGTTCATTCCAAGCTCCTGATTTATCCCTCCCCCTGCCCCATGTTTCCCCTTTGGTAACCATAAGTTTGTTTTCGATATCTGCAAGTCTGTTTCTGTTTTGTAAATAAGTTCATTTTAAAAAATCAGATTCCACGTATGAGGGATATCATAGGATATTTGTCTTTGTCTGTCTGACTTACTTCACCTAGTCTGGTAATCTCTAGGTCCATCCATGTTGCTGCAAATGGTGTTATTTCATTCTTTTTTACAGCTGAGTAATATTCCCTTGTATAAATGGGCCACATCTTCTTCATCCATTCATCTGTTGATGGACATTTAGGTTGTTTCCATGACTTAGCTACTGTAAATAGTGCTGCAATGAACGTTGGGGTGCATGTATCTTCTTTTTCTTTTATTTACTTTTTTATACAGCAGGTTCTTATTAGTCATCCATTTTATCCACACCAGTGTATCCATGTCAATCCCAGTCTCCCAGTTCATCACACCACCATCCCCACGTGCCACCGCTTTCCCCCCTTGGTGTCCATACGTTTGTTCTCTACATCGGTGTCTCAATTTCCGCCCTGCAAAACTTTTTTTATACAGCAGGTTCTTATTAGTTATCTATTTTATACATGTTAGTGTATATATGTCAATCCCAATCTCCCCCCCAACCTTTTATTAAGAAAATTTGCAAAAATACAGAAAAGTCCAGAGAATTGTATAGTGAACAATAAACCCAGCACCTGAATTCTGTAATTGTTAACATTTTGCTGTATTTGCTTTTACATGTGTCATTTTGCATGGTGTGTTTGAGGACAGAATACTTCTTAAGTAGTAATTTACATAATGCTCAGAGATCTTTGCCAAGGAATTCAGTTTTAGATGCCTGTTAATGCATATGTCCAGTTATATTATTATGTCAGAGTGAGGCATTAGATAAAGTCTAGGTTTTATGTTGTGGAAATATGCTGGGTTTTGTAATTTTAGGATGGAGTACTAAATTGAGAGTGTTTTGCTGTAGTTGGACAAAGTCTAAAGAACTTGAAAAATCTGACATAGTTTGAAACCCCAAGTGACTCTATAAATTTGTAGAACTAAAGTTATTTGGGTGACCTCAGTGATAAAAAATGGAGCCAGGCAATGCAAACCCATTGGAAGTGTCTGAGGAATGTCAGAGATAAGTCAGTCTTCTGGGTAGTTCTGGCTTAGAGCAATCTACGTGTAAAATGTATCAAAAGGTCAGAATTGTCTTAAGAATAATAGGGATGTGCAAGTGTTTCCATGCAATTAATTGTTCTTCTGATACTTTTTCCATCCTCAGAAACATATCTCTTTAAAACTTCCTTCTTCTTTCTGACATAATTCCCCTCTTCTCCTTCACATCAAGGAGCTGTTCTTCTGTCTTGAGGTTGTTTGGAAGACATATGCTTGTTTTATGCTGGCTGATATTTTCTTTCACTTAATTTTTTTGGTAACAGAAATGATGGTGCTGGATCTAAAAGAATGGGAGCTAAGTGACTTAAACAGCATACTTGCTTCTTCTGTATTTACCCAGAGAATTTTTAAATACAGACACACGTCAAATTAACATTTTGGGAATTCCCATGTTTTCTGTTATGTGACTTGGCTTCCCTGGCAACCTTCTGACTTCAGTCCCAGGGGTTGTGGCTACTTGGGTGGCAGGTCCTGACTCTGCTGCCTGCTGCTGACCTTGGGCATGTCACTTAAAGCCTCGATTCTCATTTGCTAACTGAGGGGCTTGGAGCAAGGAATTTTTCAGTTTTTCTCCACCAGCACTAAAAATTCCTTGGTTCTATGTTCACTAATTTAAGTTTTTGTGGAGGTTAGAATACCTTTTATAACTATTGGGCTGATGATCTTATGTAATGGCCCTTATTATTTGTCAACTAAGATTAGGAAGTGTATTTTCAAGCATGTATTAACTACATGGAAACTAGATGGAAACAACATTCTGTTTGCACATGTGTGTACCTGTATGTATAGATTATGCATGTGTACATATGTATTCATTTTTCATGCAAGATAAGGAATTAAAAGCTTATATGTCTAAACTAGAATCTTGTCTTTAATATTATGTAAGAATCTTGTCTGTTGCATGTATAGAGCCATTCACATTTTTTTATGAAAAGTTATTTTCTTAAAAAACTCTTGCCATGTGTTTGTCCAGGATAACTTGGAAACTTCTGCTTAAACTGTTTTCTTCTATGGACTATAATTTCAAAAATTGAAACAAATTGAAAATCTGCTCCACAGATGTAACCTTGTTTTCCCATTTGGCAACCCCTCCATCCCCAGTAACTAATATAAAATGATCTGAAAATGTTGCTTTATCTTTTGGGCATACTTTAAATGGAAGGTCTTTCATCAAAAGGTACAGCAAGACTTAACCCTTAAACCTCTGGTCTATCCCTTTTTTTTTTTTTTTTTTTTTTTAACAATTCAATGTTAATTTTTGAGAAAATAGTGACCCTTTTGAGATAACAGGGACTTCCAGCGTAGGGCACTGTAGGGCACTGCTACTTCACTGAAAAACGAAGTAACTCCAGCAAGGCACACAGAGTAAGTATAACACCCGCTATTTTGCAAATCACAAAGTTATTTTGAAGGGCTGCTCTTGAGGCAGGGTTTTTACGACCGTCACATTCCAGCTGTGGTTTTGGAGATAGAATGTTTACTACCGCTCGAAACACAAGGATGGTAGGTGTGTATTCTTCCTGCTGAAAAGGCTTAAAAAAACAGCTGAGGTTCCCTTCAAGTGAGTAAACCTTTATTCAGCAAACTCTGGAGCCGCGTTCCTATGGAACTTTGGTGGTAATTCTGGAATGTGAGGCCAACAGCAGCGCAGTCATGGGCGAGCCCCGCTCCGAGGCCCTGATGGCAGGCTGTCCTGCCTAATCACTGCCGGCAGCCCATGGAAAACCACTTTCTGGTTAAGTCTGCATCATACTCCCCCACCAATGGAAAAAATTGAACATGATGAGGGTGTGTAGCTAGCAGACGAAAATATATCGAGCATTGCACAGGATCTGTTTTTAGCTCTTAACGGCCGAGCATTTGAAGTGTTAGACGTTGTTTCCTGCCTTACCATGGGCAGGAAGAAGAGGGAGTCCACGGATGTGTATGTAGACCTTGACTCTGGGAAACTTGGTGGACTAATTAAAAGAGCCTGAGAAGAACTGGCTACATCCAAAGTTCTGGCAAAGGTAAGGGTATAAAAGTTTATTTTCCCCCTTTTGCAGTTGAGACTTCGTGTTATATGTGAGATATCTGTGTTTCTTGAAACGTTCCTTTTGGTAACGTCATCGTGTGCTGAATTTTGTTTCACATTATTTTGTACTTGGGCTGCCCACATTGGTGTGCATGGGGGAACAGTCCCTTTCACGCTGAGTGTCTGTATGCTTTCACACACCTATTTGTGATTTATCACAGCTGCCCATCCCGTTTTAACTAATTAACTCTCTCCCAAAGCTGATGGTATATGTTGTATGGATTTATTTTTCCTGCTATCTCAGGAAAGTGCCATTTCTCAGTCTGACCATGTGAAAGCACTGATGACTATGACCTTATCTTTACCAGTTAATTCTTTCAGGGCACGAAGGGAAATGAAAATGTGCGCAGAGATTGTATTTTATAGTTTCCTGCTCATTATGTAACTTGCTCAGGCCTTACTTTTTTTTTTTTTTTTTTTTTTCTTCAGGCCTTACTTTTGAGCTGAGTGAGCTCCTTGGTTTAAGAGTTTCGGCTTGTAATTTGATGTTCACTCTTTATCAACGTTTATCCTTAACTTTTGTCTCCAGCTTTCTGAGAAAGAAAGGGAATCCTTCGTCGTGTGTGTGTGTGGTGGGGGGGGCCGGGGGGGGAGCACTTTATTTAAGTAGGATGATTGATTCATGTTATAACCCCTCAGGGGCGGCTCATTCATTAGGCGTCTGTCTGAGCACCCGAGTTTATCAGCAAGGATTGAGGGACTCGGCTGGCAGAGCATTTCCCTCAGCTTTATGTTAATTTGGCCAAGCATGTAATTCTCGGAAAATTGGTAGGTGGAGAGACAGAAATAGGAAGCTTTCTTGCAGTCATTGTAACTTGGAAGATTATTTATAGAATTTCTGGAAAGTAAGTGTACTGAAGAACAGCTGCTAGAGTTTTCCCTAACACGTCTCAGCGTTTCACTGTGGCCCTCCGTCATACTTAGGGATTCTAAATTTTGTACTTACTTTCAGCTGAATGAGGTTATGAGTTATTTTAAGGTGGGTGATGTGTGTGCCTCTTCAATGTGTGTCTTCCTTTACAGAAATGTCTTTTAGGGATGGAGGAATGTGAGTGCCGTGCAGGTAGGTTAGAATTAATAGAAATGCTGGTAGTGTTTTATTCTTGCTCTTCCTTTGAAAGTAGAAATCGCTGCTGTGACAGAGCCAGCAGCCACGTAGAGCAGGGACAGAGCAAGCCCCACCTGTCTTCTTGTGTAGTTGCATTAACACATGTCAGCCGCTTTGATTTTCACCAGAGCTTGTAGACAGAAACTGAAGTCTGTTGAAGAACCTTCTGACTCCACTCCATACTGACATGGTGTTTTGAATGCAAGTAGATAACACCTTTCTTTCAATACTTTAGTGCAGAGGGAGTGACTTGCAAAGCCTTCTCCTTACCCCAGGCCTGATCTAGGAGGCCTAGAAGTGCGAGATAAGGGCTGGGCTCCTTGCCAAGAGATTATCCTTCTGAAGTGGTTCTTCACTTAACCACTAAGTAGAGCAGATGATTCTGTCTTGGTGGTCCAAGACTGTGTTCGAGAAGAGCCATATTCCCTTTTCCAGAAGTATAAAGTTAGCGTAGGGTCCCTACAACCTCTTCCTATTCAACAGCTATCGAATGAATGTGGAAACAACACAGAGAGAAGCCTGGAGGGAAAAGCTCACACTCCTTAAATACCTAACGGGGCCCCTTTCTGTGTCTGTCTGTGCCTTCAGGTTTAGCCCACTTTGTAAAACTCATTTACATAAAGATAATAAACCCCATTAGTGAGATCCCTTAAAAGGGGAGTAATAATAAGTATAAATAAATAAATAATCATTTGCATTTGTCATTTGAAATTGTGTTCCTTAAATAAGGAACAAGATAAAATGGTTTTACTGGAGAAACTAAAAAAAATTAGATAAAGGTATGGACTCAAAATAAATAGCAATAATATTAGAGACAGGGAAAAGAAATAATAGTAGTTGACAAACCTGAATTTCTGGCTGTTGACACAGAAAGGTTCTAAACATTGTGTTTATAACAGTTTGAATTTTAGTAATGGTGGGTTGAGTGTCTTTTGATTATTCAGTTCTATCTCAGATGGACTTCCAAATGCTAGGAGGTGTTAATGTCAGTATCCCAGGAATACATTGTACACTCTCTTGTCAGCTGTTTATAGTCTGTAGTATTGTAGAGTTGAAAAGGGACCTGAGGCAATCTTTCAAATGGGAAAACTGAAAACCTACAGAAATGAAATGGCACGTCCGAAGCTACCAAGATGGTTGGCTGCTGAGCTGGGATGTGATACCAGTTATCTTGTTGATCTTTCCCTACACTACCTGTCTCTTTAATTGGGAATACTTTGGCTCATTCTGATTTATCTTTTTTTTTTTTTTTTTTTTTGCGGTACGCGGGCCTCTCCCTGTTGTGGCCTCTCCCGTTGCGGAGCACAGGCTCCGGACGCGCAGGCTCAGCGGCCGTGGCCCACGGGCCCAGCCGCTCCGCGGCATGTGGGATCTTCCCGGACCGGGGCACGAACCCGTGTCCCCTGCATCGGCAGGTGGACTCTCAACCACTGCGCCACCAGGGAAGCCCCTCTGATATAAATTGACACATACGTACCCGTTTTCCTCTGTCCCTCCCTCCCTCTCTCTCTCCCTCCCTCCCTTCCTTCCTTCCTTTCATTGACTTACATACTTACTTACTTACCAAACCAGACAGGCCTAAAGCTCTAGTCAGAGACAAGGCAAAGACTTTTGTTTTTCTTGGATCCTAATGAAGTTCAGAGCTGTACACTCAGCCGATGGTCATCATTCCCATTGACTATTGCCAGAGAGAGAGTTAGGTGCCATGTGTTAACCTGTATGATAAGGCAGCTTTGGCTAGACTTCATCTGTCAATCTGTCCCTCTTTGTGGCCTTATATTGAGAGGTTTTTTTCCCCATGATCCCACTCTAATAGAAGACTGACGTTTTCATTAGTTCTGTGCCTGACGAGAGAGGCTCTGGAAGGGAACAGAAGACAGCAGATGGACTTTAGCTTTGGTGCCAAGGTAATGTAAGGCCCTTTTGGAAAAATAAACTTTACATATAAAGTGATAGACTAAGTAATCATTTTGTTCTCGGAAAGGGATGTGATAAGTGCTGCAGGTAGTGTTGGGATGAAGTTGGTCCAGGGTGTTCCTAAAACTTAAATAAAGGTTTAGAAATCCTGGGTATCTTTAGGACAACACTGGAAAGAAATTATAATCCCCATCCTGTTTTTGTACTTGACCTTGACACATCTCTAGTTGCAGAATTGAGTAGGATTGCTGAGATGTGAAGGGCTAAAGAGATGCGGAGTGTATGGGCTGGGAAAGACAAGAGCTAAACGTCCATACCATTTAAAGCCAATGAAAAGAAACTCTGAGTGGAGAGAATGAAAATAGATTTGTTTTCCAGTCATCTGTAGCCACCCCTGAAAGGTAGAGTGACAAGTGAAAGGCAGCATTGTTCACAGACAGACATAAGCCAAGAAAAACCAAGATATCAAAAGGTAATAGAGAGTAAAGAGCTTCATGAAAAGTGTACCCCCATTCATGGAACACAGACACACACACAGAGTCACATATATGTATATACATATATATTCCATTGACAATTGATCACAAATTAATCAAAAGTTAAATACAAAACAACTCCCAAACCCAGAAGTAACCGGAACATAGCAAAAACCTTGACTTACTTTTTCTACCCTACATGTGACCTGGAGAGGAAAAAAAGTGGAAATTATAAGAAGGCACAGTGAGAAATAATTTGCCAAAAAGTTCCTTACTAGAGTTGATACACTTTTGTCCTGGTGCCTTACCTCATGTGTTTATTATTAGTTCTCAGATGTTTTTCTGAAGTTTGTCTAATAGAGCGTCGTGGCTCTAGGGCCAGTTCCCCCTCTGGTGCATGAACAGGCTTGGGGAGAAGCCTCCTTCCCCTTTGGCTAATAAAGGACAACACCAGAATTTCCCCTCTCTCTCCTGCCACATCCAATTCTCGGATTTACAGACACAGACACACACACAGACACACACACACAGACACACAGACACACACACACAAACTTCTTTTAGATTCCTACCGCCTGATTCTCCCTTCTTTACAGTAAAACTCCTTGACGAGTTGTCTCTATTCACCATCTTCAATTTCATGGCCCTCAGACTCACTCCAGCCCGGCTTCCTCCACCTGGACTCTGCTCCGGTCAAGTTCACCGGTAGCCTGCACGGTGCTGGGTCCAGGGCTCTGTTCTCAGTCCTTGTTACGTGAACTACCAGAAGCATTTGGTACTTGCTTATGATCTCCTCTCTGAAAAGCCTTTTTTCAGTGGGCTTTGTCAGCAACATATTTTCTTGGTTTCCTCTTAATTGGATCCACTGACCGACTGCTATTCCTGTTTCTGCTTATTTCTTGGCCTCTTGGCGTTGGAGCACTGCCGGGCCTCTTTGAGCCTCTTTTCTTCCCCTTGTTTACTTATTCCCTCGGGGGGCTCATCCAGTGTATGTTTTAAATACCATCTTCACGTGGGTGATAGAAAATTTGTACCTCAGGCCCATCTCTCCCTGGAACTCTAGGCTCCTAAACCCCAGTGTCTACTCAGCGTTGCCACCTTGATGTCCAGTGGGCATCTCCCACCTGACAAAAGCAGACCCCACCCCGTTCTCTTCCTCCCAGGCCCGCTCTGCTCTGCCCTTCCCATTCTCCCGGTGGCTTAGTCTGAGGATCGCGGTGTCGTCCTTGACCTGTCACCGCTCACTGCCAACAACCTGAGACTCCTGTTGGCTCTCCCTTCACCTGTCTCCAGACTCCTAACCCTCCCACCTGAGTCCCACCCACATCACCTCTCATGTGAATTACCCTCCCAGCCCAACAGGCCCTGGCTTCCTCCTTGCTGCCAGCAGTCCAGATCCTCAGGGCAGCTGCAGGGGTCCTCTTGAAATATGCCCCATGATGAGCCGTCTCTATTCACAGCCCTCTAGTCATGACTTGCCATCTCAGTGTGAAAGCCAGAGCCCTTACAATGTCCCTTCGGGCTGCGCCCTCTGGTTCCTTGTCCCCTCTGACGGCTCCTGCTCTAGCCGAGCTGACTTCCTGCCTGTCCACCAATCTGGGCATTTGCACCTTCTGTCCTCTGCTTCAGAGGCTCTTTCTTTCCCCAGAATCCGCATGTTCTCCCCTCCAGCAAGTCCTTGCTTGAATGTCACCAGTCATGAGGACTTCTCTGCTCCGCTTTCTAGACCTATAGCTCCCCTCTCCCGACATTGCCTATTTCCCCCTTGCCCCTGTATTTTTTCGCTAAAGTACTCAATCACCTTCTAATATATAATTTACTTACCTTCTTGGTTTATCGTTCAGTCTCCCCACTATAATATAAGCTCCATGAAAGGAATTTTTTTTTTTGGAGGGGGGAAGGTATATTTATTGCTATATCCCAGGGCCCAGAACAGTTCTAGCACAGACTAGTTGCTCAGGAAACATTTATCACGTTATTCAATGGAAGTATATCCTACTTAGGATACCTGGTGAGGTAGCTAAAGCAACCTAATGTAAATGCTAAATATCATTGACTTCCTATGTTTTATCTCAAAATGTAAATTTTATATTTTACTTTGTGATCTATGTTTCTTTATTATGGCAACAGTGTTTAAGTTACTTAGCATTAGATGAAATGGAAACTTCAGGAAGATTCCCCTTGGTTATTCTATGGTCTTGATACTTAGAATAATGACCATGTAGCTTAAACTATCAAGAAAAAAAGCTCTCATTTGTGCAATGTTGTTGCAAAGCAGCAGAAAAGAATAACTACATTTTAAACTTCCAGCTCCTTAGTTAACTTAAAATTGCAGTTTTTCATTTTATCATGTTCCCATCCCCAGCTGTGGAAGCCTTTGCTGCTTGGAGAACGGATACCGCTAGGGAAAGGTATTTATGAAAGGGGCATGGATCCCAATCATCCTTCTGAAGGACGAAGCTGAAAGTTAGATGGTACTTTTTAAAAAAAGATACGAGATGTTTTCAGGTTTAAAAAGTACAGAAACATTTAAAATTGTATTGATGTAAATACATATATTTTTTAAAAAATTAAAGAAATGCAGGTTGGATTTCTACCTTTGCCCCTTCGGGATCTTGGTCAAATTATTTAATCCCTGGAGGCTAACATTTCCGTTTCTATAAAACAGGGATGATTAGCTAAGCTCTTGGGGTTCTTGTGCCCTGGGTAGCCCTGGCACACAGCATCTCGGACATATTAAATCCTTCCCTGTCTCTCTGCATGCCCATCTACTTGAGGTATCAAAACTTTTCAATTCCTGTAAATTATGAAACTTAAACTATATGTACTAATGCTATTCTTTTTTTTTTTTCCCCCTGAAAGTTTCTGTAAAGTTACTAGCTAAAATCTAATCAGGTTTATTTTGAATAATGTATGATTTATGGAAAAGTTCAGCAGTGATTGGTTTAATTTTACCTTCAGGCCCAAGACCAACTTATATTGTGGTTTTAAGACGTAGACCTATAGAAATGAAGGCTTCAATCAGGCTACAAGCCGAATGGAAGGAAAATAGTACACATTTATGAGGGTGAGGAAAGCCCCTGTTTAAATGAGGGGAAAAATGTGTGCTTTAAGCCTGTTCATTTTTTAACTTAAATGGAACAGTATATAATGAAGAAATACTTTGCTAAGAATAGCCTGGTACAATGACCACGGTATATTTTGTTCACAGAACACGACTGAGGTTTAGGAGTGCGATGCCTGCTTCTGATTTACTGAAGCACGTGCCTTATGGACAGGTCTCCGAGCCAGTGAGAAGCCATGTGGTTATAGCCTGGCATTCCGATGCATGGTCTTCTGTTTTCATCTTGGTGTGAAGCTTGGGAGGTGCCTACCCATGTCTGAACTCGCTTGTTGTAGAATGGCTCATGTTCCTAAAAGTTAAAAAAGAGAGGTTATTTAAAAGTCATGCAAACCATTTTGAATCCCAAGTTACAAAAGAGGGTTATTTAAAAGTCATGCTGACCATTTTGAATCTTGTGCATCTTTGGTTCCAGCCGTCACCAAAGCAGTATAAGGTCTGTAGAGACCAGGCTGTTGGCCAAATTGTGGATGAGACTTGAAGAACACTTGGGAGAAAATGCAGAGTGGGACTCAACATTTGATATATATATATATTTAAGGTCAGCGATTTTTAAAAATAAATTTATTTTTATTTAATGAATTAATTTATTTTTGCCTGTGTTGGGTCTTTGTTGCTGTGCGCGGGCTTTCTCTAGTTGCGGCGAGCCGGGGCTACTCTTCATTGCGGTGCGCAGGCTTCTCATTGCGGTGGCTTCTCTTGTTGCGGAGCATGGGCTCTAAGCACACGAGCTTCAGTAGTTGTGGCACATGGGCTCGGTAGCTGTGGCTCTTGAGTGCAGGCTCAGTAGTTGTGGCGCACGGGCTTAGTTGCTCTGCGGCTTGTGGGTCTTCCCAGACCAGGGCTCGAACCTGTGTTCCCTGCATTGGCAGGCGGATTCGTAACCACTGTGCCACCAGGGGAATCCCAACATCTGATTCTTTAAAAAAAAAAAAAAAAAAAAAAATTCCATGCTACTGTGTTAGAAAGAGCAGGGATGAAAATGTATGAGATGCATTTTGATAATTTTTGAAAGAAAAATAAAAAAGTTTTATCTTTACATGGATGGTTTTATTTTAGACTATGTTAGTTCTGCAATTTTTATTGAAAAGTTGATTTTTTAAAAACCCCTGAAATATTTTCAGTTTCTGTGATGGCTCAGAGGTAGCTGGGCCTCTCAACTCACTGACATTCCAGAAACATACCAGTAATATTTGTGGGACTGTTGGTCTCACCACGTCTCTCATAAACTCAATGCTGTTAAAGTTGTTGTAAACTCGCTTATTGATTCTGCAAATGTTTCCTGTTAATCATTGCTCCCCCTTCCTACACAAGCTGATAAGGCCCTCTGGGGAAGGGATCAGATCATATATCACTCTTGTTTCTCTCCAGTGCCCAGCACACAGGTGGATGTATAGGCGGGTCTGCGGAAATTCAAGTTGAGTTGGTGAGTGGAACTCTTATTTCACATCAGTTCCCAAGTTTCTGCGAACACTAAGGACATTTTCTTCTTTTGCCAACGCTGCCTCCCACGCTGGGCTTCGAGCTACTGATTACTGTGGACTCCTTCCCAGATGGTGTCCCAGAGTGTCCCTAGGAGATGGCTCATGTGTGGTGCTCCTGGGGACAGTGGGGAGGGCGCGAAGGTGATGGGCAGGGACAGGCAAGGTCTCCCCCAACCTCCTCTCCCTCATCCTTCCTTCCCCTCTTACCTCTTCCTCCTCGTCTCTCTCAACGTTATCCCTGACACTTGTGCTCAGTCCCTGCTGCCCTTGTCACCTTTCCTGAGCAAGCTGGGGGCTTTCTCTGCTTAGTTCACTTGTTGATTCAGTCACATACGGATTCAGCAAGGGGTCCTGGAGCGCCCGTGTCTTTGGATGTGCCATTTTCTATTCCTTGGAATGTCCTTTCCTTTCTCCATCTAGCAGAATCTCACACATCCTCAAGACTCAGTTCTTTGGCTGACTTCTTTATGGGGTCATTTTTAACTTTCATAGGAAGGGTCTGAATGTCCAAGGAAAGTTCCTCTTAATCTGTAGCCTGCAGAAGGGTGGGGACGTCACATGTGGTGCCCAGAACTGCACATCAGTGACGGAGAGTCCTTTTCTCTCTCGCTCTTCTTCTTTCTAGCTGAAGTGTTTGCCTTGGGTGATGATTTTTTGGATGTTTCAAGACTCTCTAGACTTGGGTTGTCCTTGGGTCTTATTAGAATGGATGTGCCATTCTGATGAAACTGCTACTTGCGGTTTTATAAGTCATTGTTTTCAAGTTCTTTTTTCAGACCATTACTCAAGGAGATATAATTTTACTTCACCACCCAGTATACAGGCAAACATACAAGCACACAAAAAAATCTAATGTCATAGAACAATTTTTACCATTATTGGGATACAATTCTCTATTTTCTATTTTATTATAGTCTCTGCTCCATTCCTATTCTATTCTGTTCCTTTGAAAATACTGGTATTAAATCATTAAATGAATTTCATGAGCCAACAATGCATCATGAACCCTTGGACAAACACTTCTGTAAGCAATGCTGCAGATGTTAAAGGTTTTTTTTTTTATGAAAACAGGTGTGGGTGCTGAGACCCTGCTTGTGAGAAATTGGCTTACTAAGGTGATGTGCTATGCAGAAAGCTGGCCTATTGTCTCTGTGGAATTTATTGCTTTTCCCCTGCCGAATACCAGCCGTGTTTGTCGACTGAGGTCCTGTTAGGCATCCCTTGCTGCAGATTGGTTTGTCTTTTCATCTGTTAATATGCATTTGGAAGGAATCCTGCTGAATTGAAATAGACCCAATGGGGCTCCACAATGGACACTTAGCTTTTGACGCCTTTAGCAGCAGCCCGCTTTCTGCCCACTTTATTTATAAGGGTTACGCTCCCTCAGCACTATTCCTATGGAGACCAGATGTTCCTTTCTCCTGCCTCTTCATACAAATTGGGTTCATGTTTTCTTATGATTAGAAATGAGCTCCTTCGAGTCTGGGTATCCGTGCATTTGGAGTGCGCTTCCTTGAGGCAAGATGGGAGAAGCAGCTTCAGGCTGTATTTACAGAGTTTGTAAGTTTGGGTCCTTGACAGAGTTTGAATGCTTTGGTTTTAGATTTTTCGGCATACTTGTTCTTGTATTTTAGTGTTTTTACTGAGACAGGCAGTAACATTTTAAGGCGGGGTTTCTCAGCCTCAACACTAATGACGTATGGAGTCAAGTAATTATTTATTGTGGGGACTGTCCTGTGCATTGTAAGATCTTTAGCATCTCTGAACTCTACCTGCTCGATGCCAGTGCCCCAGCGTGACAACCAAAAATGTTTCTAGATATTGCCAGATGTCCCCTGGGGACCAACATCGCCGTGGCTGAGATTCGCCAGCTGTTCAGTGAACACTTAGGTTACATTTCTACACTTTCTAGCATGTAATAATACAAGTACGTGATTTGTGTCATTGTTTCTGTTGACATTTGACACATGTGTGGCAAGTTAGATAGTTTTATATGCTGTAACTATTGGGGAATTGATCAAAATCAGTGCTAACAATGGAACTTGGAAAGTTCCAGATTTATATAATAAACATATGTAATAATTAATGTACTGATTAATAGTTAATAAAATGAAACAGCAGACTGTTATAAGATCTGATATCATAGTACACCAAGTTAAATTTATCACTAAAAATTAATAATAGTACTGTATATTTGTGTTTCACAGTTTTTTAGGTTGTTTCACATATATTTCCACACTTGATTCCCTATCCATGAAGTAGGTAGGACAGATATTTTTATCCTCAAGTTGCAAATGGGGAAAAAGAGATTCAGAAAGCGTAAGTAGTTCGACCCAAAACTCACATGTTATTTAAGAGCTGGAAGCAGGTCTTAAACCCAAGTTCTGTGACACAAACCAGACAAGGATTCTGAGATTTGTCTCCTTAATGAGTGACGCTCCCCTCAGCCTCCCACCCCTCAGTAAAGGGAACCAAGTAGATATTGTTATGATTAATGGTTAGTCCTTTTCTTATCTTTTTTCCAGCTCTTATCACTATCTGAAATGTTTGTCTTGTCCAGTGATGAGGCTCCTCTTTCAGTATAAAAATCTTTCTAAAATTACGTGAGAAGCCTTGTTGCTATCTTGTTGAGCTCCCCTTAACTGCCTCGCCAAGGCGTAAGTCTGGCTTTTGTTCCGTGTCCCCACGCCTCCGTTCTGCTTGCCATCACCAGTCAGCCCCCAGCCCTCCGCACAGCCCCATCTGGCGTGCTCGGGTTGTCTCTGATTTCCCTGTAGTTGCTCCATCTGGGCAGCCGGCACAGGCGGAGACCAAGCAGAGTTGGAGGATTTTAGTTTCCTTTGCTCTGAACTCTATATTATGTGGAAGCAGAGAATTTGCCAGTCTGACACATCAGTTCAAGGCCAAGCTCAAGGCAAGTGAAGAAAAGGTAAATCTTGAATTTCCTCCTAAAAGTTTCCTCCTGTGAGGTTCAGTAGGTCACAGTGGCTCCTGGGATTCTGATGACGTATTTGTGGAATTCCTCCACATTGCTGGACATTTCTGGGGTGGTAATTGATTGCAATTTTAAAAAGTTTAAATTAGGAGTTTGGGATTAACATATACACAGTACTATATATAAAATAGATAACAAGGACCTACTGTATAGCACAGGGAACCATACTCAATATTCTGTAATAAAGAATAAGGGAAAAGAATCTGAAAAAGAATGTATATGTGAGATATATATATATAATACATATAAATACATATATATATAACTGAATCATATGTATATGAATCACTTTGCTGTACACCTGAAACTAACACAACAGTGTAAATCAACTATACTTGAATTTAAAAAAAAAAAGGAAAAAAACTTCCATTCTTGTTTGTGATTTTAGCTTAAAAATCTACATAGCACATTCATTAGATTGGGGATCGGAAGGGAATGTGAAAACAAAAGACAAGGATTGTTTTTAGGTTCAGGAGATGGTGATCAGTTTTTTAAAATTCCAATATTTTATTATAATTATTCACTAAATAAAAAATAATTGTAAAAATGTATATACACAGCATAGAATATTTGTGAAGTCCACCCAGTCTTAGCACCCTTTCATTTATCCCTGAGTAACGCACGTACATTTTCTCTGGGTCAACCGTGGGCCTTGTTGTACGTTAGTGTACCTGGTATGTATTACTGGAGGTTAGTGTACCAGTGTGCGTGCTTTTTCCTATTGGGGGCTTTTAGCTATTTCTTTTCTTTTTAAAAAATTTCACAGGAAATCTGTCATTTTGATATTGTCAGCCTGCTTTCTATCAATAAACATTTTTTTTTAACTTGAATACCATAAAATTCCCTTAGTAAAAGTTCAGAGAGTCAGGCTTGCAGAAAACCTGACCTGTTTATTCTCTTGCTTTCAGGCAAAAAAATCACAGCTGAAGTATGACAGATACATAGCAGTTCAATTTGCCAAACTCCTCAGGGACAGATCTAAAGTTTCCCTCAGAGATTACCCTTCTCTGTCAATAAATTCCTCATAAATATTAGATAAATTCTTCTTGCTACAGTTTAAGGCTGTTTTCCTTCTGTGGGATTGATTGACTAGGGATGTTGAACAGCTGGTCAGCATCGTCCACGTGTCACATTGCATGTTGTGTCTGCCTTTTGGCTTTTCTCCAGGCAGTACTGTGTTAATTATTGAGACATCGCCCCATGGATTAATACATCAGTCTTTCAGCCAGATCCTGTTGGGATGATTCCTGCTCTTAGTCTGTGCCCAGATCAACCTTCTAACAGGTGAAATTGCTTTCATTCAATTCAACAGGTGTTTATTAAATGCTTCTGTGAGCCCCAAAGTTGCAGGCCTTAATGGACAGCACCTCAGAAAGGACAGGGTTTAGGGCTATGTGTTTTAAAATAGGACATGAAATATAAAATTAAGCTATTTAACTTCACAAGGAGTAAGACAAGTTGAGGTTACAATCTGCTGCTGGGGCATAAACTTACAGCCCTGAGCCATTCTGCACCTTTGAACCCCTGTCTTTGTGTGTCCTTGAGCGGCTGACCCAGCGGGACCCTCTCTCAGCGGCAGCTTTATGCCGCTCTGGGTTGGGGGCCTTAAGCCAGTGCTGTGTGCTCGTCTTTGGGCACGTGATCTGGGATCAGAAGGGCCTGACAAAGAGCCGCCCAGGAGACTTTCACCTGTGGGTCATCACTAGACCTTGGTCTTGATGAAAGTACACAAACACAAAGGCTCACGCCCCTCAGCTTATTGTGTGAGGTCTCAGCCCCAGCAGCTGGGAGCTTCTCTGGCCACTTTTAGTTCCTGTGTTAAAAGAGTGTAGCTGAGAAAAGACAGACAACGCAGGTTTTGAAGTTTCAAAAGGTGGGGTTCTTGTGTTCTAGCTCCCGTGTCAGAGGTATCACGGGGGCCACTTTTTAGTGGTAGCTCGACCAGTGGCTCTTCTGCCTTTTAGATGTTTGGGAGAGCTGCCCACGGGAAGGTGTGGTCAGTAATGTAGTAGGTACCATTTCAGACCTTGTTAGTTAGATGCTGGCCTCAGTCTTTATAAAGGCTGTTAGATCTCCTGCTGATGCCTAAGTGGGAAATCTTTGACATTAAAATATGTTTTTTTCAATTTAAAATGTGTGTGTGTGGATCGTCCCAGATAGACTTGTGTCTTTGGCCTCACTGGACATACTTAGTTCCCGTGTTAGTGCTTCATGAACTTTAAAAGTCACCATCGAACCCTCCAAAGAAGCTATACAAGTGGCTAATAAACCATGAAAAAATGTTCAACATCACTAATCATTAGGGAAATGCAAATCACAACCACAGTAAGATATCATCTCATTACTGTAGGATGGCCACTATATAAAACAAATAGAAAATCACAAGTATTGGTGAAGATGTAAAGAAATTAGAAGTCTGTGAACTGTTGGTGGGAATGTAAAATGGTGCCGCTGCTATGGGAAACAGTATGGTGGCTCCTTGAAAAATGAAAACTAGAATTACCATATGATCCAGCAATTCCATTTCTGGGTATATACCCAAAGGAAGTAAAAGCAGAGTATTGAAGAGTTATTTGTATACCTATGTTCACAGCAGTATTATTCACAGTGGCCAAGAGGTAGAAAGCAGTCTCCAGGTATCCATTTACAGATGAATGGATAAACGAATTGTGTACACATACAATGGAATATTATTCAGCCTTAAAAAGGGAGGAAATTCTGATGCATGCTGCAACACAGATGAGCCTCGAAGACATTATGCTAAGTGAAATATGCCAGTCACAAACAACAAATCCTGTATGATTCCACTTCCATAATGTGCCTGGAGCTATCAGATTCATAGACAGAAAATAGAATGGTTGTTACAAGGGGCTGGGGGGAGGGGGGAGAGGGGGAGGTGGGGAGCTGTTTAATGTAGGAGATTTAGTTTTGCAAGATGAAAAGCATTCTGGAGACGGACTGCGTAACGATGTGAACGTGCTTCGCATTACTGTCTGTACACTTGAAATTGGTTCAGATGGTAAATGTTACATGTGTTGTACCACAATTACAAATAAAAATTTTAAGAGGAAAAAAGTCACTAGTGGCCCCTCACTGCTCTGCTCGCTCTGTCTGTGACGGAAATAAAGGCTTTGTGTCCGGCAATGAGCACAGCCAGATGGCAGCACCCCAAGCCCCCCTCCTCATTCCCTCAAAGGTGGGCTTCCTGCCTCTAGCCTTGTGCAGTGAGACCCAAGCAGGTGCTGGAGAAAACCTTTTCATCTCATCGACCAACCGGGTCTGCCTCTCTGACACGCATTATTTTAGCCAAGGGCTGTTTCCCTGTGACTCTGCATTTTGGGTTTTGTTTTTGCTGCTTCGTCAAATGGGGAACAGGGACCCGTTCTCGCCATACCAGGACGGTGCTTCTGTGAGTTGTTTTCCTAGCAGTGGTGACAGATGAGCCATGACTCAGGGCAGCACTTTCACCTGCTCTCCCCTGAAACAAAGGCGTACATTTGAATGCAGACTGAGTGCAGTGAAAGGCCTTTGCAAGGTTGGGGGAGGGGGGAGGGGTGGGGGGAGGAGTGGGGGGAGGGGTTGGTCCTGGCTTCCTTCACATCTTCCAAACAACCCCGATGGATCAGGCTGCTCACAGACATTCCATTTATTGTTTTGACAGGGATTCTGGGCACCTGTTGTTTCTTCAGGTAACTTACGTGAAACCTTCCTTTAATGGGTGTTAAACGCTTGACAGACTTTACTCCTGTTTCTGCTTTTCAGGATCATTTCATGGACTCACTCCTCTCACTTGCTAACCATGCTGCCTTGCTCCCAGGACCCTGTCAAGTCGACTGACCATTAATCTCCCTCAGCGCACAGACCAGACTGCAGGTAAATTCTGCTCGTGGGAGCTGCGGTTCATGTCTAGTTGCATGACTGTGATTTAGGGGATTAGTAAAGGTTTAATTATTTGTTCCCATTATTTGCGTTTTAAACTGTGTTTGATAATTGTCACCAAAGAAACATCAGCCCTTTTGAATTTTGTGGCTGTACATTCTTAGGTACAAAAGAATTAAAATGAAAAGCCTACTACATATATTTGGAGACATGAGTGGAAGCATCACCTCCAACTTGCCTCAAACAGTGATATACTGGTTAAAATAAAAAAACTGAGGGTGGGGTGCAGGGGGGAGGTTTGGATCAAGTTTCACCTTGAATTTGACTTAACTAATAGACTCCTTAAGCAAATTGGGGTTTTAAAGGGAATTGAAAGAATCTAGCAGGTTTTTTTTTTTAATACCCACATTCTAACAAGTCAGCTTCAGACTTTTTTCTGTCATCAGGTCCTAAAGTGAGAACCCTTAAAGTCTTTAGAAAAGCTCTAGAGATGGTTCATTAAAATGTTTTTCTGTCCCAAATGAGAGCTTGTATTTTCCTCCCCTTTTTTCCATCTCAGTTTAGTTTTTGAGAACTTCTAGGCCTTATCCTTTTTGATATCCTACTCTGTGTGGTACATGAAAAGCTCCAACATAGTATGGTACCCAGAGTCATGTTATTACAAATGTGGTCATTTTTCAGCAGGAGTCACTTATATTGGGGTATGGTATGAACTCTTCCAGTAGCTTATGTATAATGAAAATATATCTGTGTGGTCACTGAAAAATCATTATATTGGAGTGACAGAGTAAAGATATTTCCCCCTCATTTTTCTCTTCAAGAATCATTGGTTCAAAACCTCCCAATACCAAGCCCATAGGAGGTCTCTTGTCTTAAGCTATGCCTGTTGAGTTTCTGAATTAACATCAGACAAGAGATTGTGCGCTTAAAATCACCAGCACAGGAGCGGGCAGTACTGTTTATCTGGCTGATGACCTGCATTTTAGGAGGAGAACCAATTCCGTACGTCACTCTTGTCCCTACGTCTCTTGAGTTGTGTCAGGTTCAGAAAGAAGTTGCTTGGTTCCTTTGTCATGTGAAGAACGTGTTTTTAGAAAGTTCTGTCATAGTGGAAGGTAATTTAGCTCGTGAGTCTTACCAATGCTACTGTTCTTAATTTAGGTTAAAATGGGGAACTCCGAGAGTCAGTACACCCTTCAAGGATCTAAAAATCATAGCAATACTATTACCAGTGCTAAGCAAAAGCCTTGCTCCCTGAAAATCCGTGGCCTTCATGCAAAGGATGACAAGTCATTGCACGGATGGGGTCACGGAAGCAGCGGAGCCGGGTACAAGTCCAGGTCGCTGGCCCGAAGCTGCCTTTCTCACTTCAAGAGCAATCAGCCTTATGCATCCCGACCGGGTGGCCCCTCGTGTAAAGTCTCCAAAGGCGGTGCCTACTCCAAGCACAGGACAAATGCCTCGGGATCGGATTTCCAGGGCAACGATGCTGCTTTCTCCCCCGAGAACGGCTTCCACTACGTCGGGCACCCACCGGCGGATAACCACGCGGCCTCGAGGGACTGCAATGGGCACCTTCTCAACTGCTACGGCAGGGACGAGAGCGTCGCGTCCACCCCTCCCGGCGAGGACCGCAAGAGCCCCAGGGTGCTTATCAAGACACTGGGCAAGCTGGACGGGTGCCTCCGGGTGGAATTCCACAGCGGCGGCCAGCACAGCGCCGCGTCCCCGGGGGCCTCGGGCGGCCCCGTGCAGCTCCTGCGCTACTCGGCCGGCTCCCCGCCCAGCCCGCGCGCCTCCCCCGCCGCCGCCGCCGCCGCCGCCGCCACCGTCGCGCGCCCGCGCTCCAGCAAGGGCAGCTCGCTCAGCTCCGAGTCCTCCTGGTACGACTCGCCCTGGGGCCCGGCCGGCGAGGTCAGCGAGGCCGAGGGCTCCTTCGCGGCGCCCGGCACACCGGAGCCCGAGCCCGGCCTCCACGCCGGCTTCCCGCCCAGGGATGCTCCAAAGCCTTTCAGCCAAAGCGCCTCCCTCTCGTCCCTCCGGGAACCCTACCCGGACGCCACCCTGGGGAGCCTGGCCCCCGTGGCCCTGCGGCTCTCCGACGACTACATGGGCACGCGCGCCAGCCTCAGCGCCCGCGTCTCCTTCGCCTCCGACATAGACGTGCCGGCCCGCGTGGAGCGCGGGGAGCCCGGGCAGTTCGCCTCCTTCACCCTTCCCTGCCGCAAGTCCAGGGCCCTGAGCGAGGAGCCCTCCAAGAAGGACACCCTGAAAGCCAGGATGCGCCGCATCAGCGACTGGACGGGAAGCCTCTCCAGAAAGAAAAGAAGACTCCAGGTGAGTCAGGCTTGGAGCGCCAGGAAAGATGCTCTTCTGTTTTCTATCTGCAAAATGGGGAAGTTAGCAGAAGCTACTGCAGAGCGTGTCCTGAGGCTTGAATGAACTCGTGAGAGTGAAGAGTTAGCCTAAGCCATGGCATATCTTATTTGCAGGTATATGTGCGTGTGTGTTTTCTTTCTTTCCTTTTGCTTCAGATGTGCATTTTCACTCTTAACCCTCGACTTCAGTCTCCCGGATTCTGTCCAGTCTCGTCTCCTAGACTCCAGTATGAACCCCACAGGCCGCATCCCAAGACCTGGCCAAACGGTTCTTAGAAAAGACAGTGTTGGAGAGACTCCCCCAATGAATTGGTTATCTGAGTATTTTGCTAGAGCTCATTGTTAAAGCCTAAACAGAAAGGAGGAGAGAGAGATCGTTGTCATTTTTGGATGAGTAGCCTTGCTGAGCTCGATATTACTTTGGAGAAATTAAAATTCCTGTTGTTCAGTTGGTACATCGGGGGGGAAAAAATGTGGGTGATCTATCTATATGTATAATCTCACCACCTCCTCATGGGGCAGCTAACAGTTCTGAAAACATCTTGACCTAAGTACGTGGAATAGCAAACGTATGATGATGTTGAGAAAATAAGAATCATGATGATGACAGTAACCCTTTTAATGGGCATATAAAGTTTGAATGGGGGAAACAAAATGACTTCGACATCAGGAAGGAAAGCAATAGTTTGCCTTCTTAGGTAACGGGATTTCTAGGTTTTCAGTTGCTTGCTCTTTGTTTGTTTTTACTTTTAATCATTTATGGAAGGGAGAAAGTGTTTTGTTTTGTTTTTTTAACTCAATGTAAGTCAGATTGTTAAAGGAAATTTGAGTGACCAGTTTGTCTCTAGTAGAATTGCATTTAAACCATCCTAGATAGATATATACTTATAAAGTTGCATAGAGCTTTAGGGATAGAAAATAACTTCCCTGAGCAGATTGTTTCAGATCTATGATATTTACCATTACTTATTTCCTTCTTATGTATAAGGTGCGTGGCCCCTGCCCCCAGATTGTACTTTGTGCCCTTTTCTCCTCCTCTACACAGAGATGAAGAATAGATGACTGTTGTCCTATTACAGAACTCTTCATACCCCTGAATATAGTCATTTCCTTCCTCCTTACTTGTTACTTCTTCATGCTAAACTGCTAAGTGCTGTAGTAGAGATTTCTTTGACCTTTTTTTCTCAGCTGCCATTTCCCAAACAACAGATAGCAGTCAAGAGTAATTGGAGAGAGAACTCCTGCTTTCTGGGGAGCTGCAGTCCCACACAGACAGCTTTCCCGTCTTTTTGATGCAAGTGTTGTGTTGTCGACTAGTGTTCAGCTCTCGTCTGCTGTGGCCCTTAAGCCTGTTCCTCCATATCTCTTATTTGCATGTTTCTCATCTGTGCTTGTGGCCTGGCTTACACCCGGCTCTGCTGTGTCTCATTCCGTTTCCATTCAGGTCCAAAGCAGACCCTTTGCCACTGTGAATTGACCACATTCTGCCCCATGCAGGACCTCGCTGCCCAGCCACCCTGGGAAGTGAACCTCCTTCAAGTCTGTATCATCCAGAGATTTAACTGGATGATCTGTAAGCCTGTGAAGTTTAAGAACAGACTGCTTACAATCAAAGAATCTGAATTTGAAAGCTAGAAAGGACTCCCTCTAATTTTAAAATGAAGAAACTAATATTCAAGGAGTTTGAAGACACATGGCTCATTAGGGGAGAAGCCAGGGCCAAAGCCACTTCTGCTAAAGCTCAAAGGTGTGTGTTTTCCACCTCGCCACATGGCCAAGGTACTGTTGATAGCCACATGGCCAAGGTACTGTTGATAGCCACTAGTAATTACTTTGGGGTTACTGAATATTAAGATAATAAGCTATCTTGTATTTTTGAAAAGTGGCCTAGGAAGGCAGCTTTTGAGTTTTGCTTGTGTCAAACTTTGATAATTTATAAAGGTGAGCAAAATGTACTTTTTTGGTAAGTGTGCCACTCCCGTTGGCTATGCCTTTGCTTTTTTGTTCTTCTTTTTTGTTTGGCTGTACCGTACAGCTTCTGGGATCTCAGTTCCCTGACTAGGGATTGAACCCGAGTCACCAGGCCACCAGGGAACTCTGGCCTTTGTTTTTTTTTTTTTGCGGTACGCGGGCCTCTCGCTGTCGCGGCCTCTCCCGTTGCGGAGCACAGGCTCCGGACGCGCAGGCTCAGCGGCCACGGCTCACGGGCCCAGCCGCTCCACGGCATGTGAGATCTTCCCGGACCGGGGCACGAACCCGCGTCCCCTGCATCGGCAGGCGGACTCTCAACCACTGTGCCACCAGGGAAGCCCTGGCCTTTGCTTTTCTTTTACAGTTGAACGTGAAGACAAAGTTTGGATCCTTAAAAAATGTAGTCAGTGCACAGGGGCAAAGTTCGTGACAGTAACTATAGTAAGGACCAAGTGCTTATCCTCGTACACACGCAGACTTCTGTATGCCAGCAGGGCTTAGGCTTGGAAAATCTTCCTGTGATGGGTAGACATATTTGTTTTGACTTTGTAGAAAAAAGTGACGTAAAAAGAGCAGTCCTTTTTTTTATAGGGTTTTCAACCACTCTGGGGAGTTAGAGCCTGAAAGCAGATGAATCAGTGGAAAAACGTACATAGCTGAGAAAGAATATCTCACTATTCAAAGCTAGAGGGAGGGGGAGGGAACACACATGTGCTGTAGAAGGGCATGTGTTTGATGCTGGTAAACTATTCACATTAATGCAGCCTTGCTGAGACCTGTGAGGCCTTGCTCCTGTCCTGGGTAAACTTTCCATTCTGTCAGTCAGGGTGGGCTAGGTTATGCGGAGGTAACAAAAAGCCCGCGGTTCTCTGAGGTTTAGCGCAAGCGAAGTCTTTGTCTCATTCAAGCTGCAACTCTGGTCGGCATTGTTCCTCTCTGGCACCCCAGGTCCACAGAGCAGTTACCATCTGGCACACCGCAAGCCTCTGTGGCAGAGGGAGAAAGAACCGTGTGTTGGCTTTTGAAGCTCCCACTCAGGGGTGACACGTTTCACTTCTGTTTGCATTTATTGGCCAAAGCAAGTCACGTGGCCTTGCCTGACTCCAGGGGAGGGGGGTGGGGAGTAGGGAACGGTCCTGCCGTGTACCCTAGGGGAGGACCAGATATATTTGAGGGGTAGCAGTGACTACTGCTGCAGAGTTTCTTACAGAGGAGATTCAGGACACAGAGACTCCGGCTTTCTGACCATCTTAATTTTAGGCTCTCACTGCCCTTTGAGGTATACATAGTCACAGGGAATTTCTGCAGAGGACCAGTGGCCGTTACTGTGAAAAGGACAATGGCATACGAAGAATGACATAGTAAATTTGGTACTTTTTCCTAGAGAGTGAGGAATGGTGATAAGCGTTTTCCTTTAGCCCCAAAGGAATTTAGTGACATCTCTTGAATTCCTCTCTACTCTTTGCTGTAGTGCTCTTGTCATCGTTATGTTATCCATTGTTTACGATTATCCAGTGGGGGTGGAAATGGAAATCAGACTTCTTTATGTACATGTCTAACATAGCACCTTAGTTTCACACCCATAACACAGTGATCAGGAAATCCAGCTGTGACTGTTTAGGAACTGTCCTCCCTCCCTCCCTCTCCTTCCTTCCTTCCTTCCTTCCTATTAGCCTGAAAATGAGGCACTAGCTATTAGGATTCTAGATGGGAAGCTTTACAAATTTATTAGAGACCAGGAAAGTTCATGTCTATGTATAAGAATCAGTTATGGATGCTAAAATGCGATCTTCCTCCATTTGTCAAGGAGGAAAATTTGTCTTGTGTTGCTCCAGTTGAACATTTAAAAGTCAGCGCTGTGACTCTAAGTCTCCCTCTTATGAGGAATAGTGTCAGGAGTACTGGCAGGTTACATTTAAGTTTGCCACTTGATGCCTTTCTCTGGCAGGGCTCTGCTTGGTTTGAAACAGCCCACTATAGCTCTAGCTGGGTACCAGAGGCAATCCCAGTGTTTTGGGGCTGTGAGTCAGAGACTCCTATTTATAGCTGAAATAATGTCAATACTAGCTAAATGAGAAGTATTCCTTCATCTCCTAAGAACTTTTGAAGAGCAACAAAGTGACAATTGAAAAAAAAAACAAAAACCCTTAAACTATGTTGGAAGTTTCCTGTCCAAGTGACTCACCACAGCTGGCTTATTTGCTCTGTTCTTGCATAAGCATCAGTGTGTAAGTAAATCTGATTACGGGGCGTAGTATAAACAGAGCGGAAGATAACATTTTCATTAGTAACAGCTATGTTTGGGGCTCAGTTGCCTGTAGCCCTTGGGTGTTTAGAAGCACTTTTCTATTGATGATTTTCCTGCAAAAGATAGCAACTAACTGCGACTCGATTTCTGGATGAAGTTTCTGAAAAGAAAGCCCCTCCACACAGGGGAATATTCAAAATAAGGTCTTTAGTCAATGGTCCTTGATCCTATTTTCCCTCCTTTTTATTTTAATGGAAAAGGAAAACCCACTGGCCTCTGAGTAGATGAGTATTAGAGTCTCTCTGCAGAGTTACCTTAATTTAAGCTGTAAGTTTGGAATGTCAGTGTCTTTTAAGTCATAAACTAGCTCACTTTCTGCTGGAAAATTTCCTTACTGCTATTGACCAATGAGTGGCCTCTGTGCAGGTTATTCTTCTTGAATGTCTAGACTTCTCATCTAGACGTTAGAGGAAGCCTTGGTGTTTTCATCTCTGTACGTGGCCAATTCACTGTTCAGTGCATGTTGTCCTAAGGGGGGTAGCAGTTATTAGGATAAATATTAATTTTATTTAGAACTGCCTGTGTCTGATTTTGCGGCAGAATAAGTATTAAAGAATCATGCTTTGGTATTGCCAGTGCTTAAAATAGGTGTTCAAATAAAACAATGTGAATGAATTAATAGTACATTCCTTTCATGAAAGAATTCCAAGGGAAAAAATATTTGTTACAAAGTAAAAGCTACAGTTGGTAACCACTACCCTTTGTGGATAAGGAACCCCAGGTGCGTGGTTTTCACTGTCCAAAGAGGGAAAATACGATGCTAGAGATCTCAGTGTCTAGACCTTGGAAGGGGGTGAGAAGCTGAGACTGTTCACTGTGGGGAGGGGAAGAAAAGTTTGTATAAACCACACCCTCCTTGAGTCTGGAACTAGTGCTTGTCTAATTTAGCTTAAAAACGATCCAGAAGAAAAACAAGACTGCAAGAACATGAATTCTTTCCCGGAAGATACTGATTCTCAATTAGCAAAGAAGTGTCAGTCCAGAAATCTTCGCTAGTGTGTTTTGAATATACTAGTTCATTGTTTGATGCTAACTGTGGGTTCGATTTAGGACAGTCAGGGTTATTTGGTTTACGTTTTTTAAGCATTGATTCCACAGGCTATACGTTGGGTTGAGCAATACTGTTTCTATAATTCTTTCTGATTTGCAGACTTGATGGTTAAAGATGCATTAGAAAAAAAAAAAAAAGAATCTTGCTTTGCAGCAGTAATATTAGCAAACCACACTATTAACACGTATGCCGTATTGGGGAAGGGGTGCTTTGGTCATATGTAACCTCTGACGGGTGGTCATCTGTGTTGCTCACAGGAGCCGAGATCCAAGGAGGGCAGTGACTACTTTGACAGTCGCTCGGATGGGCTGAATGCGGACGTGCAGGGGCCCTCCCAGGCATCTGCATCCCTGTGGTCAGGGGGCTCGGCTCAGATCCTGTCCCACAGAAGCGAATCCGCTCACGCGATCGGCAGCGATCCCCTCCAACAGAACATTTATGAGAATTTCATGCGAGAGCTGGAAATGAGCAGGACCAACACGGAGAACCTCGAAACGTCCACAGAGACCGCCGAATCCAGCAGCGATTCGCTCAGCTCTTTGGAGCAACTGGACCTGCTCTTTGAGAAGGAACAGGGGGTGGTGCGCAAAGCCGGGTGGCTCTTCTTCAAACCCCTCGTCACTCTGCAGAAGGAAAGGAAGTTGGAGCTGGTGGCTCGGAGGAAATGGAAACAGTACTGGGTGACACTTAAAGGTAAGTGATCGTCACCACCCAGAGAGCCCCTGGGGTCCTTTATTTCCTCCGCTGTCCTCTTTCCTAGGAAGTGTCAGTGAGTGCGGTGTTGACCTGAGTTCACGTGAAGGCATCTGATCCAGAATCTACCAGCCTGCTTTCCTACAAATACCTTCTCAAACCTGTATAATATGCCTCACTTAACATTCGTATACGTTATTCATTCTCATAAGGAATGATTGAATTTAATAACTATTGCTCATTATTTTATAGGTATTTCTGTACCATTCTTTTAATACTTTTCCTGCATCTGGGGGTGGGAGGGGAGCCCCAAATAAGTTACCAAACGTAGTTTAGTTATTTGGAATACAGATCATGAATTTCTGTGCGTGTTCAAAACTCCAAAGAGGTATCCTTCCCAGCTTGTACAACTAAGAATTTCATCTGCATTATTTGATCTGTGTCACCTCGCCTTTATGAACTGAGAGTCTAATTGTCGTCACCAACAAATGCTTTTTTTTCCTTCTTTTTTTGATGCAGAGGAAATAGGAGGAAGCATTTGCTTTGTTAAGACGATAACGTTTTCTCACAAGCATTGCCATTTAAAAAATTATAATCGCCTCGCTCACGGTGGATGGAGAGATCATTTGAAGTGATCCAAGGCTCTGAGTCCGCATCATGTTGGTTTATACAGATGTGAACACAGCAGCCCCACAGCCTCCGGCGTTTCTTCACAGCTGTCCTGTGACTCTTTGTCAGCGGAACCTGGTGTGGTGCGCAAAGTCAAACCTCATTAGCGGCCACCACCCTTCCTTGTCACGGGAGAAGGCAGGAACAGAAATCACGTCTGCACGCAGCGAGTGTGGAAGGCCCGGAGCTGTCTGCGGCGCTCCCCGTATTTAGCAATCGTGAGCCTTGGGGAGCTGGCGTTAATTCATAATTACCCAGAAGCCCCTCTCTGGGCAAGGTGCACCCGCGAAGGCATCTCATCTCCTTTCCCTAGCAAACTGGAGGGATTATAAAACCCAAGACCCAGCATCCCACACGGATGCAGTCCTCTTTTCCAACTTCTGCATTTGGATCCTTGCGATACCTTGTGGCTGAGGAGGGCAAAGAGCTTACCCAGCTTGGGTGTACTGGAGAGGCGGGGTTTTCTACTGGATGACGGAAGAGATTTGGAAGGTTGGAATTATGGGTCAAATCCAGCAAGATAACATTTTGAAGGGATAAGTGATGCTTTAAGGTTTAATAACCAAAGAGCTACCCAAGTACAGGATAGGGAGGTATAGCCGCAAAGTATTCCAAGTGAAAAAGATTTGAGGGTTTGATTTGCAGGCCATTCACAGAGGGTTTCCACTGTGATGAGGCTAAAATGAAAGTAAATATGATTTAAAGAGGGCACATGGTTGTTGGCTACATCGTTAGAGGTGTCATGTCGTCTGCAGCTCCATCATTCCCCCCTGCCTCTGCCCTGGTCAGAGTTGGCCGTTTCTCTCCTTAGGGGCAGGATATTGCAGGAGACTTGTTCATAAAGGAGCCAGTGGGTCTTGTAAAAGTTCCAGCTGAAGAGGGGAGTGTTAAATGTCCCCTCAGGGGAATGAGCATCTGGAATTGTTTGTGACTCAAAGCCTGAAGCTGCATCCCATTCGTGCGGTATTTAGAATGGGTGCGCTGTATTCTAGAATGTGTCATGCATAGGATGTGTCAGTCTTGTAAAAGAGACGCTGAATTTATTCTGGTTCATCTGAGGTTGGGATAGGACTAATAAATGGAAGACAAGCTGATTGTGAATTAATGTAAAAAATACAACAGAAAACAAACAAACAAACCCACTGCCTCTTCCTGAGTTCCCTGCTACTGGAGACATTTGTGCAACGCCAGAGTGTTGGAGGCTTCCTGGGGGAAGTTCAGGCAGGGATCACTGAAGTTTGGGAGAGGGTGTCTCCAGGACCCTGTCCTCCATCCTGGCAGCTTCCCCGGGGAACTTCTGGTTGCCGACTTCGGGGGCAGGGATGGTCCTGACTTGTCTCTGATGATTGCAAGACCCACAGTCCTTCCTGGTCCCTTGCTGGTTAAACACTTGAAGACCTGTGGATAAAGGGTGCTTTGTAGGGGTAAATGTTATAAAGCACACATCCCTTTGTTTCCTTTGCAGCCAAGGAAAGGCATGGGATAGAGATGTTTTTTTCCCAGCATAACCTTTTCCATGTGGTTTTCTACACCTCTTTCCTCTGGGAATTCAATATGTTGAATTCAACTTTCTTGGCTTAGAATCCAAGTTGTAATATTTGGACTTAACTGTTTCATTTAATCATAGTTAAAAACATATAGGTGTATATATACACACACACACGTACATTTAAGCAGAATTTTAAAATTATCCTTGGAGTTTCTATGTAACTAAAGTAGAAACAGTGTTTTTCAGAGACAGCGGCTATCAGCCAACCATCTGGTTGCCCACCTACATCGAATGTATAGGTATGCTAAGGGCGCAAATGTTTTTTAGGGTTTGGAGGATGTAATAAATCTTTAACAAGGGTAATTCTGCTTTCCATCTGTCTTTTCCAATGAGTGGATTTTTGTGCGGTTCACAGGGAACTTCCTGGGCAGAATAGTTGGCAAGGGGGTTAAAGCTGTCCCTCAAAACACACAATACATAACCGAGGTCAGGAGAGGTGTTCATAAAGGAAGTTTAAGAAGCTGGTCATTCTGCCTGTGACAGGGAAGGACAGATGAGTGTGGGTTGAGAAGGTGGATTTGAAGGGAGACCGAGACTAATTTCTCTCTTTCACTGGTGATATTTCTAGTAATACAGCCTCTCCTGCTTCCAGTGCTGTCCTGATCTGTTTCCTCTTTTTGTTTCCACTGACAACTACCCAGGCTGACACCAGCTCCTGGGGGGGGGGCGTGGACAGGGCAGGGCTGACGGCCACAGCATTGGGGGGTGGGGTGGGCACAGGAGGCTCTGCTGATGTGGGCGCGCAGCCCCTTTCCATCAGCCTCATTGCCCCCGCGTCAGAGATGCAGATTAAGTTAAACTCGATGTAACAGACTTACGACTGATTTCCTGTTCCTTAAATTCGATAGCAACAGAATTCTGCAAATTGTTTGACATACTGGTCTGGTTCTAAAGCGAAATGGCCTGTTTTGGTTTCACGCTTCCACGGGAGAGCTGCATGCTGTCACGGTGGGGCGTAGGGGGATGTTAGGGTTGGCAGTGTTCTGGCGTCTGCCCAAGATTGCGTTCATTTCCTCTAGATGCCGCGATTCAAACCACCGCCCCTGGGAGCTCAGTGTTAGGGGCGCTGGGAAGTGAACATTAACCCTTTGGAAAGAATTGGGAGTTGGGTGGAGCTGGTGTTGCTCTGTTGTCCTCAGGTCCCATGGTCATGGGAGGTCGCACAGGCTTTTCCTGATGGAAAGACTTGGGGATTGTTTCTAAGTCCGTTAGTGGCTGGAAGAAAAGACAGGCTCAGACCTGCCGCAGTAGCTCTGGCTATAAACCTCTTGCTCCTTTCCCTTGTTCTAAGAGGCTCTCACAGCTTCTGTGTTTGGGTGAGTTTTGATTGTGGGAGGAGAGATCGCTCAGTGCTTCTTGAGATCAAAGTACTTGAGAGAAAGTACCATGGAGGGAGAAAGTGCTGTCCTGAGCTAGGGTCCTGCGTTTTTTGATCCTGGCTTCTGTGCTGTGCTGGGCTCCATTATATAAACTTGTTCGTCCAAATTAAGATCTGTTTTCAAGGGAAGAAGTGAAACTGGTAAGAGTGAGATAGTTTTCAAAACATGTAAACTTTTATGAATGAAGGCTCGTAATGTAGTAGGGTAAAGCAGCCATGAAGTGGACCCCATCCATTTACAGTGCAGGGGAAAGCAGGCTACTGCTTCATTAACTGTCAGTGTGAAAAGTATTGGGTTGGCCAAAAGGTTCATTTGGGTTTTTCCGTAACATCTTATGGGGAAACCGGAATGAACTTTTCGGCCAGCCCAATGTTTTCAAAGCAAGGGATGGTGCCCATATCATGATGGTACCATATCACTTACCAGCACATGAGAAGTGCTCAGAAACGTTGATTGGTTGAAGGTTTTAAGGGATATTCAACAAGTAAACATACTTGTGAGTATTTTAGAATTTCCTTAAAAATTGTGTCCCATGGGCTTCCCTGGTGGCTCAGTGGTTGAGAGTCCGCCTGCCAATGCAGGGGACACGGGTTCGTGCCCCGGTCCGGGAAATTATGTCTCATTAGAAAGCATTCTTATCGAATTATCAAAACAGATTCCTAGTAACTTCTGCCTAGAATATCTTATTAGCTTATTAGGGGAAAGCTATGTACCTGCAAGCATATGTAGCAACACTTTAGGGTAATGTTTTAAAATACAGGGACATGTAGCTTCATTTTCCTCCCAGTCTAAATTAGCAAGATGGTAGTAATATTTCCTATCACTGTGAGATAAGAGAATATATTAAAATTAAGTTATTCTATGTGGCATTTGGAGAATAAACTGGGTACTTTCTCATAAATGGCAAAGTGCCCCAGGAGAACTCTGTTTCTTGTGACCCCCATTTTAAGTGTAGAAGTTCGCTTAGTTAATGAATACGGGGTTTTATTCCGTCTCCTGCGTTTAGATCTCCTAAGAAGTGTGGTGCTGTGGTTATGAAGGAGGCGCTCTGCAGCCAGGGTGCCTGGGTTCGGATCCTGCTCCACTGCAGTCCAGCTATGGGACCTGCAAAGTGGTGTAAACTCTCAGGCTTTCCATCTGTAAAATGGGACTAATAACTGCGCCTGCCTTCTAAGGCTGCTTTGGGCACCAAATAAGCCAGAGCACGTGAAATACTTAGAAGAATTCCTGACACAGAGTAAGCAACAATAAATGCTTGGTATTGTTATCCCCATTATTACCTTTACAAGAAACATCTCATTTTCATCTGGGTTGATGCTAACACAACTAGGCATAATTTAGATACCAAAATTCCTTTTGTGATAAATAGTCTCGTTCAGTCGTTTTCTTTTTTCTTTTCTTTTCTTTTCTTTTCTTCTTTTCTTTTCTTTCCTTTCCTTTTTCTGTTATTTTCTCGTCTTTTCTTTCTGTCTCTCTCTCTCTCTGTTTTCCTCCCTCCTTCCCTTCCCCTTCCTTCCTTCCTTCCTTCTGTCTGTCTGTATCCTTTACTTCTCATTCCTTTCCTGGATAGATCCTCGGGACATGTGATAAGGACAGTGCTTCTCTCTTTCACAGGATGCACCCTGCTGTTTTATGAGACCTACGGGAAGAATTCCATGGATCAGAGTAGCGCCCCTCGGTGTGCCCTGTTTGCAGAAGACAGCATAGTGCAGGCCGTCCCAGAACATCCTAAGAAGGAAAATGTCTTCTGCCTCAGCAACTCCTTTGGAGATGTCTACCTTTTCCAGGTACTGCCGAGCTTTCTTTTTTTACTTTTTATTAGTTACCTATTTTATACGTATCAGTGTATCCATGTCAATCCCAATCTCCCAGTTCATTCCCCACCACCACCCCTCCCACCACTTTCCCCCCTTGGTGTCCATACGTTTGTTCTCTACGTCTGTGTCTCTATTTCTGCCTTGCAAACCGGTTCATCTGTACCATTTTCCTAGATTCCACATATATACGTTAATATACGATATTTGTTTCTCTCTTTTTTTTAAAAAAAAAATTTATTTATTTTTGGCTGCATTGGGTCTTCGTTGCCGCACGTGGGCTTTCTCTAGTTGTGGCGAGCGCGGGCTACTCTTCATTGTGGTGCATGGGCTTCTCATTGCGGTGGCTTCTCTTGTTGCAGAGCACGGGCTCTAGGCGCACGGGCTTTGGTAGTTGTGGCTCACAGGCTCTAGAGCGCAGGCTCAGTAGTTGTGGCGCACGGGCTTAGTTGCTCTGCGGCATGTGGGATCTTCTCGGACCAGGGCTCAAACCCGTGTCCCCTGCATTGGTGGGTGGATTCTTAACCACTGTGCCACCAGGGAAGTCCTGTTTTTCTCTTTCTGACTTACTTCACTCTGTATGACAGTCTGTAGATCCAACCATGTCTCTGCAAATGACCCAATTTCGTTCCTTTTTATGGCTGAATAATATTCCACTGTATGTATGTACCACATCTTCTTTATCCATTCATCTGTCGACGGGTATTTAGGTTGCTTTCAAAACCTGGCTATTGTAAATAGAGCTGCAGTGAACATTGGGGTGCATGTGTCTTTTTGAATTATGGTTTTCTCTGGGTATATGCCCAATAGTGGGATTGCTGGGTCATATGGTAATTCTGTTTTTAGTTTTCTTAAGGAACCTCCATACTGTTCTCCATAGTGGCTGTATCAATTTACATTCCCACCAGCAGTGCAGGAGGGTTCCCTTTTCTCCACACCCTCTCCGGCATTTGTTGTTTATAGATTTTCTGATGATGCCCATCTGCTGAGCTTTCTAAATGGAGGGTGGAGGCGATGGCTTGTGTCCTGCTAGGATGAGAAGGACCAGAATTAAGAGGCACAGCTTAGCAATTTGGAATAGACTAAAAGCTGTCAGACTTTGGATTAAGGTTTAAGCGAGAAAATTGGCCTCTGCTGACTGCCAGGTGCCGCAGGGTTGCTGGAAATGCAGCCATTCATCCAGCGAGCACTTCTTGGATGCCTGCCCCTGAAATGCCAGGCTGTAGCCCCTGGGCTGCTCTTCAGGATACAAAGAGAGAAAAATTACCGTTCTGTTCTGGACTAGTCCGTGATCTAGTGAGTACAAGATCCGAAGTTCCCAGAGTGGAAGTTTTTAAGTGAAAACCCAGAGAAAATGGGCAGTAGAGGCTTAAGTTCTTCCCAGGAATCCCAGTGGAAGTGAAGAAGCTTTTTAGGAAAACCCTCATTGACAAATACTATAGGGTCTCATTACCCTGTGGAGGTGGTCTTAGGACGTTAAGATTCAGGTTATCTACTGCTGTGATTCTTAGAATCTTTCTAGCAAAGGCGGGGTCAGGCTGAGCTGTGGGTCCTGGTGCCCTCGTTGAGTCTGCAATCATCTTGCAACACTTAACTGAACTTCTCTGAGCTTCAGACCCTTCAACCCGTAGGATAATAATAGCTTCTAGGATTGTTTTAAGGGTAAACAGTATGATTAGGCGTCTGTTAAGTGCTAAAGAAATTCTAACTATTATGACTGTTGTTATTATGAATTAACTCCAGAGAAATGGGGGAGAGAGCCAGGAAGTGAAGTGTGCTTCTGAAATGCCTCCGAATCCAAACCCAGTACTGGGTGTAGACACAACGTGAGCTATAGATTCTACGTGGCTGGAAGCTTCATGGAAAACCTCCTAGGTCCTCGATTCAGGTCTCTGATAAACTCGGTCCTGGCTGCCCCCAGCGCCCCTGTAGAACAATATAGTTGTTTTGGGCCCCTTTGATTCTAGATTCTTTGGAATCTAGAATTGTGTGAAGTGTTTTGGGCAATAGGATTTCCCAGCGCTAACCTGGTAAAGGCCCTGGGCCCCTAGCCTTATTGCTGTCCTCCACCTGACCTGACTGAAAAGAGTTTGATTTTCCTTCTTTTAACAGAAAGGTTTGCTTGAACTTTCTGTGGTGCTTTAAAGCAAAGTAACAAACTGGTGTTCATATGAATTGTAGGAAAGGTAAATACATTGGATTAAATCTTCATGGACCTAGGGGGAGGTATGAAATGAATATTTTATTTTGTGATTCAGGATAAATATCCTTAGTTTTTAAGAAATTTTCCCAGTAGTTCCCATTGTACGATCCCCCAGGTCATTGGAGGATTAACCTCGTGGTGTGAACGTGTGTGGTTATTTCTGGGCATCAGGGGAAACTGAACGTGCGTTTCAGCCTGCTTAGAATCATACATCTTTGCCCATTCTGCTTTGTTCAGACCTTCTTTACTGTTTTTAAGATAAAATATTCTTATATGAAAATACTATATGGTCATTGTGTCTGAAGGTACTGAAGGGTAGAAAAAGAAAACCGCTATCCATATTCCCAGTATTCACAGACGACTATTTCAATATTATTGTGTCCTCCCCGAAATGTTCTTTTATTGTTATTTTCCATAATTGAGTCCATACCATTGATGAAATTTCATATCCACGCTTCACAATGTAACCATTTAGTCCTAATATTTTCTCATCGTATTAAAATTATGGCGATAAACCGCTTTTTAGAGAGCAGCGTGACGCATGGATATACCCTCGTTTTCTTATTACTCCCCTATTGCTGGTGTACACCTTGATTCTATCAGTAGCTTGTCTTCCCGTTCTGTCTGGGGCCATGTGTCACCCTCGATGTTCTCACAGGCCCTCTGGAGCAAAGGAAGCCTGTGGACCTGTGTTGAGTGTGGGTTTTTTTTTTTTTTTTTTTTTTTTTTTGCGGTACGCGGGCCTCTCCCCGTTGTTGCCTCTCCCGTTGCGGAGCCCAGGCTCCGGACGCGCGGGCTCAGCGGCCATGGCTCATGGGCCCAGCCGCTCCGCGGACCGGGGCACGAACCCGTGTCCCCGGCATTGGCAGGCGGACTCTCAACCACTGCGCCACCAGGGAAGCCCTGAGTGTGTGTTTTTAAAATTAAACAGTTTTTATGAAGCGAAGGTACTTTGGGGTTTTACATATTCAAGCCCAGCCTGCCACTTTGGAGAACACTTTTGTGGTGAAACAATTCCAAATTGCTTTTTTCCCCGTGTTTAGGCCACCAGCCAGACAGATCTGGAGAACTGGGTCACTGCCATCCACTCGGCCTGCGCATCCCTTTTCGCAAAGAAGCACGGCAAAGAGGACACAGTTCGGCTGCTGAAGAACCAGACCAGAAACCTCGTTCAGAAGATAGATATGGACAGCAAGATGAAGAAGATGGCGGAGTTACAGCTGTCCGTGGTGAGCGACCCAAAGAACCGGAAAGCCATAGAAAACCAGGTACAGGTTACTTACACGTGTTTCCTCCCATGGCTTATGTCACTCAGGGCACACTCAGATGGGGGAACCGGTTCCTACACCTCTGCGGGGAGTAGTTTCTGTGGCTTTTTGGTTCGAGTACTTAATGGCTGCACTTTTGTCATATGAGGGATGTGATGTGCTTTGCAGCCTTTCGTGGCTGTATACGTGCACTGGGACATTTTGTGACCAGATCTTGTTCCCTCGTGTTGAGTAGCTCCTTGCCTGGATGATTCTCTCATACACTGGCACTTTCGGAACAAAATGTATATGATAACACTGTTGGAAGATTAGACACATACGATTCTAATACAGAAGATGGCTGTGAAAGAGTAGTTTGGTATAATACAGCTATTCCTGTGTCTGTGGATTAGAAAAAAAACACTAATTTTTTGGTTTGTTTTTTCTGTTTACAACAGATAAGGTGCTAAGGAAGATGCTTTCTTTGGCCTGTCTCCACATTCACGTAATAATTAAACAGCTACTTTCTATGCTGTTTGCATTTTAGAGGAGAGGGAGAAGCTTAGTTTCTATTTTCCTTTACTCAGACAGCCTGAGCACTTACACAAGTGTCGGTGAAATTTCTAGCGCCCCTCTCTTCATTCAGTTTCCCTGGGAAACACACTGAGGTAGAGATGTGCATGTGAGGCGTTTTATTAGGACCGGTCTCAGGAGTAAGGGAGTGAGGGAGCGTGATTAAGGAGGGACTCGTTGAATTGTGTGGAGCTGAGCCTACAGGGGCTTGGGAGCTGAGGTGGCCGTTCAGAATTGCTTGCTTCCAGTGAGGCATGTCGTGTCATGCCATGTCTACTGGTCAAAGCAGCTGCCTTCAGAGGAGGTGGGTTCCCATTCTTGCGCCATGAGCAGCTAAGGGAAAGAATGCCTCTGTCTTGAAAGGGAGGTCTGGTGGTGCACAACAGTATCCACTACAGTCCCTTCAAAATCAGTGTCAGATGATTTGGGAACTTAAAGAGGGATAGGGCGAAGATGGGTTGGCGTGTTCCTGAATTTTTCATACTTTTTACTTTGTAAATTATTATAGAGAGACCAGGTTCTTTAAAAAAAGTTCCATGGCAATACAACAATTTGGACACCCCATCAGAAAAGAATTTTCCCTATAGCGTTTGACTTAAATCACAGATCAAACAGTACATTATCAATCTCCTATTTGTGTTTGAATATTTAACCTTGCTTAGAATGTTTTTTTCTGCCTGCATATATATGAAGAACTTAGAATGTATAGAAAGAAATTTCTGGCTGTAAATAAGAAACTGATGAAAGGCATGCATTCAAGTGTTATATTTGTGTTACACTAAGAATTTGGGATTTACCAATTGGCAATAGCAAAATAACCAAGTAATTCCCATCTCTTGCCCCTTCATCAAGTATTTCTAAATGATGGCACAGTTGAGACAGATCTTCTGCTGATACCTGGATCCATCGTTGCCTTCTCCTTTTCTGATATCCTGTGTCGTCTTTCTCCCTTCCCAATTCTTCCCTCTCGCTTATTTGTCCATCTTCAGATATCGACATACCTAACAGATGCCTATAGCTTCAAAATATAAAAATAATTATAAAATATGGACCCTGTTTCTAAAAAATATATTATTTAGTTAGAAAGCAGGCCTCATAAACATGAAACTAAAGAATATTCTAGAATGGTATAAGTTAGTACCAGCTAGCATAGTCATCAAATGCTACGAGGCATCGGGTTGAGCTGTGCTGTGATCTAGAGGAGATGGAGGAGACTTCCTGGAAGAATATGGCCTTAAAAAATTGGTAAGAGGCGTGTTGGTATGAAAGCTGATCCAGGCTGGGAGGAGAGTGGGGTGCATGGTAGGACAGTTTGGAGGTATAGTTGACCTTTGAATAACACAAGGATTAGGGGCTCCAACCCTCCAGTGTGTAACTTAGAGTTGGCCCTCTGTATTCAGCCAACCACGATCGTGTGGTACTGTAGTATGTAGTATTTACTTGAAAAGAATCTGCATATAAGCGGACCCATGCAGTTCAAATCCTTACTGTTCAAGGGTCAACTGTTGGAGTAACAGTGGTTGCTTGAGGCTCCTGAGCACGTGGGAGCAGAGGTGTGGGCTAAGAAGTGATGAAGAGCTGGTGGTTTGGTGGGACAGGTACTGGTGCAGCTTTCTCAGGGTCTTAAAAATAACCCTGGATAGGGCTTCCCTGGTGGCGCAGTGGTTGAGAGTCCACCTGCCGATGCAGGGGACACGGGTTCGTGCCTTGTTCCGGGAAGATCCCACGTGCCGCGGAGCGGCTGGGCCCGTGAGCCATGGAAGATTAATCTGGCAGTGGCTTGGCGGTGGTGATGCTGGTGAGGGGCAAATTGAAGTAGGGAAAAGTGTTGGGTGGTGGAATGGCCCTGATCTGGATGTGCAGTTATGAAGGCCTGGCCCAGAGTAACACAGCAGAAGTTTAACAATTTATATGGAAAATGTTTTTCAGAGTATCTCATTTTCTCTAATTTTATAGAATATTAAGGATAGTTTCCTATGCTCCTGAATTGAAACAGAATATGCTATTTATTTCAGGAGTGCCGGCTAACAAACTACAAAATAGTGTTTCCGAGGAACTGAAAGGGAAGTTGAAACTGCCAAGGAGAATAGAGGGAGTGGAAGGGTTTGGGGGGTTTTGACAAGGACACAGCTTCTGGTGACAGACACGTCTCTGCCCTTGGCCTGCTTCTGCCCAGAAGCCTCACCCTGTTCACGTCTGGGAAGGGGGCCAGTCTTGAGACAGGTCCCGACCGCGCAGCTTTCTGTCTGGGGCCTGTAGCGATGTGATGCTGTGTCACCTTTACACGACAAATCAAAAAGCTTGAGGAGAAAGAGAAATAGCTTTTCATGCATTTTCTCTGTACTACATCTCCTCTGGGGTCCTGAGTTTCCAGGATCCGAAAGTCTGTCATCAGAGATGCAACGCATGGATTCAGGTGCCCCAATTAAAAATTTCATATTGATTGTAGTGGGAAAAGGTATGGTTTTAACTTTTACTGGCTCTCTAAAATTTAAATTCAAAGTCATACTTTAGTCCAGTGGAGGGGATGCCCAGCTTGGAGTTTTCAGGTCCTTGTGTGTTGTCAAATGTTTAGGTCCAGGGAGAGAAAAGGGAAATTGGGCAACACTGAGATGCTCCTGGCCTTTTTTTCCACCCCCTTCTTTTTCTTTCTCTCTTTATGGCCACAAGAAGTCCAAGCAAACATTTTTTAAAAATTTAAATTTTCATTAAATGTAACTTTATTTCTTTTTTCATAGTTGGTAAGTGCTTAATTTATGATGTCAAAAGTGGTGCTGTTCTCTCTTGGGAGGGGGGAATTACTTTCACATAAATCCCTACACAAATCCAAGGGTCTAGGGTGGTCGGTTGGCCTGAAGAGAAGCTTTTTTAAAATTAATTATTTTAATTTTTTGACTGCGTTGGGTTTTTGCCGCTTCGCGCAGGCTTTCTCTAGTTGCAGCGAGCGGAGGCTACTCTGTTGCGGTGTGCTGGCTTCTCATTGCGGTGGCTTCTCTTGTTTTGGAGCATGGGCTCTAGGCATGCAGGCTTCAGTAGTTGTGGCACGTGGGCTCAGTAGTTGTGGCTCACGGGCTCTAGAGCGCAGGCTCAGTAGTCGTGGTGCACGGGCTTAGTTGCTTCGCAGCACGTGGGATCTTCCCGGACCAGGGCTCAAACCCGTGTCCCCTGCACTGGCAGGAGGATTCTCAAGCACTGTGCCACCAGGGAAGTACCAAGAGAAGCTTTTTTAAAGAAAGGGTAATTATTACTAGTGGCCCATTATGCATTCTTTGACAGAATCATTACATCAGTTATTTAAGCACACTGTCCTAATACTGCTGTTTTTTCATTTCACTTCTCCCCTCCCCCATCCCCCTTGCTCTCACCCCTTCCCCTACTCCCCGCCCCTGCACACATTCACCTTCTCATATTACACTTCTGAATGTCTGGTAAGAAACAATTTGGGTTGATCTTTAGACATTCCACCTGAAAATATTCTCCTTACCATATTGGCAATTGTTAAGGTTGTAATTTATCTATGTTTTCCCAGAAGGCTTGCGGTGGGTAACATGAGTTATATTTGCTATACCCACTGTCTTTAACTTTTGCCAGATGGTTGTGAAGAGAGCTGTTTGCTCTTTACTTGCAGACACAGAGAGTATGAAGCATTAAGGGGGGAAACAAGCACGTGCTTAGAATTGCTTTTATGAGATGGTTTTGGACTAGAGAATGCTCTGTGATGCTACAAAGGCAAAGGTATTTACCAATCAAGATCAGTAAGAACCTGATCTCCTACGTATCCCGTAAGTATGTAGTTTTCTCCAAAGTACTGAGCTGTGCTTTATCCAGTTACCATTTAAAAATCTCAACTTCACTATATTTTATTTTACACAATAGAAAATATTTATTTACATAGCGCTTTCCCCCAGAGATCCCAAGAAACTCAGATATAGTCACTTACAGCCTTGTAACAGCTGAAATGAGAGTGCATATTACATCACGCGAGAGGGAACAGGTTTTCTTGGAAGTGCTGAGGCAGAGGAGTTCCTTGTCAATGCCCTTTCCAGATAAAAAGACACTATCACAGTAGTAACGGCTGAGTTTCATACCGCTGTGTGTAGAGACATGCTTTGCCTAAAAGCGGCCATCGTATGGGCTTGTCCCTGGGCGGCGACTCTGGGACAGGATGATGCAACTTGCATTTGGGCATATCCAACGTGGAGCAGACCATCCACAATGTTGGATTCCTTTTGAAGTCCTGAGGGAGAAAGAGCTGTAAATTAAGTCCAGTTAGTACTTTCCTTTCCTTCCCCTTTGTTATTTTAAACAAGTGAACAAGGACAAAACCTCCCTGCCCTTGGGCGGGTCTTGGCCTCCGGCCAGCCGTCTGCCCTCCCCTTCCCGACTCTCTGGGCCTTTCTCACTTCCCGGGGTTAGTGAGGCTGAGAGGGAGGAGGTGGGGGCCAGGGAGGTGGTATCTTGGGAGGAGCAAACTGGCAGCGGGTGGGTTTGGGACTGGCTGGGTTCTGTGAACCACCGCAGGCTTCAGTTTCAATATTCAAGTTTGAAAATCATAACGAGGAGGGATTGAATTTAGATCATCGGAGACTGCGGTGAAGGGAAAGAAAATGAACAAAGCCTCGAGGAAGATGTGATCTGAGAGGCGTGGGGGAAGCCATTTGGGCAATAAAGCATCAGAGGGTTTTCGAGAAGCGGGTTTGAGGGAGACAAGGCCAGATTACGGAGGAGCTGGGCCAGGACAAGCCTTCCTTCCGCAGGCCGCAGGGACGTGGTGGACGGGCTGAGGGCAGGAGGTTAACAGTCAGTCTAGTTCAGCGAACGTTTACTAAGTGCAGACTCTGGGCCAGGCGAGGGTGCAGACTGGGAATTCAAAGATGCTGTCTTTGCCCTCAGGGTGCTCGCAGTCTAGCAGAGTGACAGACAGCTGAGCATATAATTTCAACATAATAGAATGAATTCAGAGCAGATGATATTCCAGAGTGTTGTGGAAGACACACGTGAAGTTTAGCCTCCTGTGTAGTCATGGAGGACTTCCTGGAGGAGGGATGCCTGCATTGCTTCTTAAAGAATGAGGAGTTAATCAGGAGAGGAATGGAGAAGGAAATTCCAGGCCAGGGGTCAGCGTGAGCCAAGGCAGAGCACTCTGAAATGCTGCGGTCACCCTGGCAGTTTGAATTTTCAGCACACGGTATGCAGGTGCTGAGAGATGAGGGGTGTAAGCAGGACTGTCTTCTCTCTTCCCTGTGAGGCTGCCGGTTTTGCCCTTCCTCAGATGCCTCTTCTGCACAAGGTCAGAGAGGTTTGCATCTAAAAAGCAAATCTGACCATGGGATTGCCAGGATTAAAAATCCCCCAGTGGACCCCATTGCTTACAAGATAAAGTCCCTGACAACCTCTCCCCACCTCGACCTTTAGCTACAACACCAAACTTCCTGTAGGTTCCACTTCTCTCTTTGGGTTTTCCCTCAGGCAGAGAGGACCCACGTAGACCACACACGCAAACTGCCCTATCCCACCTGCCCCTGTCATCAGGCTCACCCCTGCTTGTCTGTGATGAAGGATTTAGCTCCTCCAAGGAGCTGCCCTTGACCCCCTTTCCCACCTCGCCATCAGGCACCTTTCTATATTCCCATAATTCTCAGGGTCTCTCTTTATCTCACGCATTGTTGTGTAGTTATCCCTTTGTGTATAAGGTTGCTCCTAGTATGAAATAAGAGCTCCCAAAGGGTGGGTAAATTTCTCCCTGTCTGTTTCTCTGGCACTTGGTTCCACGTAGTGAGTGGACACATCTGTCTCCTTTCCTCTTCCCTGGGCTGGTCCCCACCCCAGCCCCTCACCAGCTCCTGGCTACTTTCCTTCAGGCTTCACTCCTTCATTTCCCAAGGAACATCCTCTCTTCTTCTCTCCGTCCTCATGGTTTCTGAGTCTACTTCTCAAGGCTCCTATCTCAGGCCAGGATCCTGTATGATTCTACAGTAACTCCATGCGGACAACTTGTCTGTATCACCCACCTGATGGATGAGTGGTTAGACGCTGGGAGAGGTGAGGGAAATGGTCCAATGTCACACAGCTGTCAAGTGGCAGAGCTTAAACACGAATCTGTGCTCCTAACCCAATCAAGCCTCTCAGTAAGACTTCAGTGAATCAGACTGTGCTTCACTTGCTAAGGAACCATGTGATGAATGGTTTTGTGTAAAGTAGAAATTAATCCTTAATTTACTTCTTTTCATAACTTGGGTTTTTCAGCTTGATTTGATGGGAAATGTATTTATTATGAATGCACTCGGTGAGTGGATTTTCTAGCATGTGAATTATATCTCAAAGGGAAGAACAAAACAAAACTGATTTTCTAAACCTGTGGCTGGTTATTCTAACTACTGGCGAGCTTCAGTGTCTTCTGTGTCACTAGCTGGGTTCTTCTGCGGAGGTGGGTTTTAGTGCTTGGAAAATATTGCATGGGAGTTTTTCAACTTACTCTGCCAGAAAGGAAAAACGAATTATCTCTTAGGACCAACCTAGAAATGGCCAAATGGCCAAATACTGTGATTGAATGACTAAACGGCAGAAAATAGTTTTCTAGGAGTTTTGGGTGTGGTAGGAATGTACTTGTCATCTTTTTTATGTGTCACTTATTCATCTGTTATTTTTAGCATGAACCTTCATCTCCTTCCCCTCCCACTTTCCAGAGCAGACCGTAGCCTTTCTGAGCTCATTAAATAAATATAGCTGTATTAGCAATGAAGAGGAAACTTTTGCATTGCATTTGTGTCAGTGCTTAAAAATGGGAGTTTTCCTCCTTAATTTTTTGTTGATAATTTTTCTTTTACAAATGAAAGATAATGAAAACTTCCTTTGCGTGACTTGTCTTCATTCACGTTATTTTTGTGTTTTGTGCACAGGTATTAAAGAAATGAAAGCTCAAGCCCCATAGAAGTTGAGTTTTGATTTTCATGTCCTGATGAAATAAATGTCTGGGGCAATTATCAGTACTTGTGGAATGTAGAAAAAAGGGGGGAAAAAACAGTCTTGGGTTAAAGGAATTGATCTGGGGCATTTTCATTTTTGATCATATTAGGAAAAAATCTCCAGAAATTCCCTGTTAAGTGTGAGCTTGGATAATATTGCTGTTTTGGTGACGATGGTTGAAATTTACTGTGGTGGTATGTGTCATAGATACAAAACTGTCTTCTATTTCTCCCTTTCATTTAAGAAAAATGTATCCTTATCTCATCTTTTGAGGGATAAAGGGATAAAAATAAAATGTCTTTCCTTTTAGTGAACATTAAATTGGGGCTGAACTTGAAGATCAAAGCTGGTAGGAAATTGAGAGGCAAGATTGTTCACCCAAATGAGAGTGTGGATAGTCTTACATCTTCTCTGTAGAACACCTGGGGATTTGTGGGTAGAAATGCAGTTGACAGTCAGATGAAGATTTAACTGCAAGTTGCTAAGTAATTACTGGATAGTGCACGATACCCACCTTGTGAGCGAGAGGACCAGGGGCTCAGGGGCTGCGTTCTAAGTGCTCGATTGAAGCTTGTTTCTGCATGTTGCTCCCATCAGGATCAGCTTTGGGCCTTGGCCAACCTGGAGGGGCCGGCTTATTGTGTGGCCCTGGTAAAGTCACTTTCCTCCCTGGGCCTCAGTATTCTCTGCTGAGAAATGAGGGTGTGGCGACCCTAACTCCCTTGCAAGCTCATTGCCTGTGTCCACAGACTTCCCCAGTATTACAGGGTCTGTACTGAGCTCGTGGGTCTGGCCTTTGTACTTCTCTTTTCCCTCTAAGTAACCCAAGCACCTGAATCCACTGGACTTTTTACATGCATATTCTCCCACATCCTTCTCTACAACTTTGGTGAGTCCGTGGATAGAAAAATCAAATATTTCATTGTTTCTTATCCAACCACAGATCCTCATTTGAACACGCTCTCCGATTCTCTCCGTAAAGGACCATGACCTTAAAAGTAAGATAAATATTGTCTTTAAATA